>NC_083737.1:2851198-3190117 GCF_028564815.1 Eubalaena glacialis | reverse complement strand
ACAGCAAACCCCAGCTTCATCTTGCAACTTAGAAAAAGGATTGTCATATTTTTCTGCAAGGGGACAGATTATCAGTGTGTTTGGCTCTGGGGGCCAGGTGATCACCTCTGAACTGATAAGATAAAAGCAGACCTCGGCCACAGGCAACAGAATGGGGGAATCTGGGTTCCAGTAAAACTTTACAGAAACAGGTCACAGGGCCCGACAGAGAACCCGGTGTGAACACATCTGGGAAGAATTCAGAACAGGAAGCAAAACAAATGAGAAAACCTACACGGTTTTTGCTCACAGCAAACCCCAGCTTCATCTTGCAACTTAGAAAAAGGATTGTCATATTTTTCTACAAGGGGACAGATTATCAGTGTGTTTGGCTCTGGGGGCCAGGTGATCACCTCTGAACTGATAAGATAAAAGCAGACCTCGGCCACAGGCAACAGAACGGGGGAATCTGGGTTCCAGTAAAACTTTACAGAAACAGGTCACAGGGCCCGACAGAGAACCCGGTGTGAACACATCTGGGAAGAATTCAGAACAGGAAGCAAAACAAATGAGAAAACCTACACGGTTTTTGCTCACAGCAAACCCCAGCTTCATCTTGCAACTTAGAAAAAGGATTGTCATATTTTTCTACAAGGGGACAGATTATCAGTGTGTTTGGCTCTGGGGGCCAGGTGATCACCTCTGAACTGATAAGATAAAAGCAGACCTCGGCCACAGGCAACAGAATGGGGGAATCTGGGTTCCAGTAAAACTTTACAGAAACAGGTCACAGGGCCCGACAGAGAACCCGGTGTGAACACATCTGGGAAGAATTCAGAACAGGAAGCAAAACAAATGAGAAAACCTACACGGTTTTTGCTCACAGCAAACCCCAGCTTCATCTTGCAACTTAGAAAAAGGATTGTCATATTTTTCTACAAGGGGACAGATTATCAGTGTGTTTGGCTCTGGGGGCCAGGTGATCACCTCTGAACTGATAAGATAAAAGCAGACCTCGGCCACAGGCAACAGAATGGGGGAATCTGGGTTCCAGTAAAACTTTACAGAAACAGGTCACAGGGCCCGACAGAGAACCCGGTGTGAACACATCTGGGAAGAATTCAGAACAGGAAGCAAAACAAATGAGAAAACCTACACGGTTTTTGCTCACAGCAAACCCCAGCTTCATCTTGCCACTTAGAAAAAGGATTGTCATATTTTTCTACAAGGGGACAGATTATCAGTGTGTTTGGCTCTGGGGGCCAGGTGATCACCTCTGAACTGATAAGATAAAAGCAGACCTCGGCCACAGGCAACAGAATGGGGGAATCTGGGTTCCAGTAAAACTTTACAGAAACAGGTCACAGGGCCCGACAGAGAACCCGGTGTGAACACATCTGGGAAGAATTCAGAACAGGAAGCAAAACAAATGAGAAAACCTACACGGTTTTTGCTCACAGCAAACCCCAGCTTCATCTTGCAACTTAGAAAAAGGATTGTCATATTTTTCTACAAGGGGACAGATTATCAGTGTGTTTGGCTCTGGGGGCCAGGTGATCACCTCTGAACTGATAAGATAAAAGCAGACCTCGGCCACAGGCAACAGAATGGGGGAATCTGGGTTCCAGTAAAACTTTACAGAAACAGGTCACAGGGCCCGACAGAGAACCCGGTGTGAACACATCTGGGAAGAATTCAGAACAGGAAGCAAAACAAATGAGAAAACCTACACGGTTTTTGCTCACAGCAAACCCCAGCTTCATCTTGCAACTTAGAAAAAGGATTGTCATATTTTTCTACAAGGGGACAGATTATCAGTGTGTTTGGCTCTGGGGGCCAGGTGATCACCTCGAACTGATAAGATAAAAGCAGACCTCGGCCACAGGCAACAGAATGGGGGAATCTGGGTTCCAGTAAAACTTTACAGAAACAGGTCACAGGGCCCGACAGAGAACCCGGTGTGAACACATCTGGGAAGAATTCAGAACAGGAAGCAAAACAAATGAGAAAACCTACACGGTTTTTGCTCACAGCAAACCCCAGCTTCATCTTGCAACTTAGAAAAAGGATTGTCATATTTTTCTACAAGGGGACAGATTATCAGTGTGTTTGGCTCTGGGGGCCAGGTGATCACCTCTGAACTGATAAGATAAAAGCAGACCTCGGCCACAGGCAACAGAATGGGGGAATCTGGGTTCCAGTAAAACTTTACAGAAACAGGTCACAGGGCCCGACAGAAAACCCGGTGTGAACACATCTGGGAAGAATTCAGAACAGGAAGCAAAACAAATGAGAAAACCTACACGGTTTTTGCTCACAGCAAACCCCAGCTTCATCTTGCAACTTAGAAAAAGGATTGTCATATTTTTCTACAAGGGGACAGATTATCAGTGTGTTTGGCTCTGGGGGCCAGGTGATCACCTCTGAACTGATAAGATAAAAGCAGACCTCGGCCACAGGCAACAGAATGGGGGAATCTGGGTTCCAGTAAAACTTTACAGAAACAGGTCACAGGGCCCGACAGAGAACCCGGTGTGAACACATCTGGGAAGAATTCAGAACAGGAAGCAAAACAAATGAGAAAACCTACACGGTTTTTGCTCACAGCAAACCCCAGCTTCATCTTGCAACTTAGAAAAAGGATTGTCATATTTTTCTACAAGGGGACAGATTATCAGTGTTTTTGGCTCTGCGGGCCAGGTGATCACCTCTGAACTGATAAGATAAAAGCAGACCTCGGCCACAGGCAACAGAATGGGGGAATCTGGGTTCCAGTAAAACTTTACAGAAACAGGTCACAGGGCCCGACAGAGAACCCGGTGTGAACACATCTGGGAAGAATTCAGAACAGGAAGCAAAACAAATGAGAAAACCTACACGGTTTTTGCTCACAGCAAACCCCAGCTTCATCTTGCAACTTAGAAAAAGGATTGTCATATTTTTCTACAAGGGGACAGATTATCAGTGTGTTTGGCTCTGGGGGCCAGGTGATCACCTCTGAACTGATAAGATAAAAGCAGACCTCGGCCACAGGCAACAGAATGGGGGAATCTGGGTTCCAGTAAAACTTTACAGAAACAGGTCACAGGGCCCGACAGAGAACCCGGTGTGAACACATCTGGGAAGAATTCAGAACAGGAAGCAAAACAAATGAGAAAACCTACACGGCTTTTGCTCACAGCAAACCCCAGCTTCATCTTGCAACTTAGAAAAAGGATTGTCATATTTTTCTACAAGGGGACAGATTATCAGTGTGTTTGGCTCTGGGGGCCAGGTGATCACCTCTGAACTGATAAGATAAAAGCAGACCTCGGCCACAGGCAACAGAATGGGGGAATCTGGGTTCCAGTAAAACTTTACAGAAACAGGTCACAGGGCCCGACAGAGAACCCGGTGTGAACACATCTGGGAAGAATTCAGAACAGGAAGCAAAACAAATGAGAAAACCTACACGGTTTTTGCTCACAGCAAACCCCAGCTTCATCTTGCAACTTAGAAAAAGGATTGTCATATTTTTCTACAAGGGGACAGATTATCAGTGTGTTTGGCTCTGGGGGCCAGGTGATCACCTCTGAACTGATAAGATAAAAGCAGACCTCGGCCACAGGCAACAGAATGGGGGAATCTGGGTTCCAGTAAAACTTTACAGAAACAGGTCACAGGGCCCGACAGAGAACCCGGTGTGAACACATCTGGGAAGAATTCAGAACAGGAAGCAAAACAAATGAGAAAACCTACACGGTTTTTGCTCACAGCAAACCCCAGCTTCATCTTGCAACTTAGAAAAAGGATTGTCATATTTTTCTACAAGGGTACAGATTATCAGTGTGTTTGGCTCTGGGGGCCAGGTGATCACCTCTGAACTGATAAGATAAAAGCAGACCTCGGCCACAGGCAACAGAATGGGGGAATCTGGGTTCCAGTAAAACTTTACAGAAACAGGTCACAGGGCCCGACAGAGAACCCGGTGTGAACACATCTGGGAAGAATTCAGAACAGGAAGCAAAACAAATGAGAAAACCTACACGGTTTTTGCTCACAGCAAACCCCAGCTTCATCTTGCAACTTAGAAAAAGGATTGTCATATTTTTCTACAAGGGGACAGATTATCAGTGTTTTTGGCTCTGGGGGCCAGGTGATCACCTCTGAACTGATAAGATAAAAGCAGACCTCGGCCACAGGCAACAGAATGGGGGAATCTGGGTTCCAGTAAAACTTTACAGAAACAGGTCACAGGGCCCGACAGAGAACCCGGTGTGAACACATCTGGGAAGAATTCAGAACAGGAAGCAAAACAAATGAGAAAACCTACACGGTTTTTGCTCACAGCAAACCCCAGCTTCATCTTGCAACTTAGAAAAAGGATTGTCATATTTTTCTACAAGGGGACAGATTATCAGTGTTTTTGGCTCTGGGGGCCAGGTGATCACCTCTGAACTGATAAGATAAAAGCAGACCTCGGCCACAGGCAACAGAATGGGGGAATCTGGGTTCCAGTAAAACTTTACAGAAACAGGTCACAGGGCCCGACAGAGAACCCGGTGTGAACACATCTGGGAAGAATTCAGAACAGGAAGCAAAACAAATGAGAAAACCTACACGGCTTTTTGCTCACAGCAAACCCAGCTTCATCTTGCAACTTAGAAAAAGGATTGTCATATTTTTCTACAAGGGGACAGATTATCAGTGTGTTTGGCTCTGGGGGCCAGGTGATCACCTCTGAACTGATAAGATAAAAGCAGACCTCGGCCACAGGCAACAGAATGGGGGAATCTGGGTTCCAGTAAAACTTTACAGAAACAGGTCACAGGGCCCGACAGAGAACCCGGTGTGAACACATCTGGGAAGAATTCAGAACAGGAAGCAAAACAAATGAGAAAACCTACACGGTTTTTGCTCACAGCAAACCCCAGCTTCATCTTGCAACTTAGAAAAAGGATTGTCATATTTTTCTACAAGGGGACAGATTATCAGTGTGTTTGGCTCTGGGGGCCAGGTGATCACCTCTGAACTGATAAGATAAAAGCAGACCTCGGCCACAGGCAACAGAACGGGGGAATCTGGGTTCCAGTAAAACTTTACAGAAACAGGTCACAGGGCCCGACAGAGAACCCGGTGTGAACACATCTGGGAAGAATTCAGAACAGGAAGCAAAACAAATGAGAAAACCTACACGGTTTTTGCTCACAGCAAACCCCAGCTTCATCTTGCAACTTAGAAAAAGGATTGTCATATTTTTCTACAAGGGGACAGATTATCAGTGTGTTTGGCTCTGGGGGCCAGGTGATCACCTCTGAACTGATAAGATAAAAGCAGACCTCGGCCACAGGCAACAGAATGGGGGAATCTGGGTTCCAGTAAAACTTTACAGAAACAGGTCACAGGGCCCGACAGAGAACCCGGTGTGAACACATCTGGGAAGAATTCAGAACAGGAAGCAAAACAAATGAGAAAACCTACACGGTTTTTGCTCACAGCAAACCCCAGCTTCATCTTGCAACTTAGAAAAAGGATTGTCATATTTTTCTACAAGGGGACAGATTATCAGTGTGTTTGGCTCTGGGGGCCAGGTGATCACCTCTGAACTGATAAGATAAAAGCAGACCTCGGCCACAGGCAACAGAATGGGGGAATCTGGGTTCCAGTAAAACTTTACAGAAACAGGTCACAGGGCCCGACAGAGAACCCGGTGTGAACACATCTGGGAAGAATTCAGAACAGGAAGCAAAACAAATGAGAAAACCTACACGGTTTTTGCTCACAGCAAACCCCAGCTTCATCTTGCAACTTAGAAAAAGGATTGTCATATTTTTCTACAAGGGGACAGATTATCAGTGTGTTTGGCTCTGGGGGCCAGGTGATCACCTCTGAACTGATAAGATAAAAGCAGACCTCGGCCGCAGGCAACAGAATGGGGGAATCTGGGTTCCAGTAAAACTTTACAGAAACAGGTCACAGGGCCCGACAGAGAACCCGGTGTGAACACATCTGGGAAGAATTCAGAACAGGAAGCAAAACAAATGAGAAAACCTACACGGTTTTTGCTCACAGCAAACCCCAGCTTCATCTTGCAACTTAGAAAAAGGATTGTCATATTTTTCTACAAGGGGACAGATTATCAGTGTTTTTGGCTCTGGGGGCCAGGTGATCACCTCTGAACTGATAAGATAAAAGCAGACCTCGGCCACAGGCAACAGAATGGGGGAATCTGGGTTCCAGTAAAACTTTACAGAAACAGGTCACAGGGCCCGACAGAGAACCCGGTGTGAACACATCTGGGAAGAATTCAGAACAGGAAGCAAAACAAATGAGAAAACCTACACGGTTTTTGCTCACAGCAAACCCCAGCTTCATCTTGCAACTTAGAAAAAGGATTGTCATATTTTTCTACAAGGGGACAGATTATCAGTGTGTTTGGCTCTGGGGGCCAGGTGATCACCTCTGAACTGATAAGATAAAAGCAGACCTCGGCCACAGGCAACAGAATGGGGGAATCTGGGTTCCAGTAAAACTTTACAGAAACAGGTCACAGGGCCCGACAGAGAACCCGGTGTGAACACATCTGGGAAGAATTCAGAACAGGAAGCAAAACAAATGAGAAAACCTACACGGTTTTTGCTCACAGCAAACCCCAGCTTCATCTTGCAACTTAGAAAAAGGATTGTCATATTTTTCTACAAGGGGACAGATTATCAGTGTGTTTGGCTCTGGGGGCCAGGTGATCACCTCTGAACTGATAAGATAAAAGCAGACCTCGGCCACAGGCAACAGAATGGGGGAATCTGGGTTCCAGTAAAACTTTACAGAAACAGGTCACAGGGCCCGACAGAGAACCCGGTGTGAACACATCTGGGAAGAATTCAGAACAGGAAGCAAAACAAATGAGAAAACCTACACGGTTTTTGCTCACAGCAAACCCCAGCTTCATCTTGCAACTTAGAAAAAGGATTGTCATATTTTTCTACAAGGGGACAGATTATCAGTGTGTTTGGCTCTGGGGGCCAGGTGATCACCTCTGAACTGATAAGATAAAAGCAGACCTCGGCCACAGGCAACAGAACGGGGGAATCTGGGTTCCAGTAAAACTTTACAGAAACAGGTCACAGGGCCCGACAGAGAACCCGGTGTGAACACATCTGGGAAGAATTCAGAACAGGAAGCAAAACAAATGAGAAAACCTACACGGTTTTTGCTCACAGCAAACCCCAGCTTCATCTTGCAACTTAGAAAAAGGATTGTCATATTTTTCTACAAGGGGACAGATTATCAGTGTGTTTGGCTCTGGGGGCCAGGTGATCACCTCTGAACTGATAAGATAAAAGCAGACCTCGGCCGCAGGCAACAGAATGGGGGAATCTGGGTTCCAGTAAAACTTTACAGAAACAGGTCACAGGGCCCGACAGAGAACCCGGTGTGAACACATCTGGGAAGAATTCAGAACAGGAAGCAAAACAAATGAGAAAACCTACACGGTTTTTGCTCACAGCAAACCCCAGCTTCATCTTGCAACTTAGAAAAAGGATTGTCATATTTTTCTACAAGGGGACAGATTATCAGTGTGTTTGGCTCTGGGGGCCAGGTGATCACCTCTGAACTGATAAGATAAAAGCAGACCTCGGCCGCAGGCAACAGAATGGGGGAATCTGGGTTCCAGTAAAACTTTACAGAAACAGGTCACAGGGCCCGACAGAGAACCCGGTGTGAACACATCTGGGAAGAATTCAGAACAGGAAGCAAAACAAATGAGAAAACCTACACGGTTTTTGCTCACAGCAAACCCCAGCTTCATCTTGCAACTTAGAAAAAGGATTGTCATATTTTTCTACAAGGGGACAGATTATCAGTGTGTTTGGCTCTGGGGGCCAGGTGATCACCTCTGAACTGATAAGATAAAAGCAGACCTCGGCCACAGGCAACAGAATGGGGGAATCTGGGTTCCAGTAAAACCTTACAGAAACAGGTCACAGGGCCCGACAGAGAACCCGGTGTGAACACATCTGGGAAGAATTCAGAACAGGAAGCAAAACAAATGAGAAAACCTACACGGTTTTTGCTCACAGCAAACCCCAGCTTCATCTTGCAACTTAGAAAAAGGATTGTCATATTTTTCTACAAGGGGACAGATTATCAGTGTGTTTGGCTCTGGGGGCCAGGTGATCACCTCTGAACTGATAAGATAAAAGCAGACCTCGGCCACAGGCAACAGAATGGGGGAATCTGGGTTCCAGTAAAACTTTACAGAAACAGGTCACAGGGCCCGACAGAGAACCCGGTGTGAACACATCTGGGAAGAATTCAGAACAGGAAGCAAAACAAATGAGAAAACCTACACGGTTTTTGCTCACAGCAAACCCCAGCTTCATCTTGCAACTTAGAAAAAGGATTGTCATATTTTTCTACAAGGGGACAGATTATCAGTGTTTTTGGCTCTGGGGGCCAGGTGATCACCTCTGAACTGATAAGATAAAAGCAGACCTCGGCCACAGGCAACAGAATGGGGGAATCTGGGTTCCAGTAAAACTTTACAGAAACAGGTCACAGGGCCCGACAGAGAACCCGGTGTGAACACATCTGGGAAGAATTCAGAACAGGAAGCAAAACAAATGAGAAAACCTACACGGTTTTTGCTCACAGCAAACCCCAGCTTCATCTTGCAACTTAGAAAAAGGATTGTCATATTTTTCTACAAGGGGACAGATTATCAGTGTGTTTGGCTCTGGGGGCCAGGTGATCACCTCTGAACTGATCAGATAAAAGCAGACCTCGGCCACAGGCAACAGAATGGGGGAATCTGGGTTCCAGTAAAACTTTACAGAAACAGGTCACAGGGCCCGACAGAGAACCCGGTGTGAACACATCTGGGAAGAATTCAGAACAGGAAGCAAAACAAATGAGAAAACCTACACGGTTTTTGCTCACAGCAAACCCCAGCTTCATCTTGCAACTTAGAAAAAGGATTGTCATATTTTTCTACAAGGGGACAGATTATCAGTGTTTTTGGCTCTGGGGGCCAGGTGATCACCTCTGAACTGATAAGATAAAAGCAGACCTCGGCCGCAGGCAACAGAATGGGGGAATCTGGGTTCCAGTAAAACTTTACAGAAACAGGTCACAGGGCCCGACAGAGAACCCGGTGTGAACACATCTGGGAAGAATTCAGAACAGGAAGCAAAACAAATGAGAAAACCTACACGGTTTTTGCTCACAGCAAACCCCAGCTTCATCTTGCAACTTAGAAAAAGGATTGTCATATTTTTCTACAAGGGGACAGATTATCAGTGTTTTTGGCTCTGGGGGCCAGGTGATCACCTCTGAACTGATAAGATAAAAGCAGACCTCGGCCACAGGCAACAGAATGGGGGAATCTGGGTTCCAGTAAAACTTTACAGAAACAGGTCACAGGGCCCGACAGAGAACCCGGTGTGAACACATCTGGGAAGAATTCAGAACAGGAAGCAAAACAAATGAGAAAACCTACACGGTTTTTGCTCACAGCAAACCCCAGCTTCATCTTGCAACTTAGAAAAAGGATTGTCATATTTTTCTACAAGGGGACAGATTATCAGTGTTTTTGGCTCTGGGGGCCAGGTGATCACCTCTGAACTGATAAGATAAAAGCAGACCTCGGCCACAGGCAACAGAATGGGGGAATCTGGGTTCCAGTAAAACTTTACAGAAACAGGTCACAGGGCCCGACAGAGAACCCGGTGTGAACACATCTGGGAAGAATTCAGAACAGGAAGCAAAACAAATGAGAAAACCTACACGGTTTTTGCTCACAGCAAACCCCAGCTTCATCTTGCAACTTAGAAAAAGGATTGTCATATTTTTCTACAAGGGGACAGATTATCAGTGTGTTTGGCTCTGGGGGCCAGGTGATCACCTCTGAACTGATAAGATAAAAGCAGACCTCGGCCACAGGCAACAGAATGGGGGAATCTGGGTTCCAGTAAAACTTTACAGAAACAGGTCACAGGGCCCGACAGAGAACCCGGTGTGAACACATCTGGGAAGAATTCAGAACAGGAAGCAAAACAAATGAGAAAACCTACACGGTTTTTGCTCACAGCAAACCCCAGCTTCATCTTGCAACTTAGAAAAAGGATTGTCATATTTTTCTACAAGGGGACAGATTATCAGTGTGTTTGGCTCTGGGGGCCAGGTGATCACCTCTGAACTGATAAGATAAAAGCAGACCTCGGCCACAGGCAACAGAATGGGGGAATCTGGGTTCCAGTAAAACTTTACAGAAACAGGTCACAGGGCCCGACAGAGAACCCGGTGTGAACACATCTGGGAAGAATTCAGAACAGGAAGCAAAACAAATGAGAAAACCTACACGGTTTTTGCTCACAGCAAACCCCAGCTTCATCTTGCAACTTAGAAAAAGGATTGTCATATTTTTCTACAAGGGGACAGATTATCAGTGTGTTTGGCTCTGGGGGCCAGGTGATCACCTCTGAACTGATCAGATAAAAGCAGACCTCGGCCACAGGCAACAGAATGGGGGAATCTGGGTTCCAGTAAAACTTTACAGAAACAGGTCACAGGGCCCGACAGAGAACCCGGTGTGAACACATCTGGGAAGAATTCAGAACAGGAAGCAAAACAAATGAGAAAACCTACACGGTTTTTGCTCACAGCAAACCCCAGCTTCATCTTGCAACTTAGAAAAAGGATTGTCATATTTTTCTACAAGGGGACAGATTATCAGTGTGTTTGGCTCTGGGGGCCAGGTGATCACCTCTGAACTGATCAGATAAAAGCAGACCTCGGCCACAGGCAACAGAATGGGGGAATCTGGGTTCCAGTAAAACTTTACAGAAACAGGTCACAGGGCCCGACAGAGAACCCGGTGTGAACACATCTGGGAAGAATTCAGAACAGGAAGCAAAACAAATGAGAAAACCTACACGGCTTTTGCTCACAGCAAACCCCAGCTTCATCTTGCAACTTAGAAAAAGGATTGTCATATTTTTCTACAAGGGGACAGATTATCAGTGTGTTTGGCTCTGGGGGCCAGGTGATCACCTCTGAACTGATAAGATAAAAGCAGACCTCGGCCACAGGCAACAGAATGGGGGAATCTGGGTTCCAGTAAAACTTTACAGAAACAGGTCACAGGGCCCGACAGAGAACCCGGTGTGAACACATCTGGGAAGAATTCAGAACAGGAAGCAAAACAAATGAGAAAACCTACACGGTTTTTGCTCACAGCAAACCCCAGCTTCATCTTGCAACTTAGAAAAAGGATTGTCATATTTTTCTACAAGGGGACAGATTATCAGTGTGTTTGGCTCTGGGGGCCAGGTGATCACCTCTGAACTGATAAGATAAAAGCAGACCTCGGCCACAGGCAACAGAATGGGGGAATCTGGGTTCCAGTAAAACTTTACAGAAACAGGTCACAGGGCCCGACAGAGAACCCGGTGTGAACACATCTGGGAAGAATTCAGAACAGGAAGCAAAACAAATGAGAAAACCTACACGGTTTTTGCTCACAGCAAACCCCAGCTTCATCTTGCAACTTAAAAAAAGGATTGTCATATTTTTCTACAAGGGGACAGATTATCAGTGTTTTTGGCTCTGGGGGCCAGGTGATCACCTCTGAACTGATAAGATAAAAGCAGACCTCGGCCGCAGGCAACAGAATGGGGGAATCTGGGTTCCAGTAAAACTTTACAGAAACAGGTCACAGGGCCCGACAGAGAACCCGGTGTGAACACATCTGGGAAGAATTCAGAACAGGAAGCAAAACAAATGAGAAAACCTACACGGTTTTTGCTCACAGCAAACCCCAGCTTCATCTTGCAACTTAGAAAAAGGATTGTCATATTTTTCTACAAGGGGACAGATTATCAGTGTGTTTGGCTCTGGGGGCCAGGTGATCACCTCTGAACTGATAAGATAAAAGCAGACCTCGGCCACAGGCAACAGAATGGGGGAATCTGGGTTCCAGTAAAACTTTACAGAAACAGGTCACAGGGCCCGACAGAGAACCCGGTGTGAACACATCTGGGAAGAATTCAGAACAGGAAGCAAAACAAATGAGAAAACCTACACGGTTTTTGCTCACAGCAAACCCCAGCTTCATCTTGCAACTTAGAAAAAGGATTGTCATATTTTTCTACAAGGGGACAGATTATCAGTGTTTTTGGCTCTGGGGGCCAGGTGATCACCTCTGAACTGATAAGATAAAAGCAGACCTCGGCCACAGGCAACAGAATGGGGGAATCTGGGTTCCAGTAAAACTTTACAGAAACAGGTCACAGGGCCCGACAGAGAACCCGGTGTGAACACATCTGGGAAGAATTCAGAACAGGAAGCAAAACAAATGAGAAAACCTACACGGTTTTTGCTCACAGCAAACCCCAGCTTCATCTTGCAACTTAGAAAAAGGATTGTCATATTTTTCTACAAGGGGACAGATTATCAGTGTTTTTGGCTCTGGGGGCCAGGTGATCACCTCTGAACTGATAAGATAAAAGCAGACCTCGGCCACAGGCAACAGAATGGGGGAATCTGGGTTCCAGTAAAACTTTACAGAAACAGGTCACAGGGCCCGACAGAGAACCCGGTGTGAACACATCTGGGAAGAATTCAGAACAGGAAGCAAAACAAATGAGAAAACCTACACGGTTTTTGCTCACAGCAAACCCCAGCTTCATCTTGCAACTTAGAAAAAGGATTGTCATATTTTTCTACAAGGGGACAGATTATCAGTGTGTTTGGCTCTGGGGGCCAGGTGATCACCTCTGAACTGATAAGATAAAAGCAGACCTCGGCCACAGGCAACAGAATGGGGGAATCTGGGTTCCAGTAAAACTTTACAGAAACAGGTCACAGGGCCCGACAGAGAACCCGGTGTGAACACATCTGGGAAGAATTCAGAACAGGAAGCAAAACAAATGAGAAAACCTACACGGTTTTTGCTCACAGCAAACCCCAGCTTCATCTTGCAACTTAGAAAAAGGATTGTCATATTTTTCTACAAGGGGACAGATTATCAGTGTGTTTGGCTCTGGGGGCCAGGTGATCACCTCTGAACTGATAAGATAAAAGCAGACCTCGGCCACAGGCAACAGAATGGGGGAATCTGGGTTCCAGTAAAACTTTACAGAAACAGGTCACAGGGCCCGACAGAGAACCCGGTGTGAACACATCTGGGAAGAATTCAGAACAGGAAGCAAAACAAATGAGAAAACCTACACGGTTTTTGCTCACAGCAAACCCCAGCTTCATCTTGCAACTTAGAAAAAGGATTGTCATATTTTTCTACAAGGGGACAGATTATCAGTGTGTTTGGCTCTGGGGGCCAGGTGATCACCTCTGAACTGATCAGATAAAAGCAGACCTCGGCCACAGGCAACAGAATGGGGGAATCTGGGTTCCAGTAAAACTTTACAGAAACAGGTCACAGGGCCCGACAGAGAACCCGGTGTGAACACATCTGGGAAGAATTCAGAACAGGAAGCAAAACAAATGAGAAAACCTACACGGTTTTTGCTCACAGCAAACCCCAGCTTCATCTTGCAACTTAGAAAAAGGATTGTCATATTTTTCTACAAGGGGACAGATTATCAGTGTGTTTGGCTCTGGGGGCCAGGTGATCACCTCTGAACTGATCAGATAAAAGCAGACCTCGGCCACAGGCAACAGAATGGGGGAATCTGGGTTCCAGTAAAACTTTACAGAAACAGGTCACAGGGCCCGACAGAGAACCCGGTGTGAACACATCTGGGAAGAATTCAGAACAGGAAGCAAAACAAATGAGAAAACCTACACGGCTTTTGCTCACAGCAAACCCCAGCTTCATCTTGCAACTTAGAAAAAGGATTGTCATATTTTTCTACAAGGGGACAGATTATCAGTGTGTTTGGCTCTGGGGGCCAGGTGATCACCTCTGAACTGATAAGATAAAAGCAGACCTCGGCCACAGGCAACAGAATGGGGGAATCTGGGTTCCAGTAAAACTTTACAGAAACAGGTCACAGGGCCCGACAGAGAACCCGGTGTGAACACATCTGGGAAGAATTCAGAACAGGAAGCAAAACAAATGAGAAAACCTACACGGTTTTTGCTCACAGCAAACCCCAGCTTCATCTTGCAACTTAGAAAAAGGATTGTCATATTTTTCTACAAGGGGACAGATTATCAGTGTGTTTGGCTCTGGGGGCCAGGTGATCACCTCTGAACTGATAAGATAAAAGCAGACCTCGGCCACAGGCAACAGAATGGGGGAATCTGGGTTCCAGTAAAACTTTACAGAAACAGGTCACAGGGCCCGACAGAGAACCCGGTGTGAACACATCTGGGAAGAATTCAGAACAGGAAGCAAAACAAATGAGAAAACCTACACGGTTTTTGCTCACAGCAAACCCCAGCTTCATCTTGCAACTTAAAAAAAGGATTGTCATATTTTTCTACAAGGGGACAGATTATCAGTGTTTTTGGCTCTGGGGGCCAGGTGATCACCTCTGAACTGATAAGATAAAAGCAGACCTCGGCCGCAGGCAACAGAATGGGGGAATCTGGGTTCCAGTAAAACTTTACAGAAACAGGTCACAGGGCCCGACAGAGAACCCGGTGTGAACACATCTGGGAAGAATTCAGAACAGGAAGCAAAACAAATGAGAAAACCTACACGGTTTTTGCTCACAGCAAACCCCAGCTTCATCTTGCAACTTAGAAAAAGGATTGTCATATTTTTCTACAAGGGGACAGATTATCAGTGTGTTTGGCTCTGGGGGCCAGGTGATCACCTCTGAACTGATAAGATAAAAGCAGACCTCGGCCACAGGCAACAGAATGGGGGAATCTGGGTTCCAGTAAAACTTTACAGAAACAGGTCACAGGGCCCGACAGAGAACCCGGTGTGAACACATCTGGGAAGAATTCAGAACAGGAAGCAAAACAAATGAGAAAACCTACACGGTTTTTGCTCACAGCAAACCCCAGCTTCATCTTGCAACTTAGAAAAAGGATTGTCATATTTTTCTACAAGGGGACAGATTATCAGTGTGTTTGGCTCTGGGGGCCAGGTGATCACCTCTGAACTGATAAGATAAAAGCAGACCTCGGCCACAGGCAACAGAATGGGGGAATCTGGGTTCCAGTAAAACTTTACAGAAACAGGTCACAGGGCCCGACAGAGAACCCGGTGTGAACACATCTGGGAAGAATTCAGAACAGGAAGCAAAACAAATGAGAAAACCTACACGGTTTTTGCTCACAGCAAACCCCAGCTTCATCTTGCAACTTAGAAAAAGGATTGTCATATTTTTCTACAAGGGGACAGATTATCAGTGTGTTTGGCTCTGGGGGCCAGGTGATCACCTCTGAACTGATCAGATAAAAGCAGACCTCGGCCACAGGCAACAGAACGGGGGAATCTGGGTTCCAGTAAAACTTTACAGAAACAGGTCACAGGGCCCGACAGAGAACCCGGTGTGAACACATCTGGGAAGAATTCAGAACAGGAAGCAAAACAAATGAGAAAACCTACACGGTTTTTGCTCACAGCAAACCCCAGCTTCATCTTGCAACTTAGAAAAAGGATTGTCATATTTTTCTACAAGGGGACAGATTATCAGTGTGTTTGGCTCTGGGGGCCAGGTGATCACCTCTGAACTGATAAGATAAAAGCAGACCTCGGCCACAGGCAACAGAATGGGGGAATCTGGGTTCCAGTAAAACTTTACAGAAACAGGTCACAGGGCCCGACAGAGAACCCGGTGTGAACACATCTGGGAAGAATTCAGAACAGGAAGCAAAACAAATGAGAAAACCTACACGGTTTTTGCTCACAGCAAACCCCAGCTTCATCTTGCAACTTAGAAAAAGGATTGTCATATTTTTCTACAAGGGGACAGATTATCAGTGTGTTTGGCTCTGGGGGCCAGGTGATCACCTCTGAACTGATAAGATAAAAGCAGACCTCGGCCACAGGCAACAGAATGGGGGAATCTGGGTTCCAGTAAAACTTTACAGAAACAGGTCACAGGGCCCGACAGAGAACCCGGTGTGAACACATCTGGGAAGAATTCAGAACAGGAAGCAAAACAAATGAGAAAACCTACACGGTTTTTGCTCACAGCAAACCCCAGCTTCATCTTGCAACTTAGAAAAAGGATTGTCATATTTTTCTACAAGGGGACAGATTATCAGTGTGTTTGGCTCTGGGGGCCAGGTGATCACCTCTGAACTGATAAGATAAAAGCAGACCTCGGCCGCAGGCAACAGAATGGGGGAATCTGGGTTCCAGTAAAACTTTACAGAAACAGGTCACAGGGCCCGACAGAGAACCCGGTGTGAACACATCTGGGAAGAATTCAGAACAGGAAGCAAAACAAATGAGAAAACCTACACGGTTTTTGCTCACAGCAAACCCCAGCTTCATCTTGCAACTTAGAAAAAGGATTGTCATATTTTTCTACAAGGGGACAGATTATCAGTGTGTTTGGCTCTGGGGGCCAGGTGATCACCTCTGAACTGATAAGATAAAAGCAGACCTCGGCCACAGGCAACAGAATGGGGGAATCTGGGTTCCAGTAAAACTTTACAGAAACAGGTCACAGGGCCCGACAGAGAACCCGGTGTGAACACATCTGGGAAGAATTCAGAACAGGAAGCAAAACAAATGAGAAAACCTACACGGTTTTTGCTCACAGCAAACCCCAGCTTCATCTTGCAACTTAGAAAAAGGATTGTCATATTTTTCTACAAGGGGACAGATTATCAGTGTTTTTGGCTCTGGGGGCCAGGTGATCACCTCTGAACTGATAAGATAAAAGCAGACCTCGGCCACAGGCAACAGAATGGGGGAATCTGGGTTCCAGTAAAACTTTACAGAAACAGGTCACAGGGCCCGACAGAGAACCCGGTGTGAACACATCTGGGAAGAATTCAGAACAGGAAGCAAAACAAATGAGAAAACCTACACGGTTTTTGCTCACAGCAAACCCCAGCTTCATCTTGCAACTTAGAAAAAGGATTGTCATATTTTTCTACAAGGGGACAGATTATCAGTGTTTTTGGCTCTGGGGGCCAGGTGATCACCTCTGAACTGATAAGATAAAAGCAGACCTCGGCCACAGGCTACAGAATGGGGGAATCTGGGTTCCAGTAAAACTTTACAGAAACAGGTCACAGGGCCCGACAGAGAACCCGGTGTGAACACATCTGGGAAGAATTCAGAACAGGAAGCAAAACAAATGAGAAAACCTACACGGTTTTTGCTCACAGCAAACCCCAGCTTCATCTTGCAACTTAGAAAAAGGATTGTCATATTTTTCTACAAGGGGACAGATTATCAGTGTGTTTGGCTCTGGGGGCCAGGTGATCACCTCTGAACTGATAAGATAAAAGCAGACCTCGGCCACAGGCAACAGAATGGGGGAATCTGGGTTCCAGTAAAACTTTACAGAAACAGGTCACAGGGCCCGACAGAGAACCCGGTGTGAACACATCTGGGAAGAATTCAGAACAGGAAGCAAAACAAATGAGAAAACCTACACGGTTTTTGCTCACAGCAAACCCCAGCTTCATCTTGCAACTTAGAAAAAGGATTGTCATATTTTTCTACAAGGGGACAGATTATCAGTGTGTTTGGCTCTGGGGGCCAGGTGATCACCTCTGAACTGATAAGATAAAAGCAGACCTCGGCCGCAGGCAACAGAATGGGGGAATCTGGGTTCCAGTAAAACTTTACAGAAACAGGTCACAGGGCCCGACAGAGAACCCGGTGTGAACACATCTGGGAAGAATTCAGAACAGGAAGCAAAACAAATGAGAAAACCTACACGGTTTTTGCTCACAGCAAACCCCAGCTTCATCTTGCAACTTAGAAAAAGGATTGTCATATTTTTCTACAAGGGGACAGATTATCAGTGTTTTTGGCTCTGGGGGCCAGGTGATCACCTCTGAACTGATAAGATAAAAGCAGACCTCGGCCACAGGCTACAGAATGGGGGAATCTGGGTTCCAGTAAAACTTTACAGAAACAGGTCACAGGGCCCGACAGAGAACCCGGTGTGAACACATCTGGGAAGAATTCAGAACAGGAAGCAAAACAAATGAGAAAACCTACACGGTTTTTGCTCACAGCAAACCCCAGCTTCATCTTGCAACTTAGAAAAAGGATTGTCATATTTTTCTACAAGGGGACAGATTATCAGTGTGTTTGGCTCTGGGGGCCAGGTGATCACCTCTGAACTGATAAGATAAAAGCAGACCTCGGCCACAGGCAACAGAATGGGGGAATCTGGGTTCCAGTAAAACTTTACAGAAACAGGTCACAGGGCCCGACAGAGAACCCGGTGTGAACACATCTGGGAAGAATTCAGAACAGGAAGCAAAACAAATGAGAAAACCTACACGGTTTTTGCTCACAGCAAACCCCAGCTTCATCTTGCAACTTAGAAAAAGGATTGTCATATTTTTCTACAAGGGGACAGATTATCAGTGTGTTTGGCTCTGGGGGCCAGGTGATCACCTCTGAACTGATAAGATAAAAGCAGACCTCGGCCGCAGGCAACAGAATGGGGGAATCTGGGTTCCAGTAAAACTTTACAGAAACAGGTCACAGGGCCCGACAGAGAACCCGGTGTGAACACATCTGGGAAGAATTCAGAACAGGAAGCAAAACAAATGAGAAAACCTACACGGTTTTTGCTCACAGCAAACCCCAGCTTCATCTTGCAACTTAGAAAAAGGATTGTCATATTTTTCTACAAGGGGACAGATTATCAGTGTTTTTGGCTCTGGGGGCCAGGTGATCACCTCTGAACTGATAAGATAAAAGCAGACCTCGGCCACAGGCTACAGAATGGGGGAATCTGGGTTCCAGTAAAACTTTACAGAAACAGGTCACAGGGCCCGACAGAGAACCCGGTGTGAACACATCTGGGAAGAATTCAGAACAGGAAGCAAAACAAATGAGAAAACCTACACGGTTTTTGCTCACAGCAAACCCCAGCTTCATCTTGCAACTTAGAAAAAGGATTGTCATATTTTTCTACAAGGGGACAGATTATCAGTGTGTTTGGCTCTGGGGGCCAGGTGATCACCTCTGAACTGATAAGATAAAAGCAGACCTCGGCCGCAGGCAACAGAATGGGGGAATCTGGGTTCCAGTAAAACTTTACAGAAACAGGTCACAGGGCCCGACAGAGAACCCGGTGTGAACACATCTGGGAAGAATTCAGAACAGGAAGCAAAACAAATGAGAAAACCTACACGGTTTTTGCTCACAGCAAACCCCAGCTTCATCTTGCAACTTAGAAAAAGGATTGTCATATTTTTCTACAAGGGGACAGATTATCAGTGTTTTTGGCTCTGGGGGCCAGGTGATCACCTCTGAACTGATAAGATAAAAGCAGACCTCGGCCACAGGCTACAGAATGGGGGAATCTGGGTTCCAGTAAAACTTTACAGAAACAGGTCACAGGGCCCGACAGAGAACCCGGTGTGAACACATCTGGGAAGAATTCAGAACAGGAAGCAAAACAAATGAGAAAACCTACACGGTTTTTGCTCACAGCAAACCCCAGCTTCATCTTGCAACTTAGAAAAAGGATTGTCATATTTTTCTACAAGGGGACAGATTATCAGTGTGTTTGGCTCTGGGGGCCAGGTGATCACCTCTGAACTGATAAGATAAAAGCAGACCTCGGCCGCAGGCAACAGAATGGGGGAATCTGGGTTCCAGTAAAACTTTACAGAAACAGGTCACAGGGCCCGACAGAGAACCCGGTGTGAACACATCTGGGAAGAATTCAGAACAGGAAGCAAAACAAATGAGAAAACCTACACGGTTTTTGCTCACAGCAAACCCCAGCTTCATCTTGCAACTTAGAAAAAGGATTGTCATATTTTTCTACAAGGGGACAGATTATCAGTGTTTTTGGCTCTGGGGGCCAGGTGATCACCTCTGAACTGATAAGATAAAAGCAGACCTCGGCCACAGGCTACAGAATGGGGGAATCTGGGTTCCAGTAAAACTTTACAGAAACAGGTCACAGGGCCCGACAGAGAACCCGGTGTGAACACATCTGGGAAGAATTCAGAACAGGAAGCAAAACAAATGAGAAAACCTACACGGTTTTTGCTCACAGCAAACCCCAGCTTCATCTTGCAACTTAGAAAAAGGATTGTCATATTTTTCTACAAGGGGACAGATTATCAGTGTGTTTGGCTCTGGGGGCCAGGTGATCACCTCTGAACTGATAAGATAAAAGCAGACCTCGGCCGCAGGCAACAGAATGGGGGAATCTGGGTTCCAGTAAAACTTTACAGAAACAGGTCACAGGGCCCGACAGAGAACCCGGTGTGAACACATCTGGGAAGAATTCAGAACAGGAAGCAAAACAAATGAGAAAACCTACACGGTTTTTGCTCACAGCAAACCCCAGCTTCATCTTGCAACTTAGAAAAAGGATTGTCATATTTTTCTACAAGGGGACAGATTATCAGTGTTTTTGGCTCTGGGGGCCAGGTGATCACCTCTGAACTGATAAGATAAAAGCAGACCTCGGCCACAGGCTACAGAATGGGGGAATCTGGGTTCCAGTAAAACTTTACAGAAACAGGTCACAGGGCCCGAGTGCCGCGTGTAGTTGCTCAACCCCTGCTACGGACGCCACCTAAGAAGAAGTGAAAACAGGCTTCTCGCCATTTACGCAAAGCCGAGGCTTAAATTAAAAACCACCGCCACAAAAAAAACAACCAAAACCAAAAACAAACCGTGCAACATTTCTCCAACCCTCCAGAGCAGGACACGGGGTGGTTCTTTACCCAGAGTATCTGCCACTCGTTTCTGCTTTTGCTTCTCTGCATCCAGGGAGAGGGTGCAGATTCCAGGATGCTCCGTGCACAAGGGTGCAGAAAGCGATCAGCGGCACGGGGTAGGAGAATTTCACTCTAAATAGAAGGATGCAAGTGCAGGCAGAGAAAAAGAACCCTGGGGGTCATGCATGCCGTGAATCTGGGAGTAGCTTTAAAAAAATGTACTCAGTTCATCTCAGAAAACCACAGAAACAGAGTGAGCTGTAAGGGGGACAATGAAGCAGCCCAGGAAGTCATTCGGGGAGTGACTTTGGAACAGCGAGGACGTGAGACTGTCCACGGCTACTCCCACGGTTAGAGCAGCTGTGAAGCCCTGAGGCTCAGGCACTGCCCTTCTCCAGCATGTTCACAGCTATCACCTTACCCAAGATGAGTAGGGGAAAAGCACACACACAAATTCAGAATAAAAGAATGGGAACTACATCCAGGGCATGGAATCCAAGAACGTAAATCTAAAATAGCCCATCCCATCAGAATAGGAAAAAAGAATCAAAAAACTGCATTAGAATCAGGATTTCCTATGTCTAAATTAAACCCCAAATGTGGAGAATAAAATAGGACATTTCATTACTTTATTCAATAACTCTTTGGCAGCATCCACCGGGCGCTGCTTTACGTCCATGAGGGACCGGGAAGACACTATGTCAGATGAGGTATCCCACCCCTCCCGGGAGGGTGGGGCGCTTCCCGCCTAGTAAGGGAAGCACACAGGTAAGCAACTGGTCATGACCCAGGATTCTAAGGGAGTAGACAGATGAGGGAGATGAAGGGAGATTTCACTGGGGGGATAAAATGCTTTTGCTGAGACTTGACAGATGACACATCAGACAAAGCCAATCTCTGGGCAACCAGAGAGTTTGTCGGGTCAAGGGTCCAATTATGGGGAACGTGATATGGATCCAGTTACAGGACTTTGTTGGCAAAATAAAGACTGTAAGAAATGAAGAAGAATCCATGTCATCAGATTTGGAGGTCCATGAAAGATGGTGTAACCTGATGGTGAAAGCCACGGTTAAAGCTGCAGCATGTTTAACAGCTGGTCCAGATAAGCATCAATGAACTCCTAGATAAGCATCATTGACCTCTTGGATAAGGATCCATGACCTCCTGGATAACGGTCCATGATCTCCTGGATAGTGATCCATGATCTCCTGGATAAGGGTCCATGATCTCCTGGATAAGGGTACATGACCTCCTGGATAAGGGTCCATTTCTTCCTGGATCATGGTCCATGATCACCAGAAGTAAAGAGGATAAATGGTGAAGACTGAAATCCGTGTAGCCTGATAAATCAGTTCATTGGTATACATTGGAATATGTTCACTGGATACATCTTAGAAACATTTTTTACTCTGTTGTGCAGTTGTGTAAGTTGCGATTCTTACCCCATATAAATAGCATGTTTTAAATACTGTTATTCAATAGAAATGACTATACTTCCTAATTATCCAGATAGCAGCTCATTTCCTGTGGAATCCACCTCCAAGGTGTATTATTCGAAGACAGCCTGTAACTAAGCAAGTGGGATGAAAGAAATCATAGAAACAGGTCAGGTTTTAAAAATTAAATTTTATCCTATGGTTTCAGGGAAGCTGAACTAGCAGAAAATGAAATCCCAGCCAAAAAAAAAAAAAAAAAAAAGAATTGGAAAATGAAGTTTTAGCCTCAGGGGAAATATCAGAAAATGACTAATGGGATGAAAAAACCACAGCTCAGATTGAGAGGGTGGGAAAAAATAAAGGAATGGAAATCACTGATCAAAAATGTATGACCTAGTCTTCAATAATGTATGATCTGTAAACACTAAACTAATGTGACCTGTGCATATGGTGGTTTAAAAAAAGAAGAAGAAAAGTCATGAAGGGTAAGAGGAAATAGGTAGTACAAAAGAGGTGATTGCATTTGCCAAGGAAGGTGATATTTTGGCTACATAGGTCAGACAAGGGATAGTTCCTTTTATCACTAGGCTTCTGTCAGATGGTTCTGTTACTTGGGATTGAAGATGCTCTTTCCCCTAAGACTACTGGTCTCAACAAGGAACATATACATCCCCTTTCTCCTTAGAACTGCCTTGTTATCCCACCTGAGAACTGTTCAGGTTTCTTGGAACCTGGATTTCTGCAAGAAAATTTTGGTAAGGGTACCATAAACTCAACCAAGTTATGGGTAGCTTTGGTCAAAGACAGCTAGAGCTTCCTGTGTCTTGATTTTCCTGGTAACTTCGTTGAATGTTTTGTATTCTTCAGACAACCAGGTGGGAAACATTTGGGAAAACTCTTCTAGTCATTAGGGCTAACCCTTCAAACAGCCCAGGGTGGGTGAGAAAGACTTGTGAACTACTGAATCTGATTGTTTTGGGTACAGTTTTGCATAGACCACTCATATTTCCTATCAGCTCTTCATACATTGCTACTCTTTCTTTGAGAGTCCAAATAGATATATTTCATACCATCTGTATTCATCTATTTTGCTTCTAACCTTCTGCTTGATAGCTGGACTATTTTTGTCTCTGTCCTCCATTCTCTGCAAATTCCTTCATAATAAATTTCATGTTCTTCTCTTCTTTTCTTTTTTACCATTCTATTCCAATTTCCTGATTCTTTCTTAGACACTTCTACACTATGTTTAATTCTCATTATCAAAGTATATATTTTAAAAATAAGATCTTTCGTTTTTCTTTCCAACGTATCTGTTTGGCTCACTTTCAGATTTATCATCTCGGTTTAATTCTGCCTTCTTCTGTATCTGCTTTTTTTTTAGATGAGCCTAAAATATTTTTAGCAATAAATCATTGTAATTATAGTAGTGATGATCACCTCGTATTACAGAATAAGGGTACGTGATTACACCAGTAAAGATCTTTCAAGAAGATCTTCACTCAGTTCTGATTTTGTACCCCAAGCATAACGCATGATTTCAAGTTGTGTGTGCAACTTTTTTATTTTAGTGTCTGATGCTTTGACTCATGGTTTATCACAGACTAGAATCTCTTTGTCTCACTTTCTCTTCAAATCTTCATTTGCCTCCACTTTTCAGATAAAATGCTCACATCCCCAAGAATCTATACCCACCTCTTCCAAGGTTTAGTCGCTTCTTTTTTCCTTTTGTATATCTGGTATAAAATGTCTATTTTTTATAGACTTTATTTTTTTAATTATTATTTTATTTATTTATTTGGTTGCGCTGAGTCTTAGCTGCGGCAGGCGGGCTCCTTAGTTGCAGCTCACTGGCTCTCCAGTTGCGGCACCCAGGCTCCTTAGTTGTGGCATGTGAACTCTTAGTTGCAGCATGCATGTGGGATCTAGTTCTCTGACCATGGATTGAACCCAGGTCCCCTGCACTGGAATCGTGGAGTCTTAACCACTGTGCCACCAGGGAAGTCCCAAAATGTCTATTTTTATAATTGATTTTAACTCATCACTTATATATGCCATCATCAATGTCCATCAACCAATCGGGCAGAAACTACACAGGGGTTTTCTCCACTTGTCTTATAACACAGAACTTTCCACACAGTAGGTACTCAAATGTTAGATGAATTGAATTGTAAGTTACATAAATTCTTTTTGAAAATGTTTATGTATAATCTTAATCTTAGAGGATTTCAATATTTTGAGTCATAATAGGAAACAAAACAAAAAGAACACTATTTTTTGAGAGAAATCTAAATATTTCCTCAAGTAAATACATAATTAAAACAGATTTAATTATATATATTTTGAAATTTTCATGTGGCAGAGACAAAGCTAGTACTTTCTCAGAAATTACAGGAAGGAAAGGTAGGAAATGAAGACTATAAAGAGAAAACAATCATTTCATGGAATGAAATGAATTCATTTCAAGAAACTAAACAACTATATTGGACTTTTTAACACTTTACTCCGTCCTCACTTTATCTGACAGGATTGCCAGCAATGTGGGTTTAAAACAAAGGTAGTTTTACTTAGAAATAAATATCACCTTGTGCCAAAAGAGAAAATGTGCATGATAGAAACAAAAGCAAAAATAAACAAACGGGACCTAATCAAACTTCAAAGCTTTCACACAGCAGAGGAAACCACCAACAAAACAAAGAGACAACCTACAGACTGGGAGAAAATATTTGCAAACGAAGCAACTGACAAAGGATTTATCTCCAACATATACATGCAGCTCATGCAGCTCAATATCAAAAAACCAAAAAACCCAATTCAAAAATGGGCAGAAGATCTAAATAGACATTTCTCCAAAGAAGACATACAGATGGCCAATAGGCACATGAAAAGATGCCCAACATTGCTAATTATTCGAAAAATGCAAATCAAAACCACAATGAGGTATCACCTCATACCTGTTAGAATGGCCATCATCAAAAAGTCTACTAACAATAAATGCTGGAGAGGGTGTGGAGAAAAGGGAACCCTCCTGCACTGTTGGTGGGAATGCAAATTGGTGCAGCCACTGTGGAGAACAGTATGGAGGCTTCTTAAAAAAACTAAAAATACAGCTACCATATGATCCAGCAATCCCACTCCTGGGCATATATCCGGAGAAAACTAATTCAAAAACATACGTGCACCCCAATGTTCATAGCACCACTATTTACAGTAACCAGGACATGGAAGCAACCTAAATGTCCATTGACAGATGAGTAGATAAAGAAGATGTACATCTATACAATGGAATATTACTCAGCCATAAAAAAAGAATGAATTATTGCCATTGGCAGAAACATGAATGGACCTAGAGATTATCATACTGAGTGAAGTAAGTCACATAAAGATAAATATTATATGATACCACTTATATGTGGAATTTAAAAAATAATACAAATGAACTTATCTACCAAACAGAAACAGACTCACAGACATACAAAACAAACTCTTGGTTACTAAAGGGGAAAGAAAGGGGGAGAAAAATTAGGAGTATGGGATTAACAGATGCATACCACTATATATAAAATAAACAGTAAGGATTTACCATATAGCATAGGGAACTATATTCAATACCTTGTAATAACCTATTATGGAAAATAATCTGAATATATATATATATAAAACTGAATCACATTGCTGTACACCTAAAACTAACACAATATTGTAAATCAACTATACTTCAATTAAAAAAAAAGAGTGGAAAAAAGGTACAGGGAATGGGTATTATTCAAATTCAATCAAATACAGTTTCTAAATTATAAGGAAAGTACAATAAAGGACTAAAACTTAGCTGGCTATAATTAAAAGGCACTAGACTCTTCTAGACACCATGAAAATATCCCCTTGAATCTACACATCAAATATGAGAGGGAGAGATTATTTTCTTCCATTTACTGTTGAACAACTGAGACAAAAAGATACTGTATAGCACAGGGAGGTCAGCTCGGTGCTTTGCGACGACCTAGAGGGGTGGGATAGGGAGGGTGGGAGAGAGGCTCAAGAGGGAGGGGATATGGGTATGTATGTCTGCATGTGGCTGATTCACTTTGTTGTGCGACAAGGCTAGCACAGTACTGTGAAGCAGTTATACTCCAATAAAGATCTATTAAAAAAAAAAAAAGATACCCAGTAATTGCCCCAATCACACAACCAGTAAAGCCCAGAGCTTCTGCAAAAATCCAAGTCTTGCAAACTATTATATATATAGGATGGATAAACAACAAGGTTGTACTGTACAGCAAAGGAACTATATTCAATATCTGGTGATAAACCATAACGGAAAAGAATACGAAAAAGAATATGTATGTATAACTGAATCATTTTGCTGTGCAGCAGAAATTAATACAACATTGTAAATCAACTCTACTTCAATAAATTTTTTTAAAGAACCAAGTCTTTTCCATATACTACACTGCACTCCCCCACCCCCCATCATCCCAAATTCTTTTTTTAGTATTTTAGTATTTTAGTATTTTAGTATTTAGTATTTTAGTATTTTAGTATTTTATTTATTTTTTTATACAGCAGGTTCTTATTAGTTATCCATCTTATACATATTAGTGTATATATGTCAAGACCTGCCTCACGCACTGCATTGCTCTGGAGTTCTGATGCAGAGAGAAGTAAGAAGACATAAAATTATTGGTTTCTATTCATCAACTCTCCATGTTTTCTTCTTTCCTCCCTTCCTTCTTTCCTTTCAACTTCCATATTAATTGTTGATTCATAAGTCTCAATTCGAATTAATCCTACAGAGGATTAATATGTCAAGTATCTTCGTGATGATCCATCTCTTTTAATAGCAGAAAATACTTTCTTTCAAAATATACAAATATTACATATGTCCTCAAGAAACATCAGGGTTTTCTTTTTTTCAGGAAAGAAACAAAATAATACTTCCAATATGCATTTCTTATCATTGTTTATTCTGAATAAATAAATATATATGTGTGTGTGCTTTTATATATACATATGCTTTTATAAAACCAGATAGATAAGATATAATGTGCTTAAGGTCTAGAACATCAGAATCGTCCACACACACATATAAATTCTTATTGTTGACATGACCCGAAAAGCAAACAAAAATATGTAGATATATAGGCTCCTTTTCTTGCACAGATAAAGTGGATTTTTCCAAAAACACCATCAAATCCGTTGTCTTAGGATGCCAAGCGGTGGCAGGACAAAAGGTTCTATTACTCCCTCTCTGCCTCTCTAATTTCATACCCCGTGTCATGACGTATTTATGTACAAATTGTCTAATTGTCACTAGATCATCTTCATACTTCAGTATGTAAATCTCCACGACAGAGTTCAGAGGTGGCCTTTCTTGTACAGACATGTGCTTTAGAGGCACTGCTTTCTACCCAGTCTCAAATGTACTTTCCTTTTGTTCATAAAACGCTCACGAATTTCAAGGGCAGAAAATGACATTCAAATGTGTCAGGCAGAAAGAGCCCCAGCAAAGATGATTCCTGTGCTGTTTGTGTTCATTTATGGCGTTTTAAGACAATGATCATGTCAATGTGTGTTTGCGGAATTTTAAGGTCTGATGTATCCTGTTGGAGGGGGAACGGAAAAACTGACTAATCAGACTCGGGTCGTTACCTGCCTAACTTAAACATTTACTTGGATGATCTTTTTTTAAAAATAATCGAAAGCTGATAAATAGAGAGCAGTGAAGGGAGATTTATAACAGGACACAAACTTCATTTTTAAGCCTCTGTCTGAGGGCACTGATAGAATCAAATACTTGTACGTTCTTTGCAGAATATAAATTGTTTCATGGCTGGCCGTTCCCTGGGACTTGCTTATTCACTGTCGGGGATCAAAGATAAGGACAGGGGTGTCCAGCTGAAATGAGAGGCGTGTACAGTGTTGATAAAAATCAGAGGCCCTTCTGATACTAATGGGCCCATCAAACAGCTCCCCAATACAAATAGCTTCCCCGGCTCTTTGGAATCAAGCAACTTCACTTTCTTAGAGGCGAAGGAATTACACTACTTGTCCTGCCTTCCAAGATGTGGCCAGACTTCGGGATATTATGCAGCTAGCTTTTCTGGGGCACTGGGGAGCTTTCCTTCAATACATCCCCTGGAAACAGCAAAGACTTTTAGGATTCCACTTTGGAATTCTGCCATCATGTACTGCTCAGACCAGAGGAGAACTAAAGGAAACTCTTAATCTTTCATGCTTCCTCCCAATCTAGCATTTGTAATAGACATGGGTTTCAGGTGAAGTGGACGGGTATGGATTCCATCTAAATCATTTTTGCTCGCAGTAACACGTTCAGATTTGATTAATAATGAGATGACTTGAGTATAGCACAGAGAACTCTGCTCCATATTATATAACAACCTAAACGGGAAAAGAATTTGGAAAAGAATAGATACATGTATATGTATACCTGAATCACTTTGCTGTACATATGAAACTATCACAACATTGTTAATCAGCTATACTCCAATATAAAATAAAAAGTTAAACTATATATATATATATATATAAATTAATGAGATGACTTGTAAGAGAACATTGTTACATGTGGTCCACTCTGGCCCACAGTGCCCTTTACTAATCAACCCCGAGTATTTGGGAAAATGTTGGCATGTCCCTCCTAAAGAGTTATTAGCAAGTTTCCTTAGCATTCGTCCTAGTTTCCCTAAGTCCTATGGAAATATTTGCTTTTGTTCTATATTAATTTTTCTGACCCAGACAATATATTAGCATTCCTCTGCTTAAAATGAAAGATGGTATTCTTTTGGGAATTTTGTAGCAACTTGAGAATAGATACAGATTTAGATGTCCATATACAAATATTAGGCTACACACACAGAGCCACACACATAATCTGGTATAAACCACCCAAAGCAAACCACAAACATTTACCCCCCACTCCGTCTCCATCAAAAGTCTCAACTCCTGTGCTTCCATCAACCACCCAACCCCATAGAAACAGAATCACATCACTTACCTAAGGAAGAATCAGCACTATTTGCTTTGCCTCAGGACCTCAGGCTTGTCAACACATATGGTTCACACATGTGGAGCTGGGGGGCCAGGAGCAGTACAGCTGGAATCTGCAAGTTCCTATAATTTGTCCTCATCCCTCAGAGGACAGAGGAGGAAATTACAGTAAGTGAGGTTTCCTAATTTTTCCAAAGTTGCAGAGTTCATCCCATTAATCCATTAATAA
The DNA here is from genome assembly GCF_028564815.1 of Eubalaena glacialis. NCBI lineage: Eukaryota > Metazoa > Chordata > Mammalia > Artiodactyla > Balaenidae > Eubalaena > Eubalaena glacialis. The sequence continues at coordinate 3,160,681 of NC_083737.1, read as the reverse complement.
GAGGGCAAACTGAGACAGTGTACACCTACAACGAATATAATGTGATATGTCAGTTATCTCTCAAGTAAACCAAAAAAGAGCAAAGGTATTAAAATCTAGTTCTTAGCCTTCCAGCTCTCTCTCTCCATTCAGAAAAAAACTGACTGAGGTTCTCACGTGTGTGAGGTCTTTAGCTGAGTTCCATTGATGAATTAGATGACTAAAATAGAACCAGTCCCTTTCCTAATGGTATTTGGGGAGACAGAAGGTAAACAAGAAATTAAAAGGTCGTTTAAGTTCCATGGTAGGAGAAACACTGATTTCAGAGAGGGCTACCTGCCCCTGTATGGCTTGAGTGGATTGTAGGACAAATTATAATTCATGACCACATATATTTATTCTAATCAGGGCACTAATCCTGTGTGAGGACCCCACCCTCATGAACTCATCTAAATCTAATCACCTCCCCATGTCCAAATACCATCATATGGGGGGTTAGCACCTCAAAATATGAATTTGGGGAAACACAGATGTTCATCCAGATCATGTATATAATGTATGCCTGTTCCTCAGACAACTAAAAATAGAATTACCATATGACCCAGCAATCCCACTCCTGGCCATTTATTGAGACAAATCTATAAACTGAAAAGATACATGCATCCCTACGTTCACTGCAGCTCTATTTACAATAGCCCAAACATGAAAACCACCTAAGTGTCCATTGAGAGATGGATGGATAAAGAAGATATGGTACATATATACAATGGAATACTACTCAGCCATAAAAAGAAATGAAATAATGCCATTTGCAGCAACATGGATGGACTTAGAGATGATCATACTAAGTGAAGTCAGTCAAAGACAAATATCATCTGATATCATTTATATGTGGAATCTAAAATACGGCACAAATGAACTTATCTACAAAACAGAAACAGACTCACAGATGTAGAGAACAGGTTTGCAGTTGTCAAGGGGAAGGGGAGTGAGGGAGGGAGGGAGGGATTGGGAGTCTGGGATTAGCAGATGTAATCTAGTATATATAGGATGGGTAAACAATGAGGTCCTACAGCACAGGGAACTATATTCAATATCCTATGATAGGGGCTTCCCTGGTGGCGCAGGGGTTAAGAATCCGCCTGCCAATGCAGGGGACACGGGTTCGAGCCCTAGTCCGGGAAGATCTCACATGCCGCGGAGCAGCTAAGCCCGTGCGCCACAACTACTGAGCCTGCTTTCTAGAGCCCATGCTCCACAACAAGAGAAGCCACCGCCATGAGAAGCCATGTACTACAACAAAGAGTAGCCTCTGCTCGCTGCAACTAGAGAAAGCCCGCGTGCAGCAACGAAGACTCAACGGAGGCAAAAGTAACTAACTAAATAAAATTTTTTTAAAAATTTAAAAAAAGAGAACAGAATGTCTCTATGTGTATAACTGAGTCCCTTTGCTGTACAGCAGAGACTGGCACAGCATTGTAAATCAACTAGACTTCAATAAAAAAATGTATGTCTAGACACATTGGATATATTTATTTATCATAAATATAACTATTTTATGCATAATATGTATTTATACTTAATACAAATATTTGTGCTTTACATACATAAGTATGTATGTATATGCAATATGTATGGATATACATACTCATACACATTGTATAAAACATATATGCACACGTCACATACATATGTGTACACTTGCATGTGTGCCACAATGAATCAAGCTTCACCCTCGCATGGGGCCACCTGGAATGCAGCTTTCTGAATTATATGAGACAATTCCATTCTAACCTGATATATTGAGCATTTCCATTCTGCCCAAATGCATCAGACAGAAAGATGAAAAGAGCACTTTTGCTGACCCCAATGTGTTCACAATCTACTGGGCAGAAAGAGCCTTTTCTGTATTGCCTGGATATGCACACGGATGGACTTCTAACAGAAAAAGGATGTCTGAGGTTAGGGACTGGGGCGGACCCAAAGTGCCCCGTTAAAATAAACCAGCATTTATTTACGAAGGGCCTGCTACGTACCAAGTGTTTTCTATGTTTCACCTCATTCTATAGTTTTTGTACTCTTGGAGATATTACTATCCTGGTTTTACTGGAAAGGAAAACACAGCACAGAGAACTGATGTAAAGTTGGGAATGGAGAACTGGTGAGTTGGGGCCTGATCCGAATGCAGCTGTGCTTGCCACCGACTGCCATCAGCTTCCCTCCACCAGTGGTTTCCAGCCTGTGCTCCCCTGAGCCTTGAGATTCCACAGAGGAGGGAGACCCAGGGACCGGGCAACAAAGCCCTTGATTTTTCTGTCACGTGCGCTTGGCTCAGCATACAATCCAATCGGGAGAAAATCCCACTGCTACGTTTGCATTTGGAATCCACTTGGCTGCACCATATTGAGGTCTGAGAGGCACATCCCATACCCATCTGTACCCCGGCTTTCTGTGTCCTTTTAGAATCATTTGATCCATGCTATCTGTATAATACAGCATTCTAGTTTTCATTTTATGAGGATCTTTCTCATCTTCAGGGTCCCTACTCAACGATTTATTATGGGTCAATAAGATATACTTTGTTTCGTAACAAAATCAGGGACACAGAGAACAGACCTGTGGCTGCCAAGGGGAAGTGGGAGGGGTGGCAGGATAGACTGGAGGAATGGAGTGGGAGTCTGGGGTGAGCAGTTGCAAACTAGTACAGATAGGATGGATAAACAACAAGGTCCTACTGCAGAGCCCAGGGAACGATGATATTCAATATCCTGTGACAAACCATCATGGAAATGAATATGTAAAAGAATATGTGTATGTGTGTACATATATATATATATATATACATGTATAACTGAGTCACACTGTAATTCAACTATACTTCAATAAAAAATTTTTAAAAAAGAAGGTATACCTGTCTCCCTTTTTCCTATAAAAACTAAGGCATGGTCCCAACTTAATGATCCAAGGGAAAAGATACATAAAAACAACTTAACCAAAGAAGAGAACTGACATGAAGGGTCCTGCTGATGTGATGCGCTCTCGGTAATTGTCGGAGACAGGCTAACCACCGGCCTCTTTGAATTTGTCTTAGCTTGTGGATTATCAGTAAGCACTGGAGGAGTGTCCAAGGAAACCACGGTGTCTCCCCACAGCTACAGCATTCTCCTTCCCTACCCTCTCTTTGGAGGGTCTATTTTATAAACTCCATATCTTCCATCCCCTCAAGGTAAGCGAAAGGCATCACTGATTTGTTTCATGTTCTAAAGCAGAAAGTTCTCCTGGGGTCAGGGGGCAGGACAGAAGACACTAAGATTTTTCTTTCTTAATGATATATTTATTCAGCTCAGTTGTAAAAGCAATATTTTAAAAACGGTCCTCATTTTCCCTAGTCAAGGGGTGTGATGTTGACCAAAATACTAAATCCAGTGGACCGGTGGCTTTTGAGAAGTGCCTCTGTCAAAATCACTAGATAAAAATATCCTTTTCCTCCTTTATAAACTATTTTAGTCCTATTTCCACGACTCCTGCCCCCTGAACGCCAGTCTGGAAATATTACGGGCAGTGTGGCTAAGAATGTCGCCTGCCATATCAGCAAGCAAAGATGTTGCAGCCATCAAGCCCTCAGTCACTGCAGCCGCCACCAACTGGGCACCCTGAGGGGATTCAGGATGGAGAAAAACAGGATATTGGCCCCAGAGAACTAAGGTGCATATCAAAGGAATGATTTCGATGAGACCAGACTCTTGCACCTTCCCATACACAGAAAAGCGCTACATTCATTAATTTGAGATTTCTGGTTTTCTCTAGGTAAATTAACAGTAACCTTTTGATGTTGGAACTACTAGGTCTTTGTGGCAGAAACCCCTACATATCCAGGCTCCTCCCCTACCTTTTTGGAGCAGTCCCTCAGAGCTATCTGAGATGCTGCTTGCCGGGCTTAAGTCCTCAGAAAGTCCACCAAATAAAACATAATTCTCTACTTTCAGGTTGTGCTTTTTTTTTTTTTCAGTTGAGAGCAGCAACTGTCTACGTGGGGATCAGAAATGATTCTGTGGATAAATGCATTTGAAATGTTCACTAATCAGACTATTCTGGTGGATTTTAGTTGGTTTTTAAAAAATTTTTGTTGGAGTCGAGTTGATTTACGATGTTGTGTTAGTTTCAGGCGTACAGCAAAGTGAATCAGTTATACATACACATATAGCCACTCTTACTTTAGATTCTGTTCCCATATAGGTCATTACAGAGTATTGAGTAGAGTTCCCTGTGCTGTACAGTAGGTCCTTATTAGTTATCTATTTTATATATAGTAGTGTGTATACATCAATCTCAATCTTCCAGTTTATCCCTCCCACCCCTTACCCCTTGGTAACCGTAAGTTTGTTTTCTACATCTGTAACTCTATTTCCATTTTGTAGATAAGTTCATTTGTACCCTTACCATATGATCCAGCAATCCCACTCCTGGGCATATATCCGGAGGAAACCATAATTTGAAAAGGTACATGCACCCCAACGTTCATAGCAGCACTAGTTACAATAGGCAAGACACGGAAGCAACTTAAATGTCCATCGACAGATGAATGGATAAAGAAGATGTGGTACATATACACAATGGAATATTAGCCATAAAAAAGAATGAAATAATGCCATTTGCAGCAACATGGATGGACCTAGAGATGATCATACTACGTGAAATCAGTCAAAGACAAATATCACATGACAGCACTTATATGTGGAATCTAAAAAAAGGATTTTAGTTTTACAGAAAAAAGGTATGTACACATTTCCCTAGTTGTTCAGTGTCGTGTATGAGGTAGGTTTTGAACGCTGCATCTAATATCACTGATACATCTCCTTAGAAGAACTGTTTGCATGAATCAGAATCCACTCCCACCATCTCCCCAGCGTGGAAAAACACGAACGTGAACGTGACATCTACTAAAACAAACTAAAACAAAACGAAAGACAATGGATTTTTTTTTTCTTTAAAAATAATTTAACAGGATAATTCACTTTTACAGTCTTCAGTTGAATGTATTCTCGCAATTCTCCCAGCGAAGGCTGCTTGACTGGAACACGGAACGTGTGCAGTGTCTAGCGCTCTCTGCAAAGGGCGCTGACTTCGCATGCGGGCAAATTCGTCCTCCTGACCGTGACCACAGTCAAAGGATCATCAAAGTGTCTCCCTAGCGTTATGTTTTGTACGTGGTGTAATTAAAAGTCCCCTTTTTTTCTAGGACAGGAAGAGGAAAGAAGGGGACAAAACAACATGAGAGGCAGGAGGTAGGAAGTCAGGAGGGAAGAGAAGAAAACTCTCTGGGAAGATATTTTTAATCACGGGAGAGAAACAAAAACAAAAACAGACATACCTGCACATTTGTGTCCAGATGTGGCATGATTCGTCGGCCCTGGCTTTGGAAATGAGTTTCTGAGATGCGCTGACTGTTGTAACGGCCCCTTCCCTTGGGGCTACCGTGGACTCCACACTCCTAAAGCCCAACTGCCCACGGGGAAGCGATCTCTTCTGTGTCTGCAAGTCTGCAAAACCACATAAGGTTATCTTTCAAAAACACTGAAAATCGTTTTGTTGAATGAAGGGCAAGTTTTAAATTTAGCCCAAATAATAATTCTATGATTAATTAATTCTAGCCAATTTCATGGCTTTTTGATCTTTAACTGATATTCCAAAATTATAACACTCATCAATAGTAAACTTAAGTATGTTATATTTAACTATAAACATTTAACTATATACGTAATTATATATATAATCTATCAATCATCTATCTATATGTCCATCTTATGTATCCAGCCATCCATCTTATCTTGTCTCTATCTATCTATATATCCATCTATATCGATCCATCTATCATCTATCAATCCATCTATTTATATCTATCTGTCTATCTATCTATCCATCCATTATATCTATCTATCTATCAGCTATTTGCATACACATCAGCTATATAAAGAAAATTCACTCTCGAAATGACTGCCTATTTCTTCAGCATGCACGTGTCCCAGGAAAGATTTCCACAAAATCTGCAGAGTGTTTGAAACATTCTGACCAAAACTACAGGGGATGGGGCACACCAGAAGCCATTTGGGGCATTCTGAGGGCCCCTCGAAGAACCCAACTGCCTTTGCAATCTGGATGGACATGGAGAGAGCAGTCCCCTTCTGGTCAGGAGAAATGTGCTCATTTTAAGCCTCTCTGGGCAGAGAAAACCATCCAGGAGTTCTTCTAGGGGTCCCGAATCGCAGGGTCTCACCAGGGAATAAGCTCTGATTTGCAGCTGCTGGTGACTCAGCTGGTTGCTCTCCATCCCCTCCCTGCATCGAGGCTGCCTTAGGGAAAGCAGCAGCTGGATGTATTTACGAGGCATCTGTAAATGATTCTCCCGGGCAAACACTAGCATGGCCCGCTATTCAGTAAATAAAATGCAATCTCTCCAGGCTGCACCGGTTGCCTCGCAGGACTGATATCTACCTGGAGGCTAGCAGAGTTCTATCCAATTTTGACCATGAGGAATTATATTCCAGATTTGATGATTTGAAGCTGGAATACCATACTCTTGAAATAATGGCCTGGATGACCATACTTTATGTTATAACTCTATCTCCCGCTATTAGAAATAAAATCTCTTTCTCAAAATAAAGATACAGTGGTATCAGATCAAACGTGGCAGAGAACAAACAGAAATATGCTGGTCCAGGAACAGTGTCGAATGAGCACAGGAGGTTGTGTAGAATTTAGAAATACTAAGAGCTTGCTCGCCGCAGAAATGTAGCAAGTCAGTTACGCCGGATGTTTGTGGATCTTAAAGGGGGAGATGAGCCTGGATATTAAAACATGAACCAAGATGACTTCAACCCTCATTTACCTTCCCATTCAAGAGAGATCACTTCTGCATGGTGAATTAAACCAGGGGGCTGGGAGCTCAAATGTAATGATGTTTTGTGGACCTCGAGACCTCTTGCACAGAATCACAGCAAACAAAGGGTTCAGTTCAGACCCTAAAACTAATTACTGGGCAGTCTCTCTGCAAAAACACCACCCCGGAGTTTCTGAATGTGAAAAAATGGGCACAGATTTCAGACCTGTGGATATTCATATGTTTTCACGTGCAACCATATGCTCCTTGCTGAAGTTTTCAATCCATTTTATGGGAGCACAAACACACACACACACACACACACACACACATGGTAATGCATATCTCATATATTTCCTCCAATGAATTCTTGTTCTGTCTTGAAACAGGTATTTGTCTTTAGAAATCATCTTTGCATACTACTTGAATCTAAATAGGAAGAGATGATCAAGATAGTTATTTGTGGGAAATACTGCGTGTAATTCATTTTCAACCAAATATGTGCCCATTGTCAGGTAGCAAAATGAACAGCTAATGGATAGGGCACTTTAGAATTTGCACAGCCCTTTGGCAGTGCTTATGTCCAGAATTATTTTTCAAATGTGGATCCCAGTCACCTCCTATGTGTCACGAATCAGCCATAAGCCCATGGGCGGGTTTCTTCATCCTTCTAATGTCCCCTGTTCTAAGGTATAGACATGCTATGTAGATAAGAATTAACATGTGTAAAATATGTGATGTAAAATCTGGTGATAGTGCCTATTTGGATGATGAGGAGGATGAGAAGGAAGAAGATATTGAAATACACTGTTCTCTTGGGCAGAATTCCTGTGAGGCATTACCTGATGCAAATGACTTACTCATAAAAGATTGTAAGCAAGTAATGGAAGCAAGACATTGCCAGGAGATTGGTCCAAGATGGCGGAGTAGAAAGACGTGCGCTCACTCCCTCTTGCGAGAGCACTGGAATCACAACTAACTGCTGGACAATCATCGACAGGAAGACACTGGAACTCACCAGAAAAGATACCCCACATCCAAAGAGAAAGGAGAAGCCACAATGAGACGGTGGGAGGGGTGCAATCACAATAAAATCAAATCCCATAACTGCTGGGTGGGTGACTCACAAACTGGAGAGGACTTATACCACAGAAGTCCACCCACTGGAGTGAAGGTTCTGAGCCCCACATCAGGTTCCCCAACCTGGGGGTCCGGCAACGGGAGGAGGAATTCCTAGAGAATCAGATTTTGAAGGCTAGTGGGATTAGACTGCAGGACTTCAACAGGACTGGGGGAAAAAGAGACTCCACTCTTGGAGGGCACACACAAAGTAGTGTCTGTATCAGGACCCAGGGGAAGGAGCAGTGACCCCAAGGGAGACTGAACCAGACCTACCTGCTAGTGTTGGAGGGTCTCCTGCAGAGGCGGGGGCGGGGGGGGGGGGTGGCTGTGGCTCACTGTGGGGACAAGGACACTGGCAGCAGAAGTTCTGGGAAGTACTCCTTGGCGTGAGCCCTCCCAGAGTCCGCCATTAGCCCCACCAAAGAGCCCGGGTAGACTCCAGTGTTGGGTCGCCTCAGGCCAAACAACCAACAGGGAGGGAACGCAGCCCCACCCATCAGCAGACAAGCGGATTAAAGTTTTACTGAGCTCTGCCCACCAGAGCAACACCCAGCTCTACCCACCACCAGTCCCTCCCATCAGGAAACTTGTACAGCCTCTTAGATAGCCTCATCCACCAGAGGGCAGACAGCAGAAGCAAGAAGAACTACAATCCTGCAGCCTGTGGAACGAAAACCACATTCACAGGAAGATAGACAAAATGAAAAGGCAGAGGACTATGTACCAGATGAAGGAACAAGATAAAACCCCAGAAAAACAACTAAATGAAGTGGAGATAGGCAACCTTCCAGAAAAAGAATTCAGAATAATGATAGTGAAGATGATCCAGGACCTCGGAAAAAGAATGGAGGCAAAGATTGAGAAGATGCTAGAAATGTTTAACAAAGACCTAGAAGAATTGAAGAACAAACACTTAGAAGAATTAAAGAACAAACAGAGATGAACAATACAATAACTGAAATGAAAAATACACTAGAAGAAATCAATAGCAGAATAACTTAGGCAGAAGAATGGATAAGTGATCTGGAAGACAGAATGGTGGAATTCACTGCCGGGGAACACAATAAAGAAAAAAGAATGAAAAGAAATGAAGACAGCCTAAGAGACCTCTGGGAAAACATTAAACGCAACAACATTCGCATTATAGGGGTCCCAGAAGAAGAGAGAGAGGAAGGACCCGAGAAAATATTTGAAGAGATCATAGTCGAAAACTTCCCTAACATGGGAAAGGAAATAGCCACCCAAGTCCAGGAAGTGCAGAGAGCCCCAGGCAGGATAAACCCAAGGAGAAACATGCTGAGACACATAGTAATCAAACTGACAAAAATTAAAGACAAAGAAAAATTATTGAAAGCAACAAGGGAAAAACAACAAATAACATAAAAGGGAACTCCCATAAGGTTAACAGCTGATTTCTCAGCAGACACTCAACAAGCCAGAAGGGAGTGGCATGACATATTTAAAGTGATGAAAGGGAAGAACCTACAACTAAGATTACTCTACCCGGCAAGGATCTCATTCGGATTTGATGGAGAAATCAAAAGCTTTACAGACAAGCAAAAGCTAAAAGAATTCAACACCACCAAACCAGCTCTACAGCAAATGCTAAAGGGACGTCTCTAAGTGGGAAACACAAGAGATGAAAAGGACCTACAAAAACAAACCCATAACAATTAAGAAAATGGTAATAGGAACATACATATTGATAATTACCTTAAACGTGAATGGATTAAATGCTCCAACCAAAAGACACAGGCTTGCTGAATGGATGCAAAAACAAGACCCATATATATGCTGTCTACAAGAGACCCACTTCAGACCTAGGGACACATACAGACTGAAAGTGAGGGGATGGAAAAAGATAGTCCATGCAAATGGAAATCAAAAGAAAGCTGGAGTCGCAACACTCATATCAGATAAAATAGACTTTAAAATAAAGAATGTTACAAGAGACAAGGAAGGACACTACATAATGATCAAGGGATCAATCCAAGAAGAAGATATAACAATTATAAATATATATGCACCCAACATAGGAGCACCACAATACATAAGGCAAATGCTAACAGCTATAAAAGAGGAAATCGACAGTAACACAATAATAGTCGGGGACTTTAACACCTCACTTACACAAATGGACAGATCATCCAGACAGAAAATTAATAAGGAAACACAAGCTTTAAATGACACAATAGACCAGATAGATTTAATTGATATTTATAGGACATTCCATCCAAAAACAGCAGATTACACTTTCTTCTCAAGTGCACACGGAACATTCTCCAGGATAGATCACATCGTGGGTCACAAATCAAGCCTCAGTAAATTTAAGAAAATTGAAACCATATCAAGCATCATTTCTGACCACAGTGCTATGAGATTAGGAATCAATTACAGGGGAAAAAACGTAAAAAACACAAACACATGGAGGCTAAACCAGACGTTACTAAATAACCAAGAGATCACTGAAGAAATCAAAGAGGAAATCAAAAAATACCTAGAGACAAATTACAACGAAAACACGATGATCCATAACCTATGGGATGCAGAAAAAGCAGTTCTAAGAGGGAAGTTTATAGCAATACAAGCCTACCTCAAGAAACAAGAAAAATCTCAAATAAACAATCTAACTTTACACCTAAAGGAACTAGAGAAAGAAGAACAAACAAAACCCAAAGTTAGTAGAAGGAAAGAAATCATAAAGATCAGAGCAGAAATAAATGAAAAGGAAATGAAGGACACATTAGCAAAGATGAATAAAACTAAAAGCTGGTTCTTTGTGAAGATAAACAAAATTGATAAACCATTAGCCAGACTCATCAAGAAAAAGAGGGAGAGGACTCAAATCAATAAAATTAGAAATGAAAAAGGAGACGTTACAACAGACAACATAGAAATACAAAGCATCCTAAGAGACTACTACAAGCAACTCTATGCCAAAAAAGTGGACCACCTGGAAGAAATGGACAAATTCTTAGAAAGGTATAACCTTCCAAGACTGAACCAGGAAGAAATAGAAAATATGAACAGACCAATCACAAGCACTGAAATTGAAACTGTGATTAAAAATCTTCCAACAAACAAAAGTCCAGGACCAGATGGCTTCACAGGTGAATTCTATTAAACATTTAGAGAAGAGCTAACACCCATCATTCTCAAACTCTTCCAAAAAATTGCAGAGGAAGGAACACTCCCAAACTCATTCTATGAGGCCACCATCACCCTGATACCAAAACCATACAAAGATACTACAAAAAAAGAAAATTACAGACCAGTACCACTGATGAATATAGATGCAAAAATCCTCAACAAAATACTAGCACACAGAATCCAACAACACATTAAAAGGATCATACACCATGATCAAGTGGGATTTATCCCAGGGATGCAAAGATTCTTCAATATATGCAAATCAATCAATGTGATACAGCATATTAACAAATTGAAGAATAAAAACCATATGATCATCTCAATAGATGCAGAAAAAGCTTTTGACAAAATTCAACACCCATTTATGATAAAAACTCTCCAGAAAGTGGGCATAGAGGGAACTTACCTCAACATAATGAAGGTCATATATGACAAACCCACAGCAAACATCATTCTCAATGGTGAGAAACTGAAACCATTTCCACTAAGATCAGGAACGAGACAAGGATGTCCACTCTCATCACTATTATTCAACATAGCTTTGGAAGTTCCAGCCACAGCAATCAGAGAAGAAAAAGAAATAAAAGGAATATAAATTGGAAAAGAAGAAGTAAAACTGTCACTGTTTGCAGATGGCATGATACCATACATACAGAATCCTAAAGATGCCACCAGAAAACTACTAGAGCTAATCAATGAATTTGGTAAAGTTGCACGATACAAAATTAATGTACAGAAATCTCTTGCATTCCTATACACTAATGATGAAAAATCTGAAAGAGAAATTAAGGAAGCACTCCCATTTACCATTGCAACAAAAAGAAAAAATACCTAGGAATAAACCTACCTAGGGAGACAAAAGACCTGTCTTCAGAAAACTATAAGACACTGATGAAAGAAATTAAAGATGATACAAACAGATGGAGAGATATACCATGTTCTTGGATTAGAAGAATCAACATTGTGAAAATGACAATACTACCCAAAGCAATCTACAGATTCAATGCAATCCCTATCAAATTACCAATGGCATTTTTTACAGAAGTAGAACAAAAAATCTTAAAATTTGTATGGAGACACAAAAGACCCCGAATAGCCAAAGCAGTCTTGAGGGGAAAAAACGGAGCTGGAGGAATCAGACTCCCTGACTTCAGACTATACTACAAAGCTACAGTAATCAAGACAATATGGTACTGGCACAAAAACAGAAATATAGATCAATGGAACAGGATAGAAAGCCCAGAGATAAATCCATGCACTTACAGTCAACTAATCTATGACAAAGGAGGCAAGGATATACAATGGAGAAAAGATACTCTCTTCAACAAGTGGTGCTGGGAAAACTGGACAGCTACATGTGAAGGAATGAAATTAGAACACTCCCTAACACCATACACAAAAATAAACTCAAAATGGATTAGAGACCTAAATGTAAGACTGGACACTATAAAACTCTTGCAGGAAAACATAGGAAGAACACACTTTGACATAAGTCACAGCAAGATCTTTTTTGATCCACCTCTTAGAGTAATGGAAATAAAAACAAAAATAAACAAATGGGACCTAATGAAACGTAAAAGCTTTTGCAAAGCAAAGGAAACTACAAACAAGATGAAAAGACAACCCTCAGAACAGGAGAAAATATTTGCAAACGAAGCAACGGACAAAGGATTAATCTCCAAAATATATAAACAGCTCATGCAGCTCAATATTAAAAAAACAAAGAATCCAATCAAAAAATGGGCAGAAGACCTAAATAGACATTTCTCCAAAGAAGACATACAGATGGCCAAGAAGCACATGAAAAGTTGCTCAACATCACTAATTATTAGAGAAATGCAAATCAAAACTACAATGAGGTATCACCTCACACCAGTTAGAATGGGCATCATCAGAAAATCTACAAACAACAAATGCTGGAGAGGGTGTGGAGAAAAGGGAACCCTCTTGCACTGTTGGTGGGAATGTAAATTGATACAGCCACTATGGAGAACAGTATGGAGGTTCCTTAAAAAACTAAAAATAGAATTATCATATGACCCAGCAATCCCACTACTGGGCATATACCCAGAGAAAACCATAATTCAAAAAGACACATGCACCCCAATGTTCATTGCAGCACTGTTTACAATAGCCAGGGCATGGAAGCAACCTAAATGCCCATTGACAGACGAATGGATAAAGAAGATGTGGTACATATATACAATGGAATATTACTCAGCCATAAGAAGGAATGAAATTGAGTCATTTGTAGAGACGTGGATGGATCTAGAGACTGTCATACCGAGTGAAGTAAATCAGAAAGCGAAAAACAAATATCGTATATTAACGCATAGATGTGGAACCTAGAAAATGGTACAGATGAACTGGTTTGCAGGGCAGAAATAGAGACACAGATGTAGAGAACAAACGTATGGACACCAAGGGGGGAAAGTGGTGGGGGGGATGGTGGTGGGATGAATTGGGAGATTGGGATTGACATGTATACACTGATGTGTATAAAATGGGTAAGTAATAAGAACCTGCTGTAGAAAAAAATAAATAAAATGAAATTCAAAAATTCAAAAAAAAAACCTAAGAATAAAAATACATTGCAGGGGAAGAAGTTAAAGCACACTGTAGCTTCAGCTGGAGTTCAGCTCCACCCTGATCCTACAGGGAGCTCTGGAGTGTGAAGAATGGGGATGCTCGTCAACAACCTATAATTCACTGAGCAGCCCCCAGAACCACGAATGATGCAGCCTCGGATGCCAATAGCACCAAAGCTGGAACACTCTAGAAGGACGTTTTTCTGGAGAAGAATGATGCTGTGTGTGATCAGCAGTCAACACTCAGGGCAGCTGGTGATTACGTACAATGACCCCATGAAGGGAATCCGGAGGGGTGACAGAAGTAGTGTCCACTAGCGTTGGTCTGTCTGTATTGGGCAACTATTTCAGAAGGGGAACCATTTTTACTATAGTTTCAAATAAGTCTCAAGGTTGCAATTCTTTCAAAGTAATGAACTTATGTTTGTACTCCATGAATGGCTTCTAAAGAGAGACAGCAAGGTGATGGTAACCCAGCGTAGCCGGAAACTTCGTTTTGCCAAGGACTTGACCCCAACTGCAAAATTAATGGAAGTGCTGCAGGGAAATCGGAAGGAGCTGATGTACCTTGAGGAAGCAGTGACAAGTCACTGCTGTGAGGGGGTTTCTTTGCAGAGTCCGGATGGTTTTTCCCCTAGGGATTCCATTAACATAATTGAAGGGAGGATTTATTGTGTTCTGGTTAACTGGAATGAAAGGGGCTAATTAGAAGCTGCCCTTCTTGGGACATTAATTTAATCTTGAAATTCTTAAAAGCAGAGAGGGGACAGGCTTAAATGTTATACACAATATACGTCTCCAGTTCTCCTGAAGAGAGGGACCGTGGCTTCAGTCCATCTGAATTAGTCATGAATCCATAGTATATTTTTATGCATTTAAGTAGTGAGACTATTTCCCGTTTTTCTCCATGATTGATACATCAGAAGCATGACAAAAAAAAGCAAAGAGTACCTCTTTGGGAAATACGTGGATTTTCCAGAATGATACAACGTCTTGGTCTTTCTTCTGTGACTTTGAGAATACACAATAGAATGTGCAGTAACACATTTTTCAAATTAAAGGGTGTTCAGGTTAATCACCCCTGATCATTTGTGATATCATTTTTTTCTAAGCCAACATGTTAATTTTAAAAATATATGTATTAAATATATAATATAAAATATATTGAAATTAAAAATATATTGATGGAGAAATCAAAAGCTTTACAGACAAGCAAAAGCTAAGAGAAATCAGCACCACCAAACCAGCTCTACAACAAATCCTAAAGGAACTTCTCTAGGTGGAAAAGAAAAGGCTACAACTAGAAATAAGAAAATTATGAGTGGGAAAGGTCCCTGGTAAAAAATTATACAAATGAACTTATTCATAGAACAGAAATGGACTCAGATTTCAAAAACAAACTTACGGTTACCAAAGGGGCAATATGGGGGGAGGGATAACTTGGAAGCTTGGGTGTAACATATACACACTACTATATATAAGATAGATAAACAACAGGGACCTACTGTACAGCACAGGGAACTCTACTCAATATTCCGTAATAACCTATATGGATAAAGAATCTGAAAAAGCATGAGTATATATACATATATATATATACATATATATATGTATATATATATCTGAATCACTTTGCTGTACACGTGAAACTAACACATTGTAAATCAACTATACTCCAATAAAATAAATTTTAAAAAACTATGTACATAAAAGCTAAATTGTCCCCTGCTTCTTAAAAGGAAACATTTTTGCAGAAACACATCCATTTTATTAAACAACTAAAATTGGAACTAGTCTTCTTGACTCTTGTTCAAGAGTAAAAAAGAAAGAAATCAGCAGTAGATAGCATATCCAGCAAGAGGGACACCCTTCTATAAAAGTATTGATGCAAACCAAGAAAAAAATTGCTTCCAATTTTATCATTTTCTGAAATGATAAGAATCAGATTGCTTGTGTCTCTACACTAATGACCCGGCTTCTCTCAGAAGTCTAGCTATAAAATGTTGAGTTATGGTATGTTCTTGCTAGGATGGGCTACTCTAGAAAAATTTCAGAGCAGCAGGGATGCACAAAAAGTGATGTCACAGGGTTGCAGAAAAAAAATAATAATTTAGAAGAACTGACAGGAAAAGGATCAGACATAGGTGATGCTGAAAGCTGTACGTTGAGGTGAAGTTCTGTGAAAAGAAGGAGTGAAAAAAACACCCAGGGAATGAATTGCTAAACTATTAAGTCTTCCTGAGATAAGCAACATTTTGATTTTAACAGGTGAATTTTAACTCCCTAGTAGCTGAAAATAACCTATGTTCTTGACTCAGGTTTTGATGTAATCATATTTCTGGATGGATGTCGTACTTAAGAAGTGTTATTGAGCGTGACCAGCGTTTAGAGTAACATATAAATAAAGTAAATAAATGGTCATGCTACCTTTGGGGATGGGTCTGGGCCCTGACTCCCAGACGGCAGGCCTAAAAAGATGACTTCATCAATCAGCTGCACTTTATCAGGTATCGGGGTGAGAGGGAGGGAGCTTTGGGACGCAAACACCATAATGAAACTCAGCGGAGACCTCCACATCCAACAGAGCGTGCTTGCCGTGAACTTTCCTGGTCTTCAGAATTGCTGTAGAGTTAAAATGGTCATCACACCTGTGATTGAAGAGAATAAAATCAAAACAAAAGGAGTTAGCGCAGACAGAGAGAGCAGACTGGTGGTTGCCAAGGGGGAGAGAGTTGGGGGAGGGACAGAGTGGGAGTCTGGGATTAGCAGATGCAAACTAGTATATATAGAATGGATAAACAACAAGGTCCTACTGTAGAGCACAGGGAACTGTATCCAGTCTCCTGGGATAAACCATAATAGAAAAGAATATTAAAAAAAAATTGTATATATGTGTATAACTGAGTCACTTTGCCTCAATAAAGAAAAAAATATATGTATCTGTCATGTATCTCTATGCTCAGCTAGGGGCAATGCTTAAAATTTGTTTTTTTTTTTTAATATTTTAAAAAATTTATTTATTTTATTCATATTTTTTTTTTTGGCTGTGTTGGGTCTTCATTGCTGCGCACGGTCTTTCTCTAGCTGTGGCGAGCGGGGGCTACTCTTTGTTGCGGTGCGTGGGCTTCTCATTGCGGTGGCTTCTCTTGTTGCAGAGCACGGGCTCTAGGCACGTGGGCTCCAGTAGTTGTGGCACACGGACTCAGTAGTTGTGGCACGTGGGCTCAGTAGTTGTGGCACACGGGCTTAGTTGCTCCGTGGCATGTGGGATCTTCCCGGACCAGGGATAGAGCCTGTGTGCCCTGCATTGGCAGGTGGACTCTTAAGCACTGCGCCACCAGGGAAGCCCCTAAAATTTGTTATATAAATGTGTGAATGAGTAAATGAATGGTTAAAAGAGTATACGGCAGCGGAGGGCCCTTTAAAAAGCTCTGTTCAGGTATGCATTTTCAAATCTTTGCCAGTCCTGGGCCTCGGCCACAGAGTAATAGCTACACTTTATTGAAGAGGTACATTGTACCAAGCATTTTAGCTTCATTAAGTCAAATTCTCACAACAGCCCAAAAAAATAGGTGGAGTTTAGTCCATTGGCCAAGAATCCACAGCTAGTAAGTGCCAGCATTCGACTTGGAACCCAAGACTAACTGGCTGTTAAATCTGGGGGATTATAATTCACCCCTGTTTCTTTGGGGAGATAACAAAAATAATTTATATAAAAACAGATTCCTACATACTCAAATCACCATCTCCACATATGAGGAAATCCTAAGTCAGCTCTAAGGAATCGATGGGCATTTTTTTTTTTCAATCCCAGCACCTGTTCTGACCGACATTTTTATGACCTTGTTATTACAGGTTACATTCCGTGCTATAAAACTAGATGGGTATTTAAAAGTATAGGCATTTAAAGGTCCAACTCTCTTTTCTCAACAGTAAACAGTAATGCCTTTCATGACAATAGTGACAAGGAGATTAATTAGCCTGCGTTTGTAGAATACTTTGTGCTTCTGGCACCTGATTCTTTTCCTTTGGTGTGTTTCCAGTGGAGAGCAGAAAAAATGATGAACTCTGGGAACAATGCCTGGAATATTATTAAATTATCCTTGTCCTGTTCATTGATTTGCAACCTGTGGGACTTCAGACCTTCAGAGCATTTGTGTTCCAGTGATATTCCCAAACTTCCATCATTGTATCCGTTGCCCTCCGATTTAAAATGTCCATTCGTGTTAAAGTAAGGTTTCTTTAAAATATGGCATGAGCTGTAATCACCATGATGGCTCATTTTGCTTCTGAGTAAATTTAGGAACTCACACAGGACATAATAAATGAAGCTGGAAGTTAACATTATGATATCTGAAATTATTCCATTTGTATTTTTAAGAGGGTGGTTATAATTTATTTCATATTTACTTAATTTTGTCATTATTCATTGGATTCTTTCATCTCACCCTTATTTGTTGGACTTTATTTCCTATTAGAGGCATTGGAATCATGCGGAAATAATTCACACCACAGGTAATAATGAGAAGTTAATATGCTCCAAAACACTATCTTTATTTCTTCTGAAGTTATACCCAAAGATATATACTATGTGCCACCAGCCAACAAAGTAGGAAAACTACTTTCCTCCAGACACAAAAAAACACAACTTTGACTAGCTATTGGAGTTTCATGGTAAAACAAAACAAAACAAAACAAAAACAGCCCAGTGGGTTCCATACCACTGTTAAAATGCACCATGGTTGCTTTGGTTTTTAGGGTGGTTTTTTTTTTCTCATCTTATTTCACTGTGAGCACATTACACTAACATGAATAATATATGTGGTTAACAGATTTATATAGGAAACTGAAGATCTATGTTTGCACACGAAGTATCTCAGAGGGATTCAATGAAAACCTGAATAATTGAATTTTTAAAAATTAAAATTCCATTGAGCAATCTGAGCTTGAGTTTTTATAGGAAAAGTAGTATACATGCTTGTTTCTTTACCTTTATTTACTAGTTTTCAAAGTCATGAGCGGATTCTCAAGTACTTTCTAAAGATGATCAGTGTGGCTATTTTTAGCATTATCATGAACTCATACATGCAATAAAATTTGTATTTTAATACATTAAAACTGCTATCCTTATTAATGGTCAGAGTGTGTCATCTTTAGCCAGTGGGAGCCCATTCAAGTTGGCTCTGGAATCCTTTTGACACCGTCCTAGAAGTCTTAGACAGTTTTGCTTTCTAGTAACTGCACAATTGGTGAAGGAAATTCTCCTTTATAGATCAATTCCAAGTGAAAAGTTAAGAAAGATGGGCATAAGGAAAGTATCCCTATTTTTCAGCCCCTTATGAACAAACGGATCTCTGCAATGGTCATCAAGGTCTTGTAACATCCCCCAAAAGAGAGACAACCATGCCTTTTGTTGATCCTGGTGGAAGAACTCAGTACCATTAATGAATCAGTCTTGCTAAATTCAAGCTAGTCTTGAGACTGATCAACATTCTAGACCCTGCCATGTAGTTGCAACATAGGTTCAGCCTACCTGATGGGAAGCTCTGGGGCTAGAATGGCCAACCAGAGTTCTCCCAAATTGAAGTAAGTGGCTACCTGCTTTTATCCCTACACCAACCAATCATGGATCAAGGTCCACCCCTTGGGGAGAGGTACAGACTTGAGGGTAGGCAATGCCTTGCAGTCTAGGGTAGTTCTCAGGAAGGGATGAAGCTAGGAGCCGCCAGCAGCCAAAATTTCCAGCAAAGAGGGATGAGTACACCACTCTGAAGACGGGATGCATTAGGAGCAGAGCATCGCCTCTTTCACCAGTCCATAGTAACTTCTCCATATCAAGCTCTCCCAAGTCTTTGAGATTTTCCTTAATAAATCTCATTGCCAATCACTCCCTGGCAACCATTCCAGGCCCATTTAAGGATATTCTGAAAGCCACATGTATAGTGTATAAGATGAGAAGTCCAAAGGAATATTAACGAAAGCAAAGAAAAGTTGTTTGAGCTTGGGGAGTGATTTTTCAGGTTCATAGGCTTTGCAGTAGAGTCTAAGTTAATAGTTACCTCTTCTCTGTGGTGTATCTCCAGTCTGATACGACTCTGATTTTTCTTTCTTACCTTTAATCTGGAAGGTTTTCAACTGTGCATCATCTTTTCCCCTTCATCACCCTCCAGGTATCCGTGACCAGGAAGGCAAAGTTGACTGTGAAAATACTAAGGAAAAAGTGAATATTGTTGTCATTGTATGTTAAATTACAATATACAAACTTATGTTTCTAGACCCACGATCCTGTAACTGTACTCTAAGCTGTTCAAAATAGTGGCAATATACATTTCCAAAAACATATTTTTAATGCAATTTCATTCTTTTGTTATATAAACATAGACACTGTCAAAAAATCCATATTGTACCAAAAAGCCCAAAGGAAAAAAAAAAATAACCTGCCTACCTAAAGATAACTATTCTTTTTTTTTAAGAGATATCTATTCTTAACATTTTGTTTTATATACTGCCAATCATTCTCTACAAGTAGAAATACATACTATATGATGTTTTACCATAATATTTACATGCTGTACACATTTTTTGAAATAAGCATTTTTTCAATTGATACTATAAACGATTTCCCCTTTGCTATGAAATATTTTTCTGTCCAACCATAGTAATTGATGGAAATATATATATATGGATATATTACAAATAATTTATCCAGCAATCTATTGCTATCAATTTAGAAAGTTGAAGAATCCTTTTTATAAGCTATAAAAGGTGGTGGGGCTGGTGGTGAATATTCTCATTAAAAACCTTCACACTCTCTCCATCATTTCCTAAAGGAAGTTCCTAAAATAAATATATCATCCCTTTTTTTTTTTAAATGAAAAAAATACGTTGATAATTCTTCCAGAAAGGGCAAACAACAAATCTCACCAAACCTGAACTGGGATAGATAGCTCTCATCTACAAGTCTTAGGGAAACAGATGCTTAAAAAATTGTGATGTATTAGCAAACGCACCAGATTTTGATTATTTTGAATGACAGCAATATATATTATCTTCTTTTATTATTTCATGGATGTTTGGAGAAAATTAATATGTAAAAATGGATGTAAGGCATTCACAGTCTAATTTTCCTGTGAACTTCTAAAAGGTTAAAGACCACTTACTATGTATGAGTTTGTCTGTAACAGGAAATTAACTATTCATGCAATTAAGGCCTCTGCTTGGAGTTCTCCATCTGACTTTGAAGTGCTAATAAGACAAAATTACCCAAATCCAGGAAAGAAATTAAGAAATGTAAAATGTTAATTAAATTCAGAAACAGAATTAATAAGAAAACCAATGTGAAATGGAAATTAAACAAGGGGAAATAAATACATATATATCTGTTTAAACAGCAGGAAAAAAGAATCCAAAAGAAGTACAGAATTAAAAATAGATCTTTAAAACGTCTTCGAGTGATTTTGCCCACCTTTAATAGATTCAGTGATGGTTTCTGAGAAAGTAAATAAGCATCCAATTTCAATAATCTTGTGGATGTTTCCTTCACAAAACCAAAGTCCCGTAATCACATCTAATTGAAACAGAAAATCAATTTATTGTAAGATGTCATTGAAATGCCTTTTTTGGATGGAATTTGGTAGCTAGGATTATGGAATAATCCTTAACTTCCTTTCCAAGAACGGGAATCATAATTCAAATTAAACAGAAGAATAGAGGCAAGATCTACTATAGAGGCAAGATCTACTATATTAACTTCTCAAGGAAATCTAATCCCTGATAACAGTTCCGTAAACCTTCCAGGCAATTTGGGTTTTGACAAAAGTTCAGTGGATTAGGGATCCTTCCAAATTGGCAATGGGCATTGCAGAGAAATGGCATTTACTGAGAGTTTCCTGATAATTAACTTGTGTTACCACCTTTACCCCTTTTAACCCAAATCTGTTTTTAACATTCTGGGTTGTTTTTTTTTTTATTATTAGTGCTTTTAACACATGGTGAGCAGGAAGAAAATGCAATTACATTTTCCTACTACCATATATTTCAGATGAAAAACATTATTGAAGAGGATGATGGATTATGTTTTTTATATTTAACATTTGATAATGTTACTAAGATCCATCCCTATGATGATAGAGCTGTATCAATATTTCTTAATAAATGTTGTATCTTTTCAATATGTACTTGTTTTAATTTTTACTTTGATTTTGTTTTAATTTTTACTTTGATTTACTAAGTTTTGACTTTTAATACTTAAGTGTTTGTTAACACTTTAAATATGATTTCCTGATGAAAAAATCATATGTCAGGAAATCATATTTAAAGTGTGAAATTGTGCTGTTTTCCTTGTTCTTCGAGGTCATCAGATACGTGTGTGAGACAGCTGTCTCACCTCAAGAATTTGTGTTCTCTGTTTATTTTGTCCAATTTTTTCTTCTTTCCCTTTGAGATGCCAGTTACAGGTGTGGTTACTGCTTCACAGGTAATGGTAGTGTAAGCACACCTAGTAATCAAAGTGGAAAAGGATTATAACTAATGAGATTGACGAAGCTGGGTTCAAGAAAATATTTCAGAAAAAAAAAAGAGATTTAGAGAGTCAATGGTATAAACCTTGTCTTTTTTTGGATGCATCTGGGTAACTACATCCAGGCACAAGCTCTATAGCCCACGTGAGTAGAAGGTGAGTGGACAGTTCAGATACATATAAGCAAATACATATTTATATTTATATAGAAACATTATATGTAATATATATAGCAATAGCAATGGGATATCTATATAGATATGGTGTCTATGTAGCAGTGATATCTATCTATATTTAGAGCAATTATATATACTTATATGTTATATGTATACATGTACAAATATATACAAATATGTGTATATTTATTTATTATTATTTTAAAAAATATTTTATTTATTTATTTTTCACTGTGTTGGTCTTCGTTGCTGCGTGCAGACTTTCTCCAGTTGCAGCGAGCGGGGGCTACTCTTCCTTGTGGTGCGTGGGCTTCTCATTGCAGTGGCTTCTCTTGTTGCGGAGCACAGGCTCTAGGCACGCGGGCTTCAGTAGTTGTGGCGCGGGCTCAATAGTTGTGGTGCGCAGGCTCAGTAGCTGTGGCGCGCAGGCTCAGTAGTTGTGGCTCGCAGGCTCTAGAGTGCAGGCTCAGTAGTTGTGGCGCACGGGCTTAGTTGCTCCACGGCATGTGGGATCTTCCCGGACCAGGGCTCGAACCCGTGTCCCCTGTATTGGCAGGCGGATTCTTAACCACTGCGCCACCAGGGAAGTCCCTATGTGTATATTTATAATGTATATTTGTATATATGTGTGTGTATATATATATATATATATATATATATATATATATATTTCATCATGACATCATGATGTGTTTCCTTCAGAAAGTATAAATATATAAGTATAATCCATTTTTTATTCTCAAGTGGTATATATATATTCCTTTTCCTATTGAATCCATCCATTCGAAGCCCTCTCAGGGAGCTTAGGAACACTCTATCTTCTTAAGGATCATGAACAGATCTGTCCATCCGAGACAGAAAAGAGGTGTAGTCTGAAGGATGTCCTGTGGATTCATCATCTTGGACCATTCGGGGACATAGTCTGGAGGGGTAGAAGTAATATGGGTCCATTGGAAGCTGTCACTCTCTAGGGAAGGTCGTGATGGAGTAAGGGTATAACGTACATCCATGCTTTCTAAAGTGTATTATGACTCAGAACACTCATTTAATGAGATTCTCTGGGGGAAGAAGGTGAGGGTAGGTTCTGGGGTCAAATAAGATTTATAGATTTGCAATATACATTAGAATATTAAAATCTCCTAAATATCCTGCATGAAAGATCCTGCTTTTCCAGCATTCACACACTTATGTAAATGGAATTTTCTCCTCCCTACTAAACATAACTTTTTGAGAAATACAGTTAGAAAATGAAAAAGTTACTGAACAGTAATTATTTTTATTATTGAGAATAAAAATACAACACAATCTTTGTCTTCAGTGTTCTCATCTATACATTAAGTCGGTTGGATAAAACAGTTTCTAAGATTCCTTTCACATTGGAAGATTTATATCTGATGACAATAATTACCTGAGTTGACTCTAATTATTTTTTCTGCAACATAACAGCCCTTTGCCTCACTTTATCTTTTTTCCATTATGCAGATTTGTTTTTGATAATAGGATGTGTTATCTGGAAATATCTGTATATTATATACAATATATCCTTTTTCCATATGGCCTTACCGTCCTCCAATTTAGTAAGAACACAAAGAAATGCATCCTTTAGAATATCTTCAGTTGAATTTTGAAATCTATCCATTAATGCTAATTTTTCCAGCTGCAATTCATACATCATGAACACATTCATATATAGAGGGGTCTTGAAAAGATGCAAGACT
This sequence comes from Eubalaena glacialis, assembly GCF_028564815.1. Lineage (NCBI taxonomy): Eukaryota > Metazoa > Chordata > Mammalia > Artiodactyla > Balaenidae > Eubalaena > Eubalaena glacialis. The sequence goes on along the minus strand of NC_083737.1, from coordinate 3,136,553 downwards.
TTGAAATCTCCCATCCTTCTGGAAGTTGCCAAAAGAACATTGTCTTTAGTTTCAAATTTGCTTCTCTCCTGGAAAAAGAAAACTGCTGACAAAATGAAAGTCTAATTAACTCTCAGGTTTGTAGGAGACATGTGTGAAATTTTAAAAAATGTGAAAGGTGGCACTTTTCTGTCTTCATTTATAACATGTCCTGTCATCCACCTGCAAGGTTAGTCATTTCTAAATGTCTCACCTGGAAAATGCACGTCGGCTGTCACAAAAGTAGGCAATGATGCTCAAAGTCATTTTAAGTGGAAGGAGTGGATGAAGTTGAAAATGCTTCTTACAAAAATGCAGAAAACAATTGGTTCTACCACATTCTTTAGTCCACTGCAAGCAACTTCATTTAGACTGGTATAATATGCAGCTGAACTCCAAAGCAATCTAGCAATCGCAGTGTTTCTAAAAGGTTTGGGCAAACATTTAAGGAAAGATATCAGAGGCAACTATCCATTACAGGAAAGCATTAATATCCCAGATCTATATGCAAGTGGTGTATCGTCTGATCTAGCAAGATTGACGGTTTAATACCAAGGGGTTAAGAAGGAGTGGTGATGGGGGCTTCCCTGGTGGCGCAGTGGTTGAGAATCTGCCTGCCAATGCAGGGGACACGGGTTTGAGGCCTGGTCTGGGAAGATCCCACATGCCGCGGAGCAATTAGGCCCGTGAGCCACAACTACTGAGCCTGCGCATCTGGAACCTGTGCTCCGCAAGTAGAGAGGCCCCGATAGTGAGAGGCCCACGCACCGTTATGAAGAGTGGCCCCCGCTTGCCGCAACTAGAGAAAGCCCTCGCACAGAAACGAAGACCCAACACAGCCAAAAATAAATAAATAAATTAATTAATTAAAAAAAGAAAAGAGAAGGAGTGGTGATGAAATCAGAATCTCAAAGGGGTACCTGCATTACCAAGTTCATCACAGCCCTATTCACAATAGCCAAGATGTGGAAACAACCAAAGTGTCTGTGGATGGACGGATGGATAAAGCAAAGATGAGATAGATAGGTTGATTGATAGGTAGATACACAGATAGATAAGATAGATAGTAGATAGATAGATAAGATAGATAGACACTTAGAAACATAGATATATATAGATGATGGATAATAGACACACACACAATGGAATATTATTGGGTCTTCAAAAATAAGCAAATTCTGACATTTGTGACAACTCTGAGGGACCATGAGAACATTATGCTAAGTGAAATAAGCCAGATACAGAAAAACAAATACTGCATGATCTCACTTACATGTGGAATCTAAAAAAAATTGAGCCACAGAGAGAAGCAGAGAGTATAATGGTGGTTTCCAGGGGCTGGGGGCTGGTAGAAATGGGAAGATATTGGTCAAGGGATAAAAAGTTCCAGTTATGCAAGAGAAACATGTTCTAGCAATCTAATGTACAGCATGGTGGCTATAATTAATAATACTTCACTGTGCGCTTGAAATTTACCAAAAGAGTAGATCTCAAGGGTTTTACCACACATGAAAACATTGTAACTAAGTGAGGTGATGGATACATCAATTAGCTTGATTGTGGTAATCATTTCTAATGGATACGTATCTCAGATCATCATGTTGTACACATTAAACACATAGAATTTTTATTTGTCGATTATACCTCCGTGAAGCTAGAAAAACAAAAGAAATGGTAAATTGCACCAGACTATACTAGCAGGATGTTTGTCACAGAATTACATCCAAATCAATACAGTGGGAGATTAAAGACAAAGTACTCACACTCTGTCTTCTTTTTTTTTTTTTTTAATAAATTTATTTATTTATTTATTTATTTTTGGCTGCGTTGGGTCTTCGTTGCTGTGCGCGGGCTTTCTCTAGTTGCAGCGAGTGGGGGCTACTCTTCATTGTGGTGCGCGGGCTTCTCATTGCGGTGGCTTCTCTTGTTGCACAGCACAGGCTCTAGGCACGTGGGCTTCAGTAGTTGTGGCGCACAGGCTTAGTTGCTCCGCGGCATGTGGGATCTTCCCGGACCAGGGCTCGAACCCGCGTCCCCTGCATTGGCAGGCAGATTCTTAACCACTGTGCCACCAGGGAAGTCCCCACACTCTGTCTTAAAAGTTGTGTAAAGAAAAGTCCTGGCTAGCAGAACACATGGTATTTTCTAGAATTATCAGGAGTTCCAGGTATGATCATTTGCCTTCTTTAAAGGTATCAGGAAGCATCAGTTCCATATTTTGGATATTCCATTAACTTTCAGAGTGACTTCAGCAAACTCATGAAGCTCTAGGGGTCTCAGTATCATAGGTATAATTTGCCAGTTCCTCCAACAAATTGTGAATCCTGCTTTAGAGTATGTAAACCCTAGAGCGTCATCTCACCCAGATTTACTATTCTCATGGACATTTGATATGAAAAACACTGAGTCTCAGTGGAATTATTTGATGAAGGCAGACCTAGTATCCCAACGTTCATCTTCCAACTTTGAATCCTAGGCTCCTTCTGAAACGTCATTCTACCTCTAAGCTTCCATATTTTGTGTAAATGTACATCCTTCTCTTGTAGAAATCCTCCTTTCCCTTTACATCAATGCACGTGTTCATGTTTAGATCCATGGAAGTGTTGGGTCAATGCCCCTTCCTTGGACTTTTCTCTGTCTCATGCTTGACTCAGAACAGTTCACTCAGTGACTTCATCCTAATCCTCTGTGATGTCCCCTTATCCATCCATCTCTCAGAACATAAATGTATGTTTGACTCTCGTTGATCAGTGAATATTTTATCATCCAAGTTACATGAGAAAGTGCTTATGTAAGATTCCATGATCTGTCCCATTTTTTCTACTTCTCTGCCATGAATTTTATATCCACAACCTTGTCATGTAAGGATGAAAAAAAGGCCAGCACTGGTAGAATTATCCTTGAGTTCCAGTGGTATGCCACTGCCACCTCTCGCCTGGGCTCCAGGAGAAATACAGAAAGGACATACCGGAAACAAACTACAGCCTTGACCCTAGTTACAGGCTGGAGCAGAGTGGCTCAGACTAGCCCATGTCGACCATCCTTTTCAGAATTCAGAAGTGAGGTCAGGTTGAAAAACTGATGGCAAAGGTGACAAATAAAGTGACCATAAATGTTTTTGGAAGTAATTTACACATATTTTCAAGGAGTGGCCTTTACTCTTAGTACCTTGTATAGAATATCAACCTGCACTTTTGCCCTAATAAGTGGCCACTTCAAGGCAGGAAAGCACGTCAGTGACCAGGATCTACAATTGTGTTTCCAGTAAATCTTACGGGCGAAATTAATGCATGTGTAATCTATCTCAAGTCTTCTTAATGCTCCAGTGTGTGTCAACCATTTTAGCTTTGGCCTTTATAAAAATCAGGTCTTAGAAAAGAGAAAAGGCTTACGCATTCTCTGTGAGGCACAGGCAGTAAATTGATGTAAGTAGCTCACCTAATGGGAATACTTTTCATGATTTCAGAATTGGGGCCAGCAATGGCTGTCATACTAATGTTCCATTTTCCTTCTATTACTTGCCAGCTGTTGCTTTTAAGTTCTTAAAGAAAACATCACTAGGTCGTCTGAAACATTATCTGAGAAAGCAAGTATTAGACTATAGCATCCCCTCCTCAATTTTCCCTGGACTTAATCCCCTTTTCCAAAAAACTGCTCTTAAGACAGAGGTTAGCCTCTCCCTGGATCCACCCTCCATGTAAGTCCATCTTTAATTGGGCAAAGTCTTCCAGTCAACGACTCAATCCTTTAGTCTACTTCGGAAGGCAAGATCTGTCAACATGAGAAAGAAAAATAGGATTTCTCCAAACGCATCAAAGGAATCTCTAATTTAACTCATTGACCATTTAAATCATCCAAACCATGCATTTTTGAATGGCATGAGCTTCTCTTTTTCAAGAGGATATGAAAACGGTCCTTGAAAAATCTGCAACAGAATGATTTACCTACCTGCATCCCAAGAATGTTTGGATAGCTATGTCACAACTTTAAGAAATATTCTCCTCAGACAGAAAGGAGGCACCTATCCCAGGACTAGCAAGAAGTTAGTGATGTATAACGTTCAACTGAACATCAACCTGGGTAAACAATGCTTCAGCTACTAGCCTATGAATAAGACCAAAATTGGCACCGAAGTCCAGCTTGATTTCTCTCTTACATGGGTACTACTTAGAGTCCGCTGAAAATCGTACTTCACTGTTAACTTACGACGTGCTAACAACTGAAAGAGTGATTAGGGCATAAAGCAGACCAGCTCATGTGTGAGAGCTAAGGGTCATTTTTGAGGACCAACCGCCAGCTCTTCAACAGAATTAAATTATCCACCTGAATGATTTCACTCTTAATCATGTATTAACTACAAGGACAACATCACTGAGAAGATTGCCCTTTGAATGGAAACTTGCAAACCACAAAATCATATTTGGGAACTAGTAGGGATATACGTTTCACACCAGGGAGAGGTTAGAATAAACAGGGAAATCTGGGATGAACCAGAGAATGGAAAAGAGGTAGGGAGTACAGAAGTGAAAGGTATGAGTTGGTCAAGAATACCAGCTGGTCTAAGGGGGTACACAGCCTGGTAGATTGATTATAATCTTGGTCATGCTTTTTCATCCTTTTCTGTATCCATGTCCTTTCAATATATATTCCTTCTATAAGGAGGTGGAGTCTATTTCTCCTTCTGTCTCCTGAATCTTTGCTGTCCCTGGTCACCCCCAGACAAGTTGTTCCATCCAGGCCATCGTAGACAAGGAATCCCTCAGGCAACTGCGAGCCAGCCTCCAGGAGGAAAGACAAGTGTCTGATGTGTACTGGCCGAAGCCATGAGGCAACTCAGCTCGGCCTAGAACTGGAAGAAACAGGCAAATGAACCCTCCCTGAAGGGATCACTCAAAGAAAGGGCAAACTAAATGATAATCGTTGATGTTTTAACAGCAGCAGGTTAAGAAACACCACAGATGGATGTTTGGCTAGGCAAATTTCATCAAACAAGGAAGAGTATTAGGCAATGGTTGTGTTACAATGAAAGTATAAAGTATCGGGAATTCAGTTAGGAATGTCAGAAAGTGGGCGACTGCACAGAGGAGACATCAGTTCAACCTCTGGTCTTGGGGAAAATGTCTTTTTCACTTTCATAGTGTCTGAGCCAGGAGGGCATTGTTTCCACCTGCTCCTCAATAGAAAGGATCGTAGACACTGTCATTCCCAAGAGATTCTTCTTCAACAGAAAATTCTTAATACCGTTATCTTCACTCTACACGTGCATCCTTCAATTTATAAAGTCAAATACTGCCACCTGCCATCACTGTAAAAATATAATTGTTTGGACATTTTAATATGTGAGGTTACAAAGGACTGAATGCTTTCCTAAGATAGGAATTTTGAATAAAACCTATTAATATAACTTTACAGAGACTTGAATGAGCAGGGATGACAAAATAGTCTGGGAAATGGAAGGGTCTATTGTGGGAAACTTGAGCCTCTTTCTTCTATACTGCTCAGTTATATAATACTACGAACAGAGGGAAAGGTTTCCATTGTTGGACCTTCAATATTCATTTGTTGGACCTTACCTAATGTCATAAATACAAAAGACTTCACGGTAGATTCACAGGTATGAATCTATGTATAAGTACATAACCATGTATGTGGGTGTGTCCCAAAGGAACTGTGCATTTCCCACTAACTCCTTTTTTTAAATTATTTTTTTGGGAGTGTAGTTGTTTTACAATGTTGTGCTAGTTTCTGCTGTACAGTAAAGTGAATCAGTTATACGTATACATGTATCCCTTCTTTTTTAGAATTCTTTCCCATTTAGGTCACCACAGAGCATTGAGTAGAGTTCCCTGTGCTATACAGAAGGTTCTCATTAGTTATCTATTTTATACACAGTAGTGTATATATGTCAATCCCGATCTCCCAGTTCATCCCACCCCCGCTTCCCGCCTTGGTAACCGTAAGTTTGCTCTCTACACCTGTGACTCTATTACTGCTTTGCAAATAAGTTCATCTGTACCATTTTTCTAGATTCCATATATAAACAATATTATACGATATTTGTTTTTCTCTTTCTGATTTACTTCACTCTGTATGACAGTCTCTAGGTCTATCCACGTCTCCCCACTAACTCTTTCTTTTTTTTTTAAGTTCTTAATTTTATTTATTTATTTATTTATTAATTATTTATTTTTGGCTGCGTTGGGTCTTCGTTGCTGTGCGTGGGCTTTCTCTAGTTGCAGCGAGCAGGGGCTACTCTTCATTGCGGTGTGAGGGGTTCTCACTGTGGTGGCCTCTTGTTGCAGAGCACAGGCTCTAGGCTCACGGGCCTCAGTAGTTGTGGCACGTGGGCTCAGGAGTTGTGGCTCGTGGGCTCTAGAGCACAGGCTCAGTAGTTGTGGCTCGTGGGCTCTAGAGCACAGGCTCAGTAGTTGTGGCGCACGGGCTTAGTTGCTCCACGGCATGTGGGATCTTCCCGGACCAGGGCTCAAACCCATGTCCCCTGCATTAGCAGCTGGATTCTTAACCACTGCACCACCAGGGAAATCCCTCCCCGCTAACTCTTAACAGCAGGTTTTTGCTACACATACTTATCTGGGGCAGGGCAAGAGAGTTGCTCTATATCCTCTACGAGGTATTCAGGCTCACCCAGGTACTATGTAGCCACATTCCAAAGGCAGGAGTATGGGATGAGACCTAACAGAAATTCTCCAAAGCATCCCTGGTCTTCACACACTGTGAAGCAACTGCCTTCTAAAGGCTGTAGGAAGAGCCTCAATACAAAGAGAGGTCTCTCAAAAACAGAAATATAGGAGCAGGACTAGAAAACAAAGGGAAAGAAAACAAAGGGAAAACCCTTAGCAAACCGAAAAGCTGGCTGATGCTGGGCAGTAAACAAGAGAGACCACCCATGGCATGAAATCATGCCAGTGTTCAGCTGTAATTGATGCTGAAAAGAAAGCCTGGAGCATGCTTTCAAAATGCTTGAAGCCATTAGTAAATTAAATCCAACCAAAGCTTCAAAAAGCATAAAGTTAGCTAAACTACAGGTCATATTGGCATGGCCCCATACTCCAAGGGCTTGATAGAAAAAAAAAAAAAAAAGGGTGTGTTTTTTCCCTGGAGTAAAAGATTATGTATTTCACACTCTTTTATACAAAATAACTGATATGCAAAATAAAGATCATGAGACATCCAAAGAAATAAAAATGTGTAACTTGTGCTTAAAAGAGAAAATAGTCAATGAAAACAGACACACAGATGGTCCAGATGTTAAAGTTATCAGACAGGGTATTTAAAATAGCTAAGATAGAAAGAGGGAGAAAGAGAGGTGGGGGGAGATGATGGATGGATGCATGGATGGATGGATGGATAGATAGATAGATAGGTAGATAGATAGATAGATGGAACGAATGTAGAAGATAAACAAAAGAATGAAAATAGACAAACAGGAAAATAAACAAATAGGGCCTAATCAAATTTAAAAGCTTTTGCACAGCAAAGGAAACCACAAATAAAAAGAAATGACAACCTATCATTTGGGAGAAAATATTTGCAAACAATGAGACCAAGAAGGGCTTAATTTTGAAAATATACAAACAGTTCATACAGCTCAATATCAAAAAACCCAAACAACCCAATCCAAAAATGGGCAGAAGTCCTAAGTAGACATTTCTCCAAAGAAGACAGACAGATGGCCAAAAGGGTCATGAAACGAGGCTCAACATTGCTAATCATTAGAGAAATGCAAATTAAAACTACAATGAGGTACCACATCACACCAGTCAGAGTGGCCATCATCAAAAAATCTACAAATGATAAATGCTGGAGAGGGTGTGGAGAAAAGGGAACCCTCCTACACTGTTGGTGGGAATGTAAACTGGTGCAGCCACTGTGGAGAACAGTATGGAGGTTCCTCAAAAAACTAAAAATAAGGCTTCCCTGGTGGTGCAGTGGTTAAGAATCCGCCTGCCAATGCAGGGGACATGGGTTCGAGTCTTGGTCCAGGAAGAGCCCACATGCCACAGAGCAACTAAGCCCGTGCACCACAACTACTGAGCCTGCGCTCTAGAGCCAGCGAGCCACAACTACTGAGCCCACACGCCACAACTACTGAAGCCCACGCGCCTAGAGCCCGTGCTCCACAACAAGAGAAGCCACGGTGATGAGAAGCCCATGCAACGCAATGAAGAGCAGCCCCCGCTCGCCACAACTAGAGAAAGCCCGCGCACAGCAACGAAGACCCAACGCAGCCATAAATAAATTAATTAATTAAAAAACAAAACTAAACTAAAAATAGAGTTACCATATGATACAGCAATTCCACTCCTGGACATATACCTGGAAAAGATGAACACACTAATTTGAAAAGATACATGCACCCCTATGTTCATAGCAGCACTATTTACAACAGCCAAGACATGGAAGCAACCTAAATGTCCATTGACATATGAATGCATAAAGAAGACGTGGTGTATGTGTGTGTGTGTGTGTGTGTATATATATATATATATATATATATATATATATAATGGAATACTACTCAGCCATAAAAAAGAATGAAATAATGACATTTGCAGCAACACAGATGGACCTGGAGATTACCATATTAAGTGAAATAAGTCAGACAGAGAAAGACAAGTATTATATGATATCATTTATATGTGTACTCTAAAAAAGGATACAAATGAACTTATTTGCAAAACAGAAATAGACTCACAGACATAGAACACAAACTTATGGTTACCAAAGGGGAAGAGTGGGGAGGGATAAATTAGGAGTTTGAATTAGCAGATACACACCACTATATATAAAATAGATAAACAAGGGAATTCTCTTGTGGTCCAGTGGTTAGGACACAGTGTTTTCACTGCTGAGGGCCCAGGTTCAATCCCTAGTCAGGGAACTAAGATCCCGCAAGATGCGTGGCATGGGCAAAACAAAAAAAATAAAGATAAACAATAAGGATTTACCGTATAGCACAGGGAACTATATTCAATACCTTGTAATAACTTACAATGAAAAAAGAATCTGAAAATAGATATATATACATATAGTAAATCAACTATATTTCAATTTTTAAAAAAAGTAGGTATTTTGGTAAAGATATGGAAACTATAAAAAGGCACCAAAAAGAAATACTGGAAATTAAAAACTATGGTATGAAAGATGACATATTCACTGGATTCACTCCACAGGAGACTGGAATAGCAAAAGAAAAAGTATATGTACCTTTGACATAGACAAGAAAAGTAGCCAAACTGGTCAACAAAAATTTTAAATAAAAGAGTGGAAAACAAACCAAATAGAGCATCTGACATCTGATGGACAACATCGAATGCTATAACATATGTATAATTGGTATTTCAGAAAAGGGTGAGACATGAGAAGGGGTAGAATAAACACGTGAAAGCAAAACGGCCAAAAAATTTCTAAAGTTGATAAAATACATCACCCAAATAAGGCAAGAAGCTTGACAATCACCAAGCAGAATAAATACATAGAAAACTATACTGGCTACTGCACAGTCACACTGTTGAAAATCAAAGATAAACCTCAAAGCAGCCAGAGAATAAAGACACATTATATTCAGGGAAACAATGAGAAGGATGCAATCTAACAATTCCACTTATACAAGGGAGCCTGGAAGACAAAAGAATAAAAACTATAAATTGCTGAAAGAATTGCTCTCTTACAGACTTGCAATAAAAAAGATGTTAATGATGGAGGTTTGAAATGTAGGAAATAATGCTGCTGTAAATGGAAAAAAAGGAAAAAATGCACTCACATTTAGTAGCACAGAGCAAACAAATATTCAGTAAAAATATGGAGGATTTGAACTATGTGATCAATAAAATATACCTAATTGACATTCTTGTAACAGTACATCCAGGAACTTTATTTATTTATTTTTTGAACATCTTTAATGGAGTATAATTGCTTTACAATGGTGTGTTAGTTGCTGTTGTATAACAAAGTGAATCAGCTATATGCATATATATATCCCCATATCCCCTCCCTCTTGCGTCTCCCTCCCACCCTCCCTATCCCACCCCCCTAGGTGGTTACAAAGCACCAAGCTGATCTCCCTGTGCTATGCGGCTGCTTCCCACTAGCTATCTATTTTACATTTGGTAGTGTATATATGTCCATGCCACTCTCTCACTTCGCCCCAGCTTACCCTTCCCCCTCCCCACGTCCTCAAGTCCATTCTCTACATCTGCGTTTTTTTTTTTTAAAGTACATGCACAGACTCTAGACAATGCTATACTTTGTTATTTAAATTTTTATTTATTTATTTTTATTTTTGGCTGTGTTGGGTCTTCATTTCTGTGCGAGGGCTTTCTCTAGTTGCGGCAAGCGGGGGCCACTCTTCATCGCGGTGCGCGGGCCTTTCACTGTCACGGCCTCTCTGGTTGTGGGGCACAGGCTCCAGACGCGCAGGCTCAGTAGTTGTGGCTCATGGGCCTAGTTGCTCCACGGCATGTGGGAATCTTCCCAGACCAGGGATCGAACCAGTGTCCCCTGCATTGGCAGGCAGACCCTCAACCACTGTGCCACCAGGGAAGCCCTACATCTGCGTTTTTATTCCTGTCCTGCCCCTAGGTTCTTCAGAACGATTTTTTCTTTTTTTAGGTTCCATATATATGTGTTAGCATACAGTATTTGTTTTTCTCTTTCTGACTTACTTCACTCTGTATGACAGACTCTATGTCCATCCACCTCACTACAAATAACTCAATTTCGTTCCTTTTTATGGCTGAGTAATATTCCATTGTATATATGTGCCACATCTTCTTTATCCATTCATCTGTCGATGGACACTTACGTTGCTTTCATGTCCTGGCTATTGTAAATAGAGCTGCAATGAACATTGCGGTACATGACTCTTCTTGAATTATGGTTTTCTCAGGGTATATGCCTAGTAGTGGGATTGCTGGGTCGTATGGTAGTTCTATTTTTAGTTTTTTGAGGAACCTCCATACTGTTCTCCATAGTGGCTGTATCAATTTACATTCCCACCAACAGTGCAAGAGGGTTCCCTTTTCTCCACACCCTCTCCAGCATTTATTGTTTGTAGATTTTTTGATGATGGCCATTCTGACTGGTGTGAGGTGATACCTCATTGTAGTTTTGATTTGCATTTCTCTAATGATGAGTGATGTTGAGCATCCTTTCATGTGTTTGTTGGCAATCTGTATATCTTCTTTGGAGAAATGTTTATTTAGGTCTTCTTCCCATTTTTTGGATTGAGTTGTTTGTTTTTTTGATATTAAGCTGCATGGGCTGTTTGTATATTTTGGAGATTAATCCTTTGTCAGTTGCTTTGTTTGCAAATATTTTCTCCCATTCTGAAGGTTGTCTTTTCGATAGTTTAGAATATATATTGATTTTCAAGGGCACCTGGACATTTGCTAGCATGATGTGCTATGCCTTACTATAAACCTCAAAAATCATTAAAGTGTTGCAATCATATTAAGTATTTTTGCTGACTAAAAGGATATTAAATTTTATATCAGTTGCAGTTAAATATGTAGAAAATGTCCAAGGCACTTTAACAAAGCATGAGGTATGTCTGTGCATTTTGTCTGTGTGTGTGTGTGAGAGAGAGACAAAGAGAAACAGAGAAAATTCATATATTAGGAAGTTAAGACAATACTTTTTAAAACCCAGAGAATGAATACAAAATGACAAGAAAGTTAGAAAATGTTGACATCTGAAGATGAAAAGACCACATATCATTATGTGTGTGATGGAGCTAAACTGTACTTGGACTTAAAGAAAAGCATAAAATCAGCAAAGTAAGATTTGACATTAACATGGTAAAAAAGAAGAGCAAAATAAAGCCAAAGTTGAAGAAATTAAATAATAGAAACAAATGTAGAAATTAATATTTTAGAAAACATGCAAAATAGAGGTATCAAGATCGTTAAATGTTTTCTTCTGAAAATTTAATACAATTGATAAACGTTTATGAAGAGTGATCAGGAAAAACACAGAAAACACAAATTACTAATTCCAGAAATGGTAAAGGGATAATAGATGTGAAAATGATGATTAGGGCACCCCATGAATAACTTTATGGTAATGAATGCAGAAACGTAGATAAAAATAAACATTTCCTAAAAAAAACACCATTTATCACAACTGGCATAAGGAGAAATAAAATTCAAACAGATATATGACTACCAAATTAGTCTGAAACATAAAAATTTTAAAATACCATAAAAAACTCCCTTCAGGCCAATAGATTTACTGGTAAATTCTCTAAAATATTTAAAGGAGATATGACACTAATACCACATAAACACTTTTGAAAAAGAAAATGAACACTTTTCCTCTTGTTCTAAAAGTCAGCATTACCTTGATACCAAAACCTGATAAAATGAATAACTAGCAACAATATAGAACAGTAAGTTCATGAATCTATTGGCAAGAATGCCCAATAAAATCTTAGGCAGTTGAATCCAGCAACATATAAAAAGTTTGTTATATTATGACATTGAAAAATGAGAACAAAGGGAAGATTTACACCATCTGACATCAAGAGATATTATAACATTACTTTCAGTATAGTAACACTGTAACAGTGAGATAGATGGATAAGTATACCACAGGAAGAAATAGAATATTTAGGAATAGACTCAAGCATATATACACCATTTTCAGTAAACGATACTGGAACATCATTTAGTAAACTGAAAAAAAAGAGAACCTAGATTTGTACCTCACAACAGCTAATAATTAATTCTAAATGTGATATATACCTGAATTTAAAAGAAAGATTCTGGAAGAGAATACAGAAGAATTTCACTTTACCCGTAGTGTAGCAAGATTTCTTGGACAGGACAGAAAAACAACCAACCATAAAACACCAAATGGAAAAATTATATTTGATCAAATTGATCATTTCTGCTTACCACAGAGACCACTGTGAAAATATTTAGGCTAACCATAGACTGATAAAAATTAGACACAATATATATAAAATATTATATATATATATAATATAAACTCCTACAAACAAGCAATAAAGGGTAAACAATGCAATAAAATGGTTAAAGACTAAAACGTGTAATTCACAATTCAATACATAAATATTACCAATAACCGTATGAAAATTTGCTCAACATTAAATTCAAACCATATCTACCAGAATAGTCTAAATTATAAAGACTGATGATTCCATGTATTGGTGATTACTGGGAACAACTGGAATTTTCTTGCTTTGCTGAAGGAGTACAGAATTAGACAACCTCTTTGGAAAACTAGTATTTTCTTACAAAGTTAAAAGTGTGTCAACCCTACAACTCAACAAGTCCCAGTAACATGAAGAAATATGTCCACGCAAAGATATGTGCACAGATGCTTATAGAACGTGTATTTGTAACAGCCCAAACCTGGAAACAACCCACATGTCCAACATTTGGAGAAAAGTTAAACAGTCTATTTGTCCAAGCCCGTACTAACATGCAATAGAAATGCACTATCTGTTGATACACACAACACCATGATGAATCTCAGAAATGTTATATTGAGTTTTAAAAAATGACAAAACATATAATGTTATCTAATTAATAAAAAGTATAAGAACAGGGAAAACTTTTCCAGAGCGACAGAAGCTAGGTTCTGGTGGGGAGTAAATGGATGGGGAATGGTCCTATACGGGGACTTTCTAGAATAATAGAAATATTCTGTGCATATATCAGGTGATTATTATATAAATACATAAATTGACAAAAAGCACCCAACTGAGTACTTAAAATCAGTGCATTTTCTGGGTGTCAAAAGGCATCTCAATAAAAATGTGTTTTTGAATCCAACATTCAATACCTTTTATTTTTTTTAATTTAATTTTTTTATTATTATTATTTACTTTTTTTTTTGGCCACGCCTTGCATCTTATGGGATCTTAGCTCCCAGACCAGGGCTCGAAACCCGGGGCCACGGCAGTGACAGCACTGAGTCCTAACCACTGGACCACCAGGGAAGTCCCCTAACGTTCAATACCTTTTAATAAAACCTGCAAGAAAATTACCTCTCTCAAGCACAAGGCAATGAAAGAAAAAAGGTTTAATACCTAGTACAAATTCTATTTAGGAACCAAAGGTAAATTGAGTGTACCTACTGTGATGCATCTGAGATTTTAGAATGAGAAATAGCTTGCAAATAGGAAAAAAAAAAAAATCCAGTCGGAATCCTACCAATATCTTTGGGGAAGTTTCCATTCTTCATTGGTTTATATTTTTCTTCAAATGATTCAAAAAACACACTCTTTTACCTATTGGCATGATCTGCTGTGTTTTAGGAGTTAAAAAAAACAATAAAGATGACTATGGTCTCTATGGGTCAACCCATAGCCAAAAGATGGATGGAATTAGTGGGAATTGGTGGGAAGGAGTTTAGCTCCAGAATTCAAATTCTATTAGATTATATCACACTTTTATTCAAGCAATGTCAGCCTCATATATTTCATTAGATTCTAATTTGATGCTAAAACAAGCCACAGGACTTAAATTACTTCTTGTTGGATTTGTGATGACAACTATGATATCACTAATCACTTCTGAGTAAGCTGGGTGTTTAGACTCCAGGGAGAATGGATCCCTGACCTCTTTCCAAGTGCAGGCTGTAGCTGGTATAAATAACAGACCTATGTACCTGTGGCAGACAAAAATGGAACTGCAGTCCTAGTTACAAATGTCAAAGAAAAATCTATTGAGACAAGAGGCAGGGGGCAACACAAAGATCATTAAGTTAAAAGGGTCTGTCACGCTCCTCACCCCACATGGCTTTGCTGAGAATGTGTCGCAAAGCATTTTGGTCTCATTTGGAAGCCTTGAAGATTTCAGATTTCGCATGTACTGAGAGTTTAAGGGGAAAAAAATCCACCTCCATGAATTTTCATGAAATGAGTAGGCTTAAAAAATGAACCACTACAGAGTTAACCCATCATATCACAGAATCCTCCAATTTAAAATGCTCTCAGGAGACCCACAATGTTATATAATAGTTGCTAAGGAGTTGAAAGTTTCACGTTTTTCTCCCCAAATAATTACACTTATTTAAGATGTCTACAAAATGGAAAGATAGTATTTTTCTAGGCTCTCACGATGTTGTAGGTATGGACAGAAAAATGTCACCTGCCACATCAGTAAACAAAGAATGTTGCAGCCATCAAGCCATCAGTCACTGCAGCCTCCCCCAGCTATGCACCCTGAGGAGATTCAGGATGGAGAAAAGCACGGTACTGGCCCTCAATAGGTAAGGTGCATATCAAAGGAACGATTTCAAGGAGACCAGACTCTTGCATCTTCCCATACATAGAAAGTGCTAAATTCATTAGCTTGAGATGTCTGGTTTTTCTTTAAATAACAGTCATCTTTTAAAACTCTCAATGTAGTAGGTTCTACACTGTTTCTCATCTCCCAGTCAGCTTTACACAAAGGCAGAAGTGAACTGCCTGCTGATTTTGCCCATGGTCAAAGGAATGTAAGGAAGAGAATATGACATCTTTCTTTGGTTGTGGGTCTTCTTGCGTATATTCTCTATATGTCTGTCCTCACTGCTTTTCAATTAAGTACCATTATTGTGCTTGTTGCAAAAATAAAAATGCTTGCACTAAAAAAACAAGGCAAAAAACCCCACAAAAAACAGTATTCTTTTAATGTTCCAAGTACCTAGTTTTTGTTGCAAAAATTCCTATATATCCTGGCTCCTCCCAGGCTTAAGTCCTCAGGATGCCCGCCTAATAAAACATAAATCTCAATTTTTAGGTTGTGCATTTTCTTCAGTCGACATAGGTAAGATATTCAAATTCGATTAGCAGTTGAGTCATGCCATGCATTTCGATATGTATGATGCACTATATGACATTTCATTATGTCATACATTTCTAGGTGTGTCGTTACTGGTGTCCATGTAAAGAATCAGCAAATCACCTCTTCGCGTGCCAGAGTGTGTGCAGTTCTCAGTGAATTTTAAGAGAGGAAAATAGATTTTTGTAGCATCATTAAGAAAACAAACCACCAGATTGTTTTATACCAGTCTATTATATATGTCCTGTTAAGTTAGTGGTTGAAGCAAATAAAGACATTTTGTACCACCGTTTGATCAGTTCTGTTCACTGAGATTTACTTTAAGAATGAGTTTTATGGGCTTCCCTGGTGGCGCAGTGGTTGAGAATCTGCCTGCCAATGCAGGGGACACGGGTTCGAGCCCTGGTCTGGGAAGATCCCACATGCTGCAGAGCGACTGGGCCTGTGAGCCACAACTACTGAGCCTGCGCGTCTGGAGCCCGTGCTCCGCAACAAGAGAGGCCGCGACAGTGAGAGGCCCGCGCACCGAGATGAAGAGTGGCCCCCGCTCGCCGCAACTAGAGAAAGCCCTCGCACAGAAACGAAGACCCAACACAGCCATAAATAAATAAATAAATAGATTTTAAAAAAAGAATGAGTTTTATAGTTCAAACAGTAAAATCTAAAATCTCTCCTCCATCTTTCTGCAGGAATGTGTCATTTTTAATCATTCATCAGTGAACTCTTCCACCCAGGCCAGTTTTCCAAAATCTAACCATTTTGAAGGGAAACACGTCTTAAAAACTAGGTTATAATTTAATATCTTCTTTAAATACTCAGAGCCATTTAAATGAGTGTTTCCCAAATTGTATTGTCGGGCACACTAATCCCACTGGGTATTATTTGATACCTGAAATATATTGCATTACACCTATTAAAACCCTGTGGAATTGCTGCTTCCATAGATACATTTTAGCAGATGCTAACTTATTATCTTTAAAAAATAATGGAATTTCAATAAGATACAATATATGCACAATAGAATGCATACATCTTAAGTATGCAGCTTCATGAATTAGGACAAATAGATGTATCCATGGAAGCATCAACCAGAATAAAATATAAAATATTTCCATCATCCCAGGAAGGTTCTTCCTGGCCACTTCCAAAAAATTTTATATCTCAAGATAATCATGGATTAGTCTCACCTGATCTTGAACTTAGTATCAGTAGAATCACCTAGTAGGTATTCTTTTGTATCTGGCTTCTTTCATGGAACAAAATGTTTCTGATGGACATTTAGGCTTCCTTCCAGTTTAATTTCATGTATTCTTGATAACTCTGCATCACAATCATGGAGATCATTGACCATATGGTGTGCTGGTCAACTCTAAGAGGGATACATTTAATTATTGCTTTTGAACCATCACGCTAATCCAACTAACTGAAACTGAATTATCTAACTGTATCTGATTTTAATATGGTGAGAAGCTATAATACGAAACAACTCAAGGAAGTGGACACAATATCAAAATGGTCCAAAGTAAAGTGGAATCCGGTTAAAACTACTTACAATAGACATTTTATCTATTGGTTCAATATCTTAAACAGAACTTGGTAGACAGTCTAAAATCCAACATCAGCACAGCAAAAAGACAGCCTATCACTCTGGTACCTACCAGGAACCAAAAAAAGAATCCACTGGTATCAGATTCTACCTAAGATTTCTACCTAAGAAACGTCCAGCTTTAGAAAATTCTGTTTGAGCATTCAGAATTGTATATTATTCTTATAACAACTTCATGAACACTAAGGTCATGAAAAATTCTTCTGCCTGGAAATCATTTTCCTTAATACACAGGGATTCAGGAAATGCTGGTAAGATATCATTTTCATTGTGAATCTTTGCTGGTAGTTCTCCCTTTAAGTTCTTCTTTCTCTCAAATTAAGAAAGGCAGCTTGTTCCTCTGAGGATAATTTACTTTCTGAAGGAGGCATTCGTAACCACTCATCCATATATGAGTTAAAAATCCCTGAAATTGTGTTATGTGCAAAGGCACATATGCACATTTTTCTGGTCAAGGTCAATCATTTTGATCAGATACTCACAGGTGTTTGTGACTCAAAGGATGCTAATAATTGCTGCTTAAATAATGATATCTTATCGAACCTTGCCGATACCTTCAGAAATGTCAGAAAAAAATAATTTCTTATCATTCAGGGAACCATGAAGTTCTTAAACTGAAGACCAGTGATTCCTGTTTTCAAATGGCAGCAAAAATTTTTGTAAAAGCAAAGTTTTCATCTTCTGATAAATCCTTTCAAGGTTCAGACTGTTCAAAAACTAAGTAGAAAAATTAAAGAAAACAAACACGTTTGCCGATTTTTGAATCCATGCAATTGCACAACTATGGTTTCATACTTTCTAATCACAAAGAAGATGTACAAAGTGCATCCATATGTGATTTTACATCGGGACAGAGTAGAAAAGTTGTACTCATAGATGTCTTTTTAGGAAAACATAGAATAGTTTCATTAATATTATAATATCATACTTGGCAGGGGGGTATTAAAATATTTTTCAGTTTAATTTTATTTCTAAGAGCTGGTTTACTCTGTCAGTCCACTGACTTAGGATGAAGATGGTTAAATTTCAATCTGGTCTTTGCAAAAATAACAAGTGAGAACATTTGGGATTACAGATCTTATTTAAAGAACTGTATCACTTGAAGCTGAAATTAAATATGTAAATGTTAATGGTTTACTTTACACAAATCAAACTTGCATAAATAATTTCCTATTAACATATGTACAAGTAATTTGCTCTTATTGACCCTGATGGGCTTATCAACTCTCATAAATGTTGAATCACTTATTGGACACACACACACAGAGATTTTTTTTTTTTAATCATGAAAGCGTAAGAAGTCTTTGATTAAATTCAATCTGGGGTGAAGGAAACCACAATATTAAAATTGCGTTTTAAAATTTCCTGGCTAGAAAAAAAAAATAAGTTGAAAACAGGGATAACCCTGAATCCTTTGGTCACACAAGCCCCAGGGCAAAAATAATGGGTTGATTTAGCTAGAACAAATGGTACTTACTTAGATGCTCCTGAAGCATTCCAAATGTTTAAGAAACTACATGCAACATGTACTTTGGAGGAGCCAAGTCTCATTTGTAACCAAAAGCGGAGAAAAAAAGGATAAGGCATCTCATTCTGGAATAACAAGCTTCTTCTGATATGACCACGCTTATGTCTGTAGCCTTACCTAGCTCCCTTCTGGAGCAACTACTTCTGTCTCAGCCATGCCAGTAGCCCAAGGCAGACAACTTCATTCTTGAAAAGAATGTCATACTGATGGGCTCCCTTCTCCTTGTGAATTCACTGTCATTCTTCAAAACACACTTTAGGTTTCTTACTCCATTAGCTGTGCCCTGATCCTCTCTACTATCCCCCGCCAAGCTTGGTTAGATGACATTTCTTTGTAGTCCATTCACACCCAGGTGCACCTAAATTACAGTACTTTCTATTTTGTATTTCAACTCTTTGTTGGCTCCTAACCTTTACATCGTATATGGCTTGAAGGCCGTCCCTGTGTTTTTCATCCTTACATACATGGTGCTCAATACAATGTCTGGCCATATACTGTTTTCCACCATGAGTTTAAAAAAATGAACAATAACTTCACTGATATCTTCCTTTTATAGTTTAAGAACATTGAGGATACTTAATTTCTTGGGAATTTATTTTGTTTTTGGAAAAGCTGTTTCTGTTAATCAAATCCATATTTATTGACTGTGAGAATTTTACCTGCATTAATAATCCTTGAAATAAAATGATCCGAAGCTGAATGTGTTTTTTTTTTTGAAATATTGATAATTTGAGTTGCAACAATATCTGAATTATAAATTAGATGCTTTCTTTAAAATATATTAAGAAATTGAATTGTTTTAAGGAAAGACCTAATTGTGGACAATTTTTTTAATCTTTTCCTTCCTTTCTTTGCTCCTGCCCCACTCACTCTGTCTTGTGGTTTCTTATTTTCAAGTGAATTTATCCCATTGTCTTATTTTCCATTTCATAGATTTGCATCCTCTATCAGGTTCTTGATACTTGAATTTTCAATTATTGCATAAATGCTTTCACTTATCTCTCTGCATTTTGTCTCAGTTTCCTTTAGTTCATCTCACAATACGTATTCCTTTCTACGCGACACTCCAATGTTTAAGGACTTCAATTTGTCCTCGTCATAAAATTCCTTCCATTCAAGACTCCCAGCAATCTGGGCTCCAGGAACTTGTCTCAACTTACAACCCAGATTACACATAACTCCATTAATGGAACTTGTACAGACTGCAGTGTCTTTGGCTGAAACAAAAATTACCAGTTCAAATTGGCTTTGAGTATTAGAACTATGGATTATCTCACAAAGTATTACATGCCAAATCAGGGGAGCTCCCGAGTGACAAATCCAGAGACCCAACACTATTTGCAAAGATTCACACTCCTTCCATCTTTCCATTCTGTCAGCTTGATCCTCAAGCTAGTTTCTTTCCTTTCTCAAGATGATGGTCCCAATCTTACACATCATACCACATATCATAGAAGAATACAACACATACACAGTACACACAATAATGTCCGGTGGCAGAAGAGAGGCTATTTCCTCATACTTTTCCCCAAAACCCCCAATACAAGTTATTCAAACTTTCTACTGGTTTCACTCCCTAACTCATTTCAAGAAAGAGTAATGAGACCTCTGAAAATGGCTCACACCAAGAATAATGATCCTTGGATCCAAGGATAGGGTCATGAATTTTTGAGACACTTTAGGGTTAGGTTCATAGTTGAGAAATACCAGAATTATGAAAAATATCTTTCATCTGCCTGTTCAGAGTCATTGCCTATTCTTCCCTCTCCCTTGAGGCTAAACTGTGTGGATAAAATCACTAGGCTCCTGTGAAAGCTAGAAGACAGGTTGGTAATTCCAATGGGATTCTTGATTCTGAATCAGTCAAGTGGCCTTAGCATGGTTTTTCAGAAGGTCACATCACAGCTTGACCCACCCAATGAATAACTTCTCTCTTTCTTTAACTCCTTGGGCCGAGAGATGCTGACAGCCCCACTACTGCTAGCCCTGGGTTCCTGCACTAATTTCTATATCTCTGAATATAATTCAGTTTAATGACCCAGTTACTTGCTATTTAAATGAATCTTCTGAGCTGCTTATATCACCACCTATAACTTAGATATGGCATTTGGCTAGGTGTTACAAAAAGAAATATTGCTGTACATTTATAAGGAAAATGTTAAAAAGAATTAAGAGAGTCTAACATTCAATATAAAATACCCATTAGAACACAAAATTTAGAGCAAATGTAACTAGAAATAAATAAAAGGTAATAATTATGCTAGGGTAAATTTCCAGTCAAATAAGTCAAGTTGTAATGCTACAGTTAGGAAATTAAAAATGCAGACAACCCTATTTGGTGAGTAAATTAAGATTAACTTTAGGGATTACTATCATTTAAAAAGACACCAAGTGTATACACTGTACATTTAAAACCCACATAACGAAATCTGAATACTACTGTCAAGGGAAAACTTATAAAATGTAGCCAAACAATTGATTTCAAGGCTTAAACTAATGTAAACTAACATGTTCATATAGCCAAAACTTGACTAGTTTTTGGATCAAAAAGATCTAAGAGCACTGATAGAATATAAATATTGGCTAAGGGGGTTAGTGGTAAGTGATTTGGGAGGGTTTGAGAGAAAAATCACTTTTTAAGGGCAAAGGCAAGAGGAATGATTTCGAGGATATGTCTTGTTCTTTTCTCTATTTTTACAATATTTTAGAGGCTAGTTTAATGGTTGTACTTGACTTGATTGGACCCAGCTGTGGTTATACATATGGACAAATAGTAGAAAACAGCTGGAATTTATGTAATGTGATAAACCTGAACTATTTCCAGGGCCATTAAATGCTGTGTTAATCAGATGAATGTGAAATGGGTCTTTGAGACATTGTGTTGTGTTTAGGTAAAACGTAAGTCTTCCTTTCCTCAATGTAACTTCTGAAATTCTGGGTTCAAAAAAAAATCACTCTGTCCAATAAAATAATTTATTAATTTCTCAAGCCTTTGTCCCTCAGAGCAAAATTCTGTTAGACCAAAAATTACCACCACCGTTTTGGACTACAGCATTTGACAAGCACTGGTCAAAGTAAAACACTGGAACTGCGTTTTATCTGGATAGCAATTGGCAATCTTTTTTCTTCTTTTTTAATAGTGAGATAGTAAATACTTTTGGATTTACGTGCAAACTACTCAACTTTGCCATCTTTGTGAGAAGGTGGCCATAAATAATATGTAAACAGATGGGTATAGCTGAGTTCTGATAAAACTTTATTTATATAAACAGTTGGTAGATTGGATTTGGCCCATGGGTCTTAGTTTGCATACATCCCCCCCCCAACTAAAAAAGATGTAAAAAATTACAATCTCAACATGATTTTGTTTTTATAAGTTCTGAAGGTGGAACAGGGATCGCTTTGTTGATAAAAAAGGTTGGAACGCCAGTCCTACTGACTAGAAACATGAGTGCAAAGTATTTCAAAGGAAGCTTTAATAGTTTCATCAACGTCCAGATAGTCTATGCTGACTCTTCCTAATTTCTAAAAAAAAACCGTTCAATTCTCACTAAATTGCATTCCAAAATCGTCAGGGGTTAAGACTTACTTGGAATTCCATTTGAAGACGTTCCAGTGATGAGTTTCAAGGATGCATAACAAAGTTAACATTATTTTACATACCAGAGAATGTTTTTTCTTTTTCTTTCTGGAACCATCCCTCCACCCTTTGGGATTCTACTGGCTTTTATCTAGTTACAATATTTAATTAGGAATCTTTTCCCCCTTCTCACCAAGGGTTGAGCAAATGACCCGGTTGGGTCAAGAGACTGATGCCTAGCATGTTTCATCCATTAAATAGGTGATTGATTAGGCACGTCTGAGCACAGACTGACTTAATTCCACCAACCAGAGAGGAGCAAACTCAGAAACACGTGTGACAACACCACTAATCATTAGAGAAATGCAAATCAATGAGGTATCACCTCACACCAGTCAGAATGGCCATCATCAAAAAATCTACAAACAATAAATGCTGGAGAGGGTGTGGAGAAAAGGGAACCTTCTTGCACTGTTGGAGAGAACGTAAACTGATACAGCCACTATGGAGAACAGTATGGAGGTTCCTCAAAAAACTAAAAATAGAACTACCATACGACCCAGCAATCCCACTACTGGGCATATACCCTGAGAAAACCATAATTCAAAAAGAGTCATGTACCACAATGTTCACTGCAGCTCTATTTACAATAGCCAGGACATGGAAGCAACCTAAGTGTCCATCGACAGATGAATGGATAAAGAAGATGTGGCACGTGTATACAATGGAATATTACTCAGCCATAAAAGGGAACGAAATTGAGTTATTTGTAGTGAGGTGGATGGACCTAGAGTCTGTCATACAGAGTGAAGTAAGTCAGAAAGAGAAAAACAAATACCGTATGCTAACACATATATATGGAATCTTAAAAAAGAAAAAATTGTTCTGAAGAACCTAGGGGCAGGACAGGAATAAAGATGCAGACCTACTAGAGAATGGACTTGAGGACATGGGGAGGGGGAAGGGTAAGCTGGGACGAAGTGAGAGAGTGGCATGGACGTATGTACACTACCAAATGTAAAATAGATAGCTCGTGGGAAGCAGCCGCATAGCACAGGGAGATCAGCTCGGTGCTTTGTGTCCACCTAGAGGGGTGGGATAGGGAGGGTGGGAGGGAGACGCAAGAGGGAGGGGATATGGGGATATATGTATGCATATAGCTGATTCACTTTGTTATACAGCAGCAACTAACACACCATTGTAAAGCAATTATACTCCAATAAAGATGTTTAAAAAAAAAGAAAAAAAGAAAATTGTGAGCTGCAGGTCAAGCAGTTCAGGGCTCCCCTGAACGCCTTCCACAGGAGATAAATTGACATTGCCTGTGGGAAAAAGGGCTGTTACTAGGGTAGAGACACAGGAGACATGAGTGCAACTTCCATTGAAGTTAAAGAGTTCAATTTTATATGAATTTGAGGTAACATCAAAGCATTCACATGGCAATGTATTTTAGGCAGTAGAATGGGCACAGGACTGAAATTCGAGAGGATGCTGAACATTTCAGATGGAATCTTAGGTACCTGCTGTTTTGTAAAGTGAGTAGAGCTGTGTTGAGTCATGTTGGAGACATTCCTAGGGATGTTATTTCACGTGAGGTAGAGAATGCCTGTGATAGATGTCAAAACCAAGGCCAAAACAAAGGATACCCCACAGTCGGGGCCTTTTCTTGCATAATAAAACTATTAAAATTATAGAGAACTACTCTTTCTATTTTTCCATGAAAACTTACGGACGCAACACATAATTTGAAGGACGAATGAAAACTCTCATCTATTTTTGAGATTGTCCTCATTCCTTTGCTTTAAAAAAGTAATCTTGATTCAGGCTTGTATGTTAGTCCAGGTATGTGGAGAAGCAGACAGGACAGAGTTCAATGTGCAAAAGATTTATTAGAGGGATGCTTCTGAGAGAACACAGGGAGGGAGTCAGAGGGACTGGGGAAACCAGTTCTCTACTTGAGAACCTAAGAGACTATTAGCCTAGAGCTGCAGTAAAATATTTATAATTGCAATTAGGGATTATCATACCAAGTGAAGTAAGTCAAAAAGAGAAAGACAAATACCATATGATATCACATATATGGAATCTAAAATATGAAACAAATGAACTTACCTACGAAACAGAAACAGACTCACAGACGTAGAGAACAGACTTGCGGTTGCCAAGGGGGAGGGGGAAGGGGAGGGATAGACTGGGAGTTTGGGGTTAGTAGATGTAAACTATTACATATAGGATGGATAAACAACAAGGTCCTACTGTACAGCACAGGGAGCTATATTCAATATCCTGTGATAAACCATAATGGAAAAGAATATAAAAATGTATATATGCATATAACTGAGTCACTTTGCTGTACAGCAGAGATTAACACAACATTGTAAATCAAGTATACTTCAATAAAAATATTTATATTGATATACAAATTTGTGAGATGAATAGGTTTAAATGACCCCCACTGTCTTAGTGCATTCAGGATGCTATAACAGAATACCCTAGACTGAGTAGCTTATAAGCAACAGAAATTTATTTCTTACAGTTCTGGGGACTGAAAGTCCAAGACCAAGGCTCCAACAGATTTTGTGTCTGGTGAGGCCCCTCTCCCTGTTTCATGGATACCATCTTCTCGCTGTGTCCTCACACGGTAGAAGGTATGAGGGGGCTCTCTGGGATGTCTTTTACAAGGGCACTAATCCCATCATGAGGGTGCCATCTTTATGACCTCATCACCTTCCAAAGGACCTACGTCGTTTGCCATTCATTCTATGGCATCCAAGGAGCAGCCTCATTGATAGTGTTGTAATAATTTCATTATATATCAACACTGTATATAATATCCCCTTTGGCAAGAAGGAGTGACATCCTTATAATCTAAATCGTTAATATGTCCAAAGAAATTGCTTCTTTCTCTGGCGATGATTTCCTCAGACTTTGAGCTGTTCATTTGATGCTTGTTGTATTTTTCAGCATGAATATCTGATAGGACAGCAACATTCTAATTCACTGAGGCTTTTTCATGCTTGGATCAACACTGACTATTTCTCTGCCTAGCTAAAGAGAATTATTTATTTATTTATTTATTTATTTATTTTTGGCTGCGTTGGGTCCTCATTGCTGCGCGCGGGCTTTCCCTAGTTGCAGCGAGTGGGGGCTACTCTTCATTGAGGTGTGTGGGCCCCTCACTGTGGTGGCCTCTCTTGTTGTGGAGCACGGACTCTAGGCATGCGGGCTTCAGTAGTTGTGGCTCGCAGGCTCAGCAGTTGTGGCTCACAGGCTTAGTTGCTCCGTGGCATGTGGGATCTTCCCGGACCAGGGCTCGAAGCCGTGTCCCCTGCATTGGCAGGCGGATTGTCAACCAGTGCACCACCAGGGAAGCCCCAAGAAACTTTTTTGATTTGTCATTTAATCTTCTGAAATTTATAAGCTTGAACTGAAATTGGCATAATTCATAGTTATCTTCTAACTGTGGATTTTGTGGTATGCACCATTTCTGGTTACTCCTGTATCTTATAATTCTGGGATTTAAAAAAATCTGCCATAATTTAAGATTAGTTGTTTGTATAATAAAGACAATATTAAGGTCGTATTAGGTATTAAGAGGGTGTTAAGTAAATCAACAGATCTGAACAGATCTGTTCCCAACTCAGCCTTTGCATATATATATAAACTCTTAGTTTGCTGTTTCATCATTGGGAAGAAAAGGAGGTTTAAGTCACTCTAAATTCTGGTATTTGAATGAATATTCAACACAGATGTGAATGCAGTATTTTCCATAGGACTCAAAATATACTCATTAAGGTCATCCACCTTGAAGCCTGAAACAATAACTAAGTAATAAGGAAATGAATTACCACTGTAAAAAGAGCAACAATTTTGAGGTGCCGTAGATGTTAATATCAATCTCAAATTGGTCCTATAACTTTAGGACATAGATCATCTCTCTGAATATTTATGATCTCAGAAGTATGAAAAAGTTAATAATCCCAATATGATAAGATAGTAAGGACTAGATATAAAATAGAAGGAAAGTTTCAGGCATGTAATCGATGCCTGTTAAGACGCTTTTCTTGTTTTTATTGAGAAGATGAAATCATGACCTCATCATGACTCTGGTTTACTTGAGTGGAATTGTGGACTTCAAAGGAAAATACAGCATTATCATAAACATCTTTTCAACATGTGAAGGAATTGAACGGTTTTGGAGGACACGCACAGCATCAATGATTCCTTGAGGCTGTTCCTTAGAAATATAAATGAAAACCAATTTCTTCATTGAAAACCACAGACAGATACTGATAATAATTACTGTATTTCCTCAACATGTTGAAGAAAGAATGTGATATTTCCCAGACTGTTAAGTCATTGCACTTGGACTTTGTACATGTTAGATTATATCATTATACAATCATAAAGCCTTCATCCAGAAGTAACAACAGTGGAAAATACATCTTCTTACTTTTATTTTTCCTTGCAGATGCTTCTGGTTAGCACAATAGATGAAGAAGAGTCTAGCATGGCCCAGGCTGGGCAAGGCATTGGGACAAGACATGGTACACGAGGCACCTGAACTCTTAGAGAACCAGATAGAATATTTAGAGCTGATTTGCAAGTCAGTGGTAACCTCTCTGATAACCCAATAGACTTCCTTTACATTTCATTATATAAATACGAAAATAATCTATAGAAAAACAACACCACCCTTCAGTTTTCTGTGGACAAACCTCAGCTCATGTGTATCTGCACAACCATAGAACACTTTTGATGCTAATGAAGAACATAGAAGATGACATATATTATCCCCAGCTGATAGGCACTCTTCATTATATGATTTGGTAGAAATGTAACCTTCTAAATAGAAATTTTAAAACTTTGACATTTCAGTAGACTGCAACAAACTATATACGTGGTCAAGATGGAAAGATGTTCATATTCACTATGTAGGAATATAGAAGTGGCACTGAGATAGTTGCATGGCTATAACTGACATGAAATTTACATTAATTAAAAGAGTGAATAATCACTTTAATAAAATGCATAAGAAAAGTGTGCCACAGCATAATCACAGGACATGGATTTTAGAGAAAGTGTCACTCTAACACTTGTTTTTAACTTGAATTATCTCAGAACTGGGATGTCTGGTTATAGTCTTACAAAGGACTGAAACGTCACTGAAAATTTTACATGAAGACGGATAAACAATGTTTCTTTCAAGAACTGATAGTGGTTAAGTAGCATTTCTCATTTTCTTGCAGTGATTTGTAAATGTTTTTCTATCTTCATTACCATAGGTATTCTCGTCTACATTTTTAGTAACTGTTAAAAATGGGAGGGCTTTGGGACTTCCCTGGTGGTCCAGTGGTTAAGACTCTGTGCTTCCACTGCAGGGGGTGCAGGTTCCATCCCTGGTCAGGAAACTAAGATCCCACATGCCCCATGCTGCACGGCGCAACCAAAAAAAGAAAAAGAAAAATGGGAGGGCTTTGTTTGTATTGGTATTATTAATAGTAAATTTCACAAAGTGTTAAATATTTTGAAACAATCGCAAAGATATAATCTGGAGAGGGTGAAGGGCAGAATCGATCAGTTACTATCTTTCATAGCATTTTACATAGAGGTATGGTTCACAGTCTTCCAATTCTGAATTACATATGTGTGGTTTGGACTCCATCATTTTCATATGCCCTTTGGTTATCTTCTTGGCTTCTGGAGCTACTCCCATAGTAGATGCCAGGCTAAGAAGCAGATATAAACTGGCAGCATCTTTCATCTCTTGTTCAATTACAAACCTCAGCCAGAGAGTATTGAGCTGGAGGGTCGGGGAAGTTCCCCATGGGAG
The DNA here is from genome assembly GCF_028564815.1 of Eubalaena glacialis. Lineage (NCBI taxonomy): Eukaryota > Metazoa > Chordata > Mammalia > Artiodactyla > Balaenidae > Eubalaena > Eubalaena glacialis. The sequence goes on along the minus strand of NC_083737.1, from coordinate 3,108,173 downwards.
ACTCATTCTAAAAGAGTCCCTGATGGAAGTAGAGTCACTGATGTAGAAAACGATCTTATGGCTACCAGATCTTATGGCGGGGGGAGGGATAAATTGGGAGATTGGGATTGACATATACATGCTACTATATATATAAAATAGATAACTAATAATAACCTGCTGTATAGCACAGGGAACTCTACTCAATAGTCTGTAATGACCTATATGGGAAGAGAACCTTAAAAAAAAGAGTGGATATATGTATATGTATAACTGTTTCTCTTTGCTGTACACCTGAAACTAACACTACATTGTAAATCAACTATACTCCAATAAAAACTAAAAAAAAAAAGAAAAAAAAGAGTCCCTGATGATCCCCAAGTATTGGTGTTCACATCTTTGTGAACACTAAGTGTTGGCTGCGCCACTGATTTCCCAGTAATAGGATGTCACTTTTGTGATTAATTCATAAAAGATCTGACTTCTATCTTGTGTGACTCTATCACCTTCTTAACTTATAGGCATTGATGAAATATGCAACTATGTTTGAGGAGGTCCAAGTGACAAGGAAATTAGGGTGGCCTCTGGCCAATTGTTATGGACTGAATGTTTGTGTCCTCTCCAAAATGCATACATTGAAGCCGTAAGCCCCAATGTGATGGTATTTGAGGTGGAGCCTTTGGGAAATAATTAGGTCTAAACCTAATATGAGGTTGAGGCCACCATGATGGGTTACTATCCTTATAAGAAGAGAGACCCAAAGCACTCTCTCTCTCTCCCCGCCACCCCCTCTCCCAATGCACACAAGGAAGAGATCATGAGAGCACAGAGGGAGATTGTAACCAGCTGCATGTCAAGATAAGAGGACAAAGAATGAAACCTTACCTTGATGACACCTTGACCTTGGGCTTCCCAGTCTCCAGAACAGTGAGAAATAAGTGTCTATTGTTTAAGCCCCTCAAGTCTATGGTATTTTGTTAAGAGCCTGAGTAGTCTATGACACCAGTTGAGACCCTCCATCCAACAGCTCATGAGCAACTGAATTCTGCCCACAGCTTGACTGAGCTTGACAATGGACCCTTCCCCAGTCAAGCCTTCAGAGGAGACCTCAGTCATGGCCACCACTCTGATGGCAGTCTCGTGAGGGACCCTAAGACAGATGACCCAACTAAGCCATCCCTGGACTCCTAACTCACAGAAACTGTGGGATAATACGTGTGCTGTCTTATGTCACACATATGTTGTAATTTGTGACACAGCAAGAGATAACAACTCACAAGGATGCACGAGAGCAGGGAGAATCATGGGTTTCAGGTAGAAGGATGATAGAGGCAGGTGTTTTGGAAAAATAAAGTCTATCAGGTAACTATCCAATGTGGTAAATCATAACTGGGGAATGGGTTCCAAGAATCAAAAACATGTCTCATCATTGGCTCCAACATCTGAGTCTCGACCATTTTCTATTGCATTTCTCTCTTACTTGGTTCATTAGCCACAATCCTGACACAAGCAAACCCCCGAATTCAGAGTATTTTGTTTGCCAGTGCAGCCTTGCTGAATTCCTGTAGTCACTTGGGTCATTCCCTTGAACCTTTTGTTCTGGAGCTCCTTTCCAAGTTGGGGGAGAAATCAAGATAGTTTTGGCACTGGAAAAAAAAAATTGGGTCCCCACCCCTGGGTTTGGAAGATAGGTCACATCAAGGAAGCAGCTAGAGCGGGCTAGGTTGGCGTAACTGCTACTATTGCTGGGAAAGAACTTCTCTAGAGTGCAAATCAATCGACCACAATCTTCATCTGATAAAATTATTGTTAATTAGATCTTTTCAATCAACAAGAGGCGTCATTCATTTGCGAGGCTATGAATATATTCGGGAACAAACTTATGCAAATAGTGATTTTTTTTTCCTTTAATCAGACGTACTCTGGTCGGGGATAGCACTAAATAAAACATTAGATATCTTCCTTCCTTCCTTTGATGTTGTAAGTCTCTTGTTCATTATTGCAATAACAAGCTCAAAGCACTCACTACATGAAAATCATATAGAACTGAATTACGACAAGCAGGTGTAACTCGGTTTAGCCTATTAAATAGCAAGGGAGACTCTGTTCTCATTTATATTTCAGTGGCATCTATCTGTGGAGACCACAAATGTCATCGCTGGCATTTAGCATGAGGATAAGAAGAGATATTAAGGGCGTAGAAGAGAGCAGTTTCTTTCAGCTATGGCAAAAGGCAGAATGAGGAAGGTTGGTCTTACATTTCAACACAAATTAGTTAAGCTGGATTTCATTGAAAATTTAGCATTCAGAAGGGTGGCCAAGTTCTAGGAATCTTCATATGGCAGAAACAACTATAACTCTTTCCTTTCCAATTCTACACCAATAAAAACAATGAAAGAGGGATAATTCATGACTCATTAATATAAATAGATGTTGAGCGATAAGTTAACTTCTCTAGCACAGGGTTCCAGATTGCAGAGTATAAACCTAGTATAGCAGAAAGAAAAGTCAGCTTACATTGCGAACAGTTAGTTGAGTGAAATCGTTAAATGGGTCAAGTTGATACACGTGATAGAAAGAAGATGGGAAGTTAGAAAATAATGGGAGAAATTAATTCATAGGAGAATTTTTTCCCGGTAATTCTGCAAATTAGCAGAGGGCTAATAAGGAGGCAGTTTCTCATAAAAGGATGATTTGTTAATGACGTAAGGTCAGACTTACGGGTCTTGTCAATCAGTGCAGGGGGTTGGGGCAATGGTTTCTTTGGGGCTACACCCTAGTAGCAAACAATGAGATCAAAAATACTGTTCTACAAACGTATGGACACCAAGGGGGGAAAGCGGCGGGGGGGCGGGGATGGTGGTGTGATGAATTGATGAATTGGGAGATCGGGATTGACATGGATATACTGATGTGTATAAAATGGATGACTAATAAGAACCTGCTGTATAAAAAAATAAATTAAATAAGATTCAAAAATTAAAAAAAAATACTGTTCTAAAGAGTTACTAAGTTAAAGGAATCAACCCATGGCCGTGATAATAGAATAAAAGCATTTTAGAATACATTATTTTCTTGCGAGCATGCATTATTCTACAGTAAAATCACAGCTTGCACTGTTGGTTTCTCTCCAAGCCAAAACTACATCAAAATATGGCAGGTATTAATAACTCTGCTTTCCATTCCACCCATGATCCAAAAGTCAGGCCAGTGTACAACTTAAAAAAAAAACAGACATATTTGATTTACGAATGAACAGAGTAATCAGGATTGGAGATGGATATCCAGCTATATTTTACGAACATCTTTCAGGTGTTCATATCTTATCACCATGCCCATTGCTTTATCTTTATTCCATCCACTCCAATCAGTTTGTTCTCCCACCAAAACTACCTTTCAAGTAGTTAAAGACTTTAAACTTTGAAGGTAGATTCATTCAGCAATCAAAAGACAAATAGCCCAATTTTTAAAGAAAATAAAGGAATCGAATAGATTTTCCTCTAAAGGAAAGATAAAAATGGCTACTAAACATATAACACGATGCTCAACGTCATTAGGAAAATGCAAATCAAAATTGCAGTGAGATATCACTTCAAACCCACAGTGGCTAAAATTTATTTTTTTTAAAAAAGATGATGTGTTGAGAGGATGTAGAGAAATCAGAACCCTGATAACAGTGCTGGTGGGAATGTAAAATGGGGTCGCTGCTACAGAAAGCAATTTGGCAGTTCCTCAGAAAGTTAAATCCTCCTCCTCGCCCTCCTAACTGAACATGGTGCTTCTTTAGAAATGACTTCTAGACGGCCAAAAAGCACATGAAAAGATGCTCAGCATCGCTAACTATTAGAGAAATGCAAATCAAAACTACAGTGAGGTACCACCTCATACCGGTCAGAATGGCCATCATCGAAAAGTCTACAAACAACAAATGCTGGAGAGGGTGTGGAGAAAAGGGAACCCTCCTACACTGTTGGTGTGGATGTAAATTGGTGCAGCCACTATGGAGAACAGTATGGAGTTTCCTCAAAAACTAAAAATAGAGCTACCATATGATCCAGCAATCCCACTTCTGGGCATATATCCAGACAAAACTATAATCCGAAAAGATACATGCACCCCTATGTTCATGGCAGCACTATTTACAATAGCCAAGACATGGAAACAACCTAAATGCCCATCAACAGATGAATGGATAAAGAAGATGTGGTACATATATACAATGGAATATACTCAGCTATAAAAAGAATGAAATAATGCCATTTGCAGCAACATGGATGGACCCAGAGACTGTCATACTGGGTGAACTAAGTCAGACAGAGAAAGACAAATACCATATGATATCACTTATATGTGCATCTAAAAAATGATACAAATGAACTTATTTACAAAACAGAAACAGACTCACGGACATAGAAAACAAACTTACGGTTACAAAAGGTGGCGGGGGGATAAATTAGGAGTTTGGGATTAACATATACACACTACTATATATAAAAGAGATAACCAACAAGGACCTACTGTATAGCACAGGGAACTCTACTCAATACTCTATAATAACCTATATGGGAAAAGAATCTGAAAAAGAATAGATACATGTATATGTATAACTGAATCACTTTGCTGTACACCTGCAACTAATACAACATTGTAAGTCAACTATACTCCGATGTAAATAAAATAAAAATTAAATTTAAAAAATTTAACAAAAAAGAAATGACTTCTAGGCACCTCTGTCTTGGGTATAAGCATCCATTCCCAGATTAGATACCATATACTGTTGACATTTGCCAGTTTCACCTCTCCCCTGAGCTCTGGTGTCAAATCCTTGATGTAGGCCCTCAAATATATCACGGGTTCTTGCATTTTTCATGTCCAGAAAAGGCATTTTGATTTCTTCCCTGGAGTTCTTTCCTCCCTTCCTAATGACAAGAAATCATACTCAGTTTTTTTTTTCCAAAGAGTAGACTTTTGGCTTCTTCCATATCTGCCCTTGTCTATTCAAGGGCAAGCCCATGGCCTCCTATGCCCACAACAAACACAGGAGCCATCGTTTCTCTTCTGTATTATTTCATGTAAGCCACCTCTTTTCCCCCTCCCCTCCTTGGCTTGAAACTGATCTCACAACGCGCCTTGCCCTCCCCACTCCGCTTCTGCCCTCTGCCAAGTTTCACGGAGTCCTGTTGATGTAAGCCTCATGTCACTGTTCTGCTAAAACCAGTCATTTCCCTGTGAATTGACAGCAATCTACCCATCTCTCACCAGAACCACAAGGTCACAGATTTCACTCCTGCTCACATTTACAGCCTCACCTTTTAACCCACCTACTCCGTCTGCATTCCAGCCCTCCAAATCTTCCTTCAGTCCTTATAAAGGTCCTGACCTGTCAATCTATCCCCTTCTGTCTACACCTTTCCTCCCTCCTATCCCTAAACATTTGCACGATGGGGTCTTTCTCATCCTGCAGGATTCAGCTCTGATCAGACTGTCTCTGTTTCCCAGGCAGCTCCTGTCCGAGGATGCACCCCACACACCTATTTTACTCCATCATCAGGTCCTGTACAATTCAAAACACAGTTTGAAACCCAATCCAGAAATGGGCAGAAGACCTAAATAGACATTTCTCCAAAGAAGATATACAGATTGCCAACAAACACATGAAAGGACGCTCAACATCACTAATCATTAGAGAAATGCAAATCAAAACTACAATGAGGGGACTTCCCTGGTGGCGCAGTGGTTGAGAATCCGCCTGCCAATGCAGGGGACACGGGTTCGGGCCCTGGTCCCGGAAGATCCCATATGCCGCGGAGCAACTAAGCCCGTGCGCCACAACTACTGAGCCTGTGCTCTAGAGCCTGCGAGCCACAACTACTGAAGCCCATGTGCCTAGAGACAGTGCTCAGCAACAAGAGAAGCCACCGCAATGAAAAGCCCTCGCACCGCAATGAAGAGTAGCCCCCGCTCGCCACAACTAGAGAAAGCCCGCGTGCAGCAACGAAGACCCAACACAGCCAAAAATAAATAAATAATAAATAAATTTATTTTTAAAAAAAAAACTACAATGAGGTATCACCTCACCCTAGTCAGAATGGCCATCATCAAAAAATCTACAAACAATAAATGCTGGAGAGGGTGTGGAGAAAAGGGAACCCTCTTGCACTGTTGGTGGGAATGTATATTGATACAGCCACTATGGAGAACAGTATGGAGGTTCCTCAAAAAACTAAAAATAGAACTACCATATGACCCAGCAATCCCACTACTAGGCATATACCCTGAGAAAACCATAACTCAAAAAGAGTCACGTACCACAATGTTCATTGCAGCACTATTTACAATAGCCAGGACATGGAAGCAACCTAAGTGTCCATCGACAGATGAATGGATAAAGAAGATGTGGCAAATATATATAATGGAATATTACTCAGCCATAAAAAGAAACGAAATTGAGTCATTTGTAGTGAGGTGGATGGACCTAGAGTCTGTCGCACAGAGTGAAGTAAGTCAAAGAGAAAAACAAATACCATATGCTAACACATATATATGGAATCTAAAAAAAAATAATAGTTCTGAAGAACCTAGGGGCAGGACAGGAATAAAGACGCAGATGTAGAGAATGGACTTGAGGACACGGGGAGGGGGAAGGGTAAGCTGGGATGAAGTGCGAGAGTGGCAGGGACATATATACACTACCAAATGTAAAATAGATAGCTAGTGGGAAGCAGCCGCATAGCACGGGGAGATCAGCTCGGTGCTTTGTGACCACCTAGAGGGGTGGGATAGGGAGGGTGGGAGGGAGACACAAGAGGGAGGGGATATGGGGATATATGTATATGTATAGCTGATTGACTTTGTTATAAAGCAGAAACTAACACACCATTGTAAAGCAATTATACTCCAATAAAGATGTTAAAAACAAAACAAAACAAAACACAGTGTGAAACTGCAGCTCTGTTTCCTGGTTCATATTATTTACCTTCTCAGCTAAACTGTAAGCTCTGCTTCTACTTGAAACTGAGTGTGTCCCAGAAGCACGCAGGAAATCAGACACATAAAAATCACTCAATAAAGATCCCTGGAATAGACCAATTTTAAGAAACAGCTTTTTGACACAAATCATTTAGCACTTTGGGACGTAAGTTCTCCTCACCTGTGAAAATAAGAACATCTCATAAGGGATGCTGAGTGTCAATATATTCTAATACAGAACAGAATTATTTTAGTGGTGCCATGCAATAAACTTCATGATAAAATATAATTTCAAATGAAATTTCCAACAAAAAACATTGTAGAAACTAGGCATTAGAGCTTTTACAGAATATGACCTATATGATACAAAGCCCATAAGTCCCAACTGAGGGATTTACATCACATAATTCACTTCTTTCAAGAACCATGGTTGAGAATGATATATTTGTGTATATTCCTCTGCCCATCCTTTTGAAATAATTACCATCTTTTCCTAGATCCGATTTTACAAGAACCAAATACAATAATAATTCTCCAATTTGTATCTGAAGCAGTGGAAATTTCTCCACCTGAGATGTCACAAATTCCCAATGTAATATTTTGGAGATTTTTTTTTTTTAATTTTCAGACGATGTAGTGTGAATCCAAGGATATTAACTCAATAGACGTTCATAGACGCTTGTCGAAAGCTCTAGTTCGCTGCTGATTGATAGTGAAGTCTAGGTTGGGATTTTGCTTCTGTTTCCTCTGGGAGATTGAATGAAAAAAGTGGTCATTGAGCTGGAAGGGAGTCTACAAGACCAGAGGATCTTCCTCTTTCAGATAAGTTTGACTGTCATGAGGCTACATAGGAAGGATGGTGATGAGTGCTTTAACAGAGGTTTTGGGAATACTGGTGGGGAGCCTGGTCCCCTAGGTCGCATTTCAGGTCAACAGGGCACTGCCTATGTCACACCATTGACCGTCCTTCCCTGACTTTCTCTCAAGATTTTGCTGTGAGTCCTGACACAGAGCGGATGGCGCCACCTACTGGGCCACTCTTGTGGTTTCGTGGACCACGTTGCATTCATTTGTGTTTTTTTCTCTGTTAAAATGTATAGTTTTTCTGATGATACTGCACTGGAAAAAGAAGGAAACCTAAAGATATTTATAATATTCCTATGATTTATATGTCATGATTTATATTACCATCCTAAAACCATAGGAGGGAAGAAATGGAGAATATACGTCAGGTATCCAAGGTTACACAGCTAGTCAGTGTGGGAGCTGGAATGGGAATCAGTGTGGTTTGAGACCAAGTTCTCTCACCTCTCACAAAATATTGTGTCACAAGGAGAGGAGAAGGGAATGGATGAGAAAATCCTGTCTAATGTTCTTCTAGTGACACCTTTGCAAACGACCCTGGTCAGCTTCATAGAAAGAACTTTTAATGGCTTCGTAAAACATACGGATGGATAGATAGATAGATAGATAGATAGATAGATAGATAGATAGATAGATAAAGATAGATTGACAGATAGATAGAGATGATAGGTAGATGATAGATCGATAGATGATTGATACAGGATTTTATTAGAGAATAAAGATAGATAAGATAGAGATGGATAGATGATAGATTAGATAGATATTGATAGATATAGATATAGAGATAGATATAGAGATATAAAATTTAGATTTATAAATATATAATATACATTTATTTATATTTATATATTTCCATCCATACAAACATACATAGTATATATTTACCATCTACCGTATATATTTTACACACACACACGTCCTTAGCCCTACATCATATAGTGTGTGTGTGCATGTGTGTGTGTTTGAGTACCTCCTTAAAATCTAGTAAAAATATTTTCTAAAGCCGGAAGCAGAAGTTGGCCTCCAAAAGACAAGACAGATATCAATCCAACTGGATTGAGGAAAAGTGACCTCGGTACTATCACCTTTTTACATTTGCAAGTAATGGCTTTTCTGCTGCTGGGACAATCACGTGCTTATGAGGGCTTTGCCCCGTTGGGTGTCGACTTATGTCTAAGCTGGTGCTGTCTGTCTTTCACGGAGGCATATAGCAACATTATCGAGACCTCTAGTGCCCACACGATGCTCACATGAAAAGACCAAGCTCACGTCCCAACAACCTTCTTTTGTCTTAGGACTGCCGGTTTAAATGACGCTGAAATGAACGATACAGATTGTGTTTACATAAAGATCTTTCATCAACTAGTCCAAGAAAAGTAAAGATTTATGTTCAAGTACTGGATGGGCATTTATAAGAGGAAATCTGAAAAAGTATATAATTGGTGTGTTTCAAAAGAAAAGGTTGAATCAACTATACCCCAATAAAAGTGAAAAAAACGTTTCTATGCCCTATAGACATTTTTTCCCCACCAACAGTTGAGTGTGTATATATATATACTGCATATATGTATGTAATATATATAATATTTATTATATACTACATCTTTATATATATCCTATATTATATATGCACATAGTATATATGTATTTTTGTATTAGATATATAGTATTTTTGTATTATATATATAGCCATCACAGATAATAAAATTATATATATATTTTTTAATAGCCAGTATAATACTAGAATATATACACCTATATATGTGCATATATACATATATACATATCTTTTATAATGTCTCACAAAATATTGTCTCTTGATGAAAGAAGTGAAGGTGTGTATATAAATTATAAGTGTATCATATATATTATACTTACTACTACACATGGATATATATTAAGACTTCCTACTGATCAAGAAACTTGAGGAAAATTTTCCAATAACTTTTTGTTCTGTAAAAATCTTGGAAAATTGCCAAAATCAATGTCATCCCTTCTCTTTAACCACCCCTCACACACCAAAGAGATTATTAGGATTCAGACATCCTAACATAGTGTGTGTGTATAGATGTGTGATAACCATGGGAGGACATTTGAGTGCTTTCTTTTTACCATTCACATCTGCTTCCTTTAAGATGAGAAGCATCACGTCTGAGACACACCTCACCTACTAAATGCAGCTTTCTCTTCGTTTTCTCTCCTCCTGTAAATACCAGTTGAGTATTATTTTCAAAATATTCTCTTTTTCTTTATGCTGTGTCTGCGCCATCTCCTAAGAGATAAACAAGGCATGTGCTTTTCTGTCTCATGTATCCCCACAGGACCTAGTTGTGTCTTAGCTGTAAAGACGCCAGATGAATAAAGAGAAAACAAAACACGAATGCTGCCAGGTTGTTCAGCAGAGTTCCTAGAAGTCAGCAGGATAGAGTGACATCTTTCTCCAACTATTGCCTGGGAAAAAACTCGAAAGAGAATTAGATTACCCCGGACCCTTTGAGATTTGTATGCATTTATAACGAATTCTCAAATCTGCCATCTTGTTTTATCTCTAACTGGACCCTGAGGTGCAAACCCTGTCCTTTTGTAGCAGATAAACACATAGAAATTAAGTAACCTGTCTAAGGTCACTTGACCTTCACTTGGCCAGTGAAGGACAAAGCTCTAGCCCCCCTGATTTTGGTCCCTGGCTCCTGGGTGCTTCCCTCTTATTTAGACGCATGCCTTGCAGGTTAACATAACAGGATTCCTTAGCAGAAAGCTCCATGACTTTCCCTTGGGAGGTTGAATGCAGATTACTCCCATTGCTTATACAGGAAGATGGCTTTTATTTTACTCAACGCATCTCCTGTGGTCATGCACTGAAAATAAAAAAAAAAAGTATGTTCTCACATAGAGAACAGACTTGTGGTTGCCAAAGGGGAGAGGGGGAGGGAGAGGGATGGAATGGGAGTTCGGGGTTAGTAGATGCAAACTATTACATGTAGAATGGATAAACAACAAGGTCCTGCTGTAGAGCACAGGGAACTGTATTCCATATTCTGTGATAAACCATCATGGAAAAGAATATAAAACAAGAATGTCTCTATGTGTATAACTGAGTGACTTTGCTGTGCAGCAGATGTTGGCACAATATGGTAAAACACGTATACTTCAATCAAAAAAAAAAGGAAAAAAATATGTCCTCAAATTGCTGCCTTTATTTGCGATTCTGCAAGAACGTGCCTGGCCATTGACTTTTCTGCACACATATCTTAAGAAACACACACGTATCTTAAGAAACACAGACGAGACCACTGTTGGCATCATCATCTGTTCCAACCAAGAGGAGCGCAGCCTTTGTGCTCATCTTAGGCTGGAAAGTAGTTTCCACCAATAGCTTGATGCGCACTAAGGCGTCAATAGGAGGCTGCAGTGAAGTGCATTTTTCTCTTTTTTTCCCCCTGGTTAGCTCATTAGAGTTCATACTGTCCCCACCATCTCTGCAAAGGAGACAGGCTAGCAGCTGGCTTTAGAATGAAAAGGCGCAGCACGGAAAGAGACATTCTGCATATATTCTACAGAGAAACTTATATTATTTCAACACCTGACCCTTGGTACTATATCTTCTTTGCAATAGGCTAGCCACAAATACGTGGTTTTTGAAAATTAAAATCCAAGCGGGGGTCTGTTCAGGTCTCAAAGTGCATTCGATTGTCTCTTGGACATACTTCTTTTCACAGTGCTGTTGACAGACGTCCTTTTCTATAAATTAAGGGTCCTTTCCGATCTGATTCACCTGGCTGGGAGAAGCAGCCTTGCCACCCCAAGCTGGACTTGCTATTGGAAACTGCGGGCAGGAGCCACCTTGCTTCCGTGTCATTTTGACGCACCACTGGTCTGATGGAGCAATCATTAAAATTTTAGGCTGACACAAAATAGGGTTCATGACAAATTTACAAGTATGCCTCCTGTAAAACTCCCTGCTGAGGCAATTCTGTTATGGCGGCACAAAAGAAAATAAACAGGAAGATACTATCCAAATAGGATGTGTTGCACGACGGAGAAAAACGCTGGGAAGCACAGAGACTAGAAGTATAGGTTTGGGTTTTGTGGAAGTAGAATATTCAGTGAGAAAAATCCCCTTAAGAGATTCAAAAGAAAGAGTGCCACATTCATTGAAAAGACAAAGGACCACCGTCATCCACTCATTTCTGATTTCCTCTCTTATGTGTCCATCCTCGGAACTCATGATATCCTTAATAAAGTGCTCAAACATGCAACAAAGTCTATAGGTAAGGGAGGAGTTGGGAAATCTGTGAACATCAAAAACAAAGAATTTTTGTCTGTATAAGGATGGTGTATCTTTGATTTGTGACATTATTACAAGGAAAAGAGACCCGTCCGATTAGGGTTGTCATAGATACACAAACTGCACCTGGAAGAGGACGTTTCAATCAGAAATGCTCTCTTTTCAGAATCTTCTCTGTCTGCTTTGCCCCAACTTTTCCTCCCTGGGTTACCAGTTTTCTACCACATCTTGCATTGGCTTGATCTTGCAATGGTCCTAATGTAACATGGCTGAATCGCTTTGCCTTCCTATATTTCAAACATGCCCACTCTGTGTTCCGTTTATGTTCTTCTTGTGAGGGGCTCTCCGTGATCTGGTCATCATCTTTGTGGTTAATATTAATCATTCTTATTTTGTAATGGAGACATTGAGCTTTCCTTACTGAGAAATTCACAGGCTATACCAATGAAGGGAGAGGAAATGGGGGTAAAGAAATGAACATTTTATAGTCATTAAAGTGGAGAAAACAAGCACCCTGCCCACACACACACACACACACACACACACACACACACAGACAGTGCATGATCTGCCTCTCTATTAAAGGAAATAAGAGAAGTAACTTAAAACATGCATGAAATTGAACTGCTGTCCTAAATTATATTGAATTCAAGACAGTTGATACAGCATGTAACTGTACGGAATTCAGTAAGGGGTCCACCCATCTAGGATGAAGAAAGGTAGCACGGCTCAAATCATACACTGTTTATTTGCTACAGGATTACTGTGGTCTTTATATTAATCATATGGTAGATTATATAATGAAAGTCAATTTCTGGTGCTTCTTCATAGAAATATGGCATTATGTGGTTCCAACATTTCTCTCAATGTAAGTGAGCAATAAAGCATGTTATGGTAAATGAAAGAATTAAATATAAGGTACCCCAAATGTAAAATCGATAGCTAGTGGGAAGCAGCTGCATAGCACAGGGAGATCAGCTCAGTGCTTTGTGACCACCTAGAGGGGTGGGATAGGGAGGGTGGGAGGGAGACGCAAGAGGGAGGGGATATGGGGATATATGTATACGTATAGCTGATTCACTTTGTTATACAGCAGCAACTAACACACCATTGTAAAGCAATTATACGCCAATAAAGATGTTAAACAAATATATAAGGTACCCCGTGACTTTTTGGTATAGACAAGAATCCATCCATTTTAGGACTCTCGGCCCCCAAGGGGACACTCTTTCTACTAAATTATTTTTGCTGTAAATCTAGGAGCTCAAAGCTCCTATGAGGAGAAAGGTACATGCAACATTTGATTTTCGTGCCCCACAGCTGAAGGTGACATTTCCTCCGATTTTGGACACTAAACACCTATAAAGGTAGCATAATATTGAAGTTGCACACCACTTCTTCAACATCAGAGGAGTCAAAATTGTCCATTTCTCTCATGAGCCTAATACTGGAATAATATTTCCGGGGACCATTTTTTTATAAAGGGAATTTTCATGTGTTTTGCTAGCACCCACAGATCAGCCAATGCTCACATACTTTTGCATATAATCTTTGCGGACACGATATAAATTGTTATTTTCCCTGGTCATCCTGATAATTAATTCAAAATACAGAACTTTAGCTCTCCACATTACATAATATCTTATAGAAGCCCCCAAACTGACAAAGAGACACATCCTAAAAGGTCAGTGTGTGCCTTATTTCTGCCGGTATGTAGAATACATTTAAATGTGATCGAAAAGCAATTTGGAAGAACAGGGTGAAATCTTGTTATTTGATGGGTAGCATTTAGGTCTATAATAAAAATGGGGCTCAAGGTTGTCAAAGGTGACCATAGGTCCTGTTAAATTCTTTTTCTAGTAGAAACGTGACAGCTCATAGAAACATGAGTTGCAGATGTCGGGTGGGAAAAACACTGCATATAAATAGAGGAGAGATATTAAAGGTGGCATTACACTTCCTAAATGACAACACTAAACAAAAGTAGGGTTTTTGTGTGTTTGTTTGTTTCATTTTTACAGAACCTGGGATCTGGTCTCACTTGGGGTCTGCATGCTCTTCCAAAGATGTGAGGACCGCAGAAGGAGTTTTGCAACAGAACTGTGGGATTGGAGACTGCAGCCGCATCAGATAACGAAGGTTTCTGACACTGTGTAAGTCTGGGGAAATGGGTTCCTCCTGCAGTCCCATGTGGATGCATCAGTGCATTGGGACTCATGAGGTTATTATAACAGACACTTCACAAAACACGTGCTGAGGCCACATGGGCAGGTGGCAGGCCCACGAACATCTTGGGCTGTGAATAGGTTTCTCCCTGCTTTCACATCTTTCCAAAGCTGGTTTTATAAGGCATTTGGCCAACATGCTGCAGCCGGCACGCCTTCCTCTCCTATGTTATAAATTATTTACAATGTTTCCCCATGTAACTCTATCTCCTTAGATTTTCTAACCTTCCGATGCGGAGTTTCACGTTCTATATTTACCCATTGAGGTGAGAGGCAGGCACCGCTGGCGTTTTAAAATGTTATGTCAGCAAAAATGAGATTCCAAATGTTTAACGACCCCAAATGAACCTCCAAATCGTAACTAAAACAGTAGGTGAAATTGATAAATTGTGTTTTTAAATCAACTGACATTCTACAAAATTCGATAAGCACACTGAAGGTGGTCAGAGTGTGTGTACCAGTGTGGATGGTCGGTGGGGTGGGTGTGTGACCGCAGGTGTACATTAAAAGCATTTTAAAATTCAAGGCTTTCAGTTTTCTCGAGGCATAGAAAGATGATAGTGATTTTTTTTCTTCTTTTAGATTTTTCAGAATCCCTACAGGGGACATATTTTTTTCTGTACTGACGAGGAATAGAAAAAAACTACCTGGTTTCAAACCCTGGTTATTTTATTTCCTTACTGCGACTTTGAGGAACTCTTTGAACCTTCTGGGTTTCACTGCTCCCTTTGGTAACATGAAAGCATCTACTCTAGGAGGGTGGTATAAAGATGAAGTGACTTAGTACATCTAACTTACTTAGAACAGCATGTTTTGATTATCATTTGAAAGTTTTAAAATTCAAAACAAGTATGGGTAGATCTTGAAGATATTGTGGATTGGGTCCCAGACCACTGCAATAAGGCAAATATCACAATAAAGCGAGTTACAAGAGTTTTTCTGGGTTTCCCAGTGCATATAAAAGTGATGTTTACACTATAGTATAGTCTATTAAGTGTGCAATAGCATTATGTCTAAAAAAAAACCAATGCACAGGCCTTAATTTTAAAATATTGCTAAAAAATGCTTACCATCCTCTGAGCCTTCAGCAAGTCATAGCAGTAACACCAAAGATCACTGATCATAGACACCATCACAAATATAATAATGAAGAAGTTTGAAATATTTCGAGAGTTATCAAAATGTGACACAGACCCCAAGTGAGCAAATGCAGTTGGAAAAACGACACTGATAGAGTTATAGACTGTCTATAGACTTATAGGCAGTGATAGGCAGGGTCGCCGCAAACCCTTAATTTGTGCAATGAAATGAGGTCTGCCTGTAATTGCTCTTTAAACCGCTGACCCAATAATTTAAAACATCTCTAAGCACTTGCTGTAAGAGTTTCTCTGTAAGTAGTACATATCCCCCGGAAGTGTTATATATTTTGGCTGTCATTATAATTTGGAAAAAGTAATTTCAACATTGCCTATGTAACAGCTAAAATAATACCTAAATAATCCCTAAGATAATCCCTGACAATACCTAAAATCCAATAATACGGAATGCCTTGAGATATTTGTTTTCAAGCTGTGTTCATAAACAAATCGTAAAGATTTGACAGATGTTACCACTGAAGCGTAATAATGCTTCTAATATTTGGAATGAGGCACCATCTAAATTCCCAGTTTTATGGGACATTTTTTAGGGCTGTATTTTGGGGCTCCAGAAATTCATCTCTCCATTTCCCTCCTACATCAGTGGAAACACCCAAGCGCACAGTTCTCTACTGGTCCCTGGGACGAAGCGCTTAGAATAATTTTCCTTTCTGGGCTTCTCCCAGCTGAACCCCGTGGACATTCTTCTGTTTCCAGCAGCTCTCAGTCCCATCCTATTAGAAGCTAATGACCTTAGGAACTAGTCTGAAGACCTCCCTTTCAGCCAAATGTGGAAGAGCCCTCAATCTCCCCCGTTTTCCCTAAAGCTCTTGCCTTGAGAAAACAGTTATTTGTAGGTTTTGCAAGTATTTGGGCTGATAGTCACTTTATAGAAAGGTAGACATGTAAAAGACCGTTCTCTATATATCCATTTCTTTTTTTAAAATTTATTTTATTTATTTTTGGCTGTGTTGGCTCTTCATTGCTGCACGCGGGCTTTCTCTAGCTGTGGCGAGCGGGGGCTGCTCTTCGTTGCGGAGCGCAGGCTCTAGGTGTGTGGGCTTCAGTAGTTGTGGCACGTGGGCTCAGTAGTTGTGGCTCGCGGGCTCTAGAGCGCAGGCTCAGTAGTTGTGGTGCACGGGCTTAGTTGCTCCGCGGCATGTGGGATCTTCCCGGACCAGGGCTCGAACCCGTGTCCCCTGCATTGGCAGGTGGATTCTTAACCACTGTGCTACCAGGGGAGCCCCTATATATCCATTTCTTTAAATAAGATGATAAGAACCTGCAGAGAAAGTACCATTTTCCTCCCTTAGCAGAATCTAGATTTTTTTTTTTTCTAATCAGGCAGTCCAGAAAAGGGGAGGTGATGAGTACATTTGGAGGAAGTTGTGGGAAAGAAAAAACAGCTCTGCCATCTGACTGCTAGTAACTAGCCTGATAATGGCTAAGTGGGATGGGCCCCACTGCGTAAAAATAATTTGAGGTAACAGGAGATGAAAGTCGTCCGCAAGCACGTGGGGATAAGACGGAAACAAGGACAGTGTGCAACCACAAAAAATGACCCAGATGACTCACCGTCCTTGCATGTAAGTTACTCAGCTCCACCAAGATGGGCTTGGTCATCTCTGATAGTGGTGCTTTATCACTTCTGGAACATGCAACTATAAAACTATTCCATCTATCTATCTATCTATCTACCTATCTATCCAATCTTTCTTCCTCTCTTCCTTCCTTCCTTCCCTTCCATCCCTCCCTCCTTCTTTCTTTCCATAAATCTATCCATCTGTCTACCTATCATCTATCTCAACTATCATCTATTTATATCTACCTACCTACCTACTTACATCTATCATCTCTATCAACTATCTATGTGTCTATGTATCCATCCATCCATATGTCTCTATATTAATCAATCATTATCCATCTAGCATTCATATATCTGTTTATCTATAATCTATGTATCTGTATCCATCCATTCATCCAACTGTTCATCCTTTATATCTGTCCGTCAATCATCTATTCAATCAATCTATCTATCTATCTATTTTTTGGGTTTATCATTCCTACCCTGTCCCATCTCCCCTGAAAGGACGATAGTAATTAATTTCTCAAACAGACTGCTCTATCTGCTTACCCAGCTGCTTTCACTGCACCCAGTGCCACCCCACTTCATTCACACCATCCCCACAACTGCTTTTGGAGGGAACACTCTCGAATCTCGCTCCCCAAAATAGTTGGGGATAATTGGGACCCAGCAACGCTGGCACCATTTTGCAGGCTTGTTGAAGATGCAGAGACTCCAGCCCACACAATACCTGCTGGATCAGAATCTGCCCTGTAGCCTGATGTCGGCACATCCTTGGAACAACAACGTTTGAGAAGCACTGATAAAAATCGCAAATATGCTCACACCACTTTTGTGCCATCTTTTACCGTCCGCTGCTTGAACTCAGGACAAGGTGCACACAGCATGCCTTGTGATTTGAGGCATGTTATCAACTGGATGCTGCTCGCCTCATTCCTCACACTTTTCCTGGTGACACCTTCTATTTTCCAGCCAGGACAAAAAAAAAAAAAAAGCCATGGTTCCCCACACTTCCCGAGTCTTCTCACTTTGAGGGTGTGGAGTTCTGCCCTCCCGAAGCATCCACCATCATTGGTTTGTCTGCGTGGATGCCCACGTACTTGGAGGGATGTGGTTTGGGGTAGCTTCCTACAGAGCACTGCCCGCCCCTTGCAGACGAGGTTAAGGGGCTGTGTCTAGACTCCCACTGGCACCCTGGGTACCATCTCCAGCACCGACTGCTGTTCCCTGGCTGTACTTCCCTGCCCTCCACTTGGAGTCCTAGGATGGAGAGAGCTTCTTCTTTCATTTTTAACAGAAGCCCCAGCACAGAGATGGGGTGATGGAGAAGCTTGGTAAACATTTGCAGAAAGAATAAATAGATGAATGAATGAATGCACACATTTTTACCATTCGTTGAGTTATTCAGAATGGCCATTCAGAATGCATCAAATGATGAAAAAAGGAATGACTCCCCTCTTTCAAAAATTTGCTAGAGATCTAATTTTAAATCTATGAAAATGGCATTTCCATTAAATAGATATGACATATGTTTATGTATTCATGAAATATTATTTACATATTTATAAAAGTTATTTAAATGTTTACATGTATATAAACACATATTTTGTATGAGATAATATAACTCATATGCACTAGAATTATAATACATATATATAACATGACATATGATATATACACATATCTGCAATATATGTGTAATATAAAATGTATGTTTTAAATATATAAAATATATATTACATATTATATCACATATATGGTATATTATGTATTATATTATTTTATATACAAATGTATATAAATGTTTCATATAGTATAGCTAATAATATATTATATATGTATCTATATAATTATAAAAATATAATTATACTTTATAAATATATTTGAATATTTTTTATAATTCAATTATAAATACACAATATATTATTAATATATTTATTATTTGTATGTAATATATAAATATGTACGTATATATGTGTGTATATATATATCCTGTGTACATCACATTCAGCAAACGACCTGAGTCCAACATGTAAAAAAAAATTCAGAGTTTGAATATAGCACTCACAGTCTTTGCTGTTTTCCTTTATCTGATAATTAGCTAATATTATCATGACATCCATGAACTTGAGTTAGAAATTTTCGCTGCATCCTTCATCGGTGAAGAGTTTGGGCTCTGAACACACGATCTTCCTTTGAATCTGAGTTCTGTTGCTGCCTTGTAGCTTAATGTTTCTGATTCTCAACATCTTCAGTTTTAAAATAGAAATAATACAGGTGCCTGCCCTTTAGGGCTATCGTGACTGTTAAGATAAGGAATGACCAGGTGCATGTGAGGACTGGACAAGTTAGGTCTCATCGGTATGGTAGTAATTTTCTGCCTCTCCAGTTGTATTCAAATAAATTTCTTGCTGTCAGAGACTTACTCAAATAAGGTTCTCTATTAGAAAGATTTAAGGCATGACAACAAACACAACTCAAAACCTAGCAACATAAGAAGAAGCAGTGGCTGAAGTTAATAAACCCAAATGTTCCATTTCAGGAAACATCTTCTTGTTATGAGTTTCACCATCCAGAGTGCCTTTCTCCAATGTCAGGCCAGAAGAAAATCCCTAGCGGGGACACAAAACTTGTTCACGAGGACAAACCACAAGAAACTGATCTATTACCAATTGAGTGTGCCATTTATCACCTACGTCAGACATATCACTTAGTTTTTAAAGTGAAAAAGACATCTAAAGAAGGAAAAATAAATAAATATGATAGGCCACCTACAAAAAAAGAATGGACGCGTAATTATTTGCACAAAGCATTAGAAAATACTGTGATATTTTATTATTAAAAATGCTGCTGAAAAGTTTATACATATGTGTCCAGCCATGTATATCTTCTATCATTACTTAAGGCAAAATCAAAAACAAAATCGCAAAATAATAATCCAAGAAACCATTAAACCCTGCGTGCCAGTGAAGGTCAAGAATAAAAGCCTAGGAAAGTTTTTTTTAACTTATGTTTTTTTTTCTTATTTTTTTTCTCTTTTTTATAGATAGCAAGTATATTTTATTCTCATAGAACTCTATGAAGATTCTATAACTTCTTTCCATGTAGAAATATCATTTAAGGTGTATTAAATTGCTTTTGATCATAATCCTTTGTAAAAGCTAAAGTTATTCACTTAACAAGAACTTTTTTTTTTTTCCTTATCCAAATGTCACAAGCCTGATACATTACTGTGCATATTGCTAGCAGAAGACAATTGGAAATACTAAACAAATACTGGAATTCACATTACAAACATACCGGACCCACATTGGTGCCAAGCATCACGTCCTTTGTAGTTTCCTGGAGAGCCTATTCGTCGTAGCTTAGCTGGGGTAATACACAGCTTGCAGAAGTGGCCTGACAATAGCTTTAAAAAATGATGAACAAAAATCGTACCCATGACACCTCTAGCTGCAGGAGTGATGCTTCACTCTATGCAAAGTTGGGATTATATTTCACATATGTATATACAGAGAATCACTATTGGTTTAAGAATCACATCTTAAACCAAGATGAACAACAGAATTTATTGGATGATCTGTATGCATTTTTTTAAGAACTCTCTTTTTCTAGGGGGGCCATTTTCAAACACTTCGATAGACATTGCTACAGTTTTAGTTTAGGGGTTCAATAATCAAAGATTATACAAAGAGACAAGGGATTTGGACTATCTTTGTGGAGAATGTCCACCTTGGCAAAGACATTTAATGCTGGGTTTCCATGAGAACCATGCCCAGAGACATTATCTTCAAATATCTTTGGCTACTATTTCCCGGTGTTGCAATACTTTTTGAAAGACAAAACATAAAGTCACCATGGTTACTATTTTTTCCTTCCACTTTAGGACACTTGCAAAATATTCCTTAAGTAAAATTAAAAAGGACGATGAGAAAATGACAAAGTGCCAGAGGGACAAACTTCTCATCCCTGTCTCACCAATTTAAAATGACTGAATATTTCTGTGTGTTATCTTGACAGTGAAGCCATCCTAACTTCCCGGAAAACCCATGAAAAGCACTTTTAATGTTCTATCCTTTTGTTTGTTTTCTCTCTGTAATATTCATGGATCAGTGACTGATACACAAATCCACAAAAGGTAATAGTTTCAGACAAGCATATGTTTTATCCCATAAATGATATAAAAAATAAAAATCCCTGCTTACTGATAAATAAGGGACTTACTGCTTAAACAGAAAGGAAAGACACATGCCCTCTTTCAATCTGATTAGCTAAGCTGAGCAGGTATTTCATCAGCCAAACCCTTCTGCAGCTGCTGGGGAATACAGAGCTGTATTGACTCAGCAGAGCTTGGCCCTACCAAAGACAAGCTTTCTTTTCCTTTTTGGCAGGACCCTGGGATGGGAAGCAACTCTTCCTCAACAGATTCAAAGAACCAGAGCTACAGAACGAGACTTGTATTCTGTTTTTCCCCCGCGGTCACTCTGCATGTGCGTGTTTCTAATTCAACAAGCTTTAAATAGGCTCCACGTTGGGGATCCATCCTGGGGTTGCAACTTCATGAAGCCTTAACACACAAAAATAAAAGTTTTCCTAAAAATAACGGTCTCCTAAGAATGCTGTCGCATGCACTTTCCAGCCCAAAAAGGGGAGAGAGAGCCTAGTCGAACAGACGGTCTAGGTCCGCTGTGTGACAATCACATCCTCCTACAAATGAAACATGTTAGAAAACCCCATGTCTGTTGGCCACAAGGAATTAAGAAGAAAATCCTCCTTTGTCCTGGAGGAGACAGAGGTGATATGATTAATGTATATATCGATTTATATACATACAGACCACAATGGAAAGCACAATCTTGCTAAAAGCTCTTTCAAACTGAAAACACCAATAAAAGCTTTTTTTTGTTTTTGTTTTTTTTGTTTTTCTCTCTGCATGTGTTTGTTTAAACACACAGCTATATACAATTTTTTTTTTTTATTTTTACAAAGTTTCTTAAATAGAGTTCAGGCTGGCAAAACATCTCTTGGCACAGAACTCTACGTATGTAACTGCATAGTCAGTTCTTTTATTTTAATAAAATTCTACTTTTCCTTCTCTCTGGATTACAGCTCCATATGCTGGGTAGAAGCCCATAGATTCTTTCTTCACTTAAGTAGAGCCATCCGTCGTATGGCACAAAAAGAACTTTTATTTATTTATTTCAATTGTAATTAAAAAAAAAAAATGTGTCCTCGGCTGAGTTCCAGAAGTGTCAGCTTCTATGGTCACATTGGAAACATCCAGGTCCTTGAAACTTCGATGTCCTAGTTGCACTAAAGTTTGCTGGATGGTGGAGATCTTAAAGCAGTATTGTAACAGCAATGTATACGTTTCACATTTCGTAGGGTCAGAAGTTGATCTCGTTGTACTGGGAAATGCCAATGGAAAGGGTCTGCAAGGACACAGTGGCTGCCCTTTTTTTTTTTTTTTTTTTTTTTTGACTTAAGCCAAACATTCCTTGTTTGGAGATGTTGCTTCTTTCTTTCTCTCTTCGATGTGGCTGAGGGGAGGTGCAGAGGGAGGGGAAGGAGACGGCAAAGCTATACTCTAGTGGTTGAATGCCCGTGGGGTAAATTTGTACTGTTTTGTCCTCCACTGAAGGTATTGAACGTGTGCAAAGGCTGCATCCCCGTCAGTGTGTTGGGAATCATAGTGATGGTATTTGGTGTCATAAGTGGGATGTCATCGGGGGACCTGCGCAGCGTGAGGGTGTAGTCTGGAGGGCAGGTGAGCCTCAGCGTGTCGTGAGCCTGCAGGGACTCACACTCGTGATCATGTTCCAGCTGTTTCATCTGCAGGGACATGATCTCTTCGTTCTGGATGTGAGCGATGTCATTTGTGGTATTTCTCTGGGGACTGGGGCGCCTGTGTGTCTCATGGCGCCTCTTGTCCTTCTTATAGTACAGCGCCGCGAACGCCAAGATGTTAAGGAAGAGTAAGGATGCCCCCACGGCAATGGTGACGCTCAACTCAGTGGAATAATCCCGTTTGGTTTCGATGAGGACAGTGGTGTCCTCCGGCCCCGTTTTATGAGGGTCCTTGGAGTGTTTGGGGTTGTTGGCGGGAGTGATCGCTGGGCGTTTGGTCGTGGGCCATATCTTGGCAGGAGATCGCCGAGTTCCGTAGGGAAAGGAGGTCATGTCCGGAGGAGGAACCTTTGTGGTTGTGGACACATACTGGAATATCTCATTCAAGTTGTGCAAGTGAGGCACGAGTTCCAACCAGAAAGCCACTTTTGTGGCTCGGTAATGGTCCCTCACTCTGGGTTTCAAGCCAATATGCAGATAGAGCTGGTCTTTGGGGTTATACTTGGACCAGGCCACTTCCTCAAAGCGATTGGGTTTTGTGTGAATGAACTTGGTGTCCTGAGGAACTGGCTGATTAGGATCACTGGGGACAGAAGGGAGAAAAAAAGAGAAAGGTCACACTCTTCCACATTTCCCAAGTAAATTTTAATCAAATACAATGAAATTACAATCAGATAATCTCATGTGTTTATTGATATGCACAAAGTACTCAAGTAGCAACAAATACATGGTGTTTTAATCCCGACGCGCTACCATTTTGCCTTTTCTTTAAAATCCCCTTACCTTTATTTTAAAAATAATTCCTGATGGCAGTATGATAGCATTTTCCTAACACTTCTACATTTTTTTAATGCATCCAATTATCTTCCATGATAAAGAAGGAAACCAAAAATGTGTCTTGGAAAATTTTCAGCATTTCAAGTTTAACTACTTTTGAGTCAGAAATCTCAACCAGGGGTGATTTGCCCCCAAGAGGGCATCTGGTAATTTCTGGAGATGTTTTTTGGTTGTTATAAGTGAAGGGTGGTGCCATGAATGGGTAGATGCCAGGGTGACTGCTAAATATGCTCCAGGGCACAGGACAGCCCCTCCACAGCAGAGAAGTACCTGGTCCCAGGTGTCAATAGTATTGAGGCTGAGAAATCCTGATTTAGAGGCTACGGTCCAAAATTTGTGCCATTCTCTTTCTTCCTCAAGAATTGTTTCTTAGGTAAATGAATATATATTGCGGTTACAACTAAAATGTATGTTAAAAATCAAATAAAAACTGGCTTTTGTAATTACAAGATGTTAATAAATAGAATTATGCATCAATTGTTCGTTCTCTCTCAGAAAGAGAAATATGTATGTACTTGGAAACCTCCTGAAGACAGAGTCACGTAAAGATCAAACAACATTCCGTTGATTTAAGAAGTTTGGTAAGACGGTGCTTTTAGATATGCAGAGTTAAGGATTTTAGGAAAAGTACCACACGATGCAAGAAATTGAGGGTTTTTATAGATTTCAAGTGTGCATGGCAACTATGAACCTAAGAAGTCTCCTATAATTTACATAAGTGGGCACAGGCAGAAGGAGAATCATCAAAATTGAAAGATTCTCCACAAAACATGGTACTTGAAACATCTTTGCAACCAACTCTTTTAAGATAACAAACAACCTCCCCCCACCCTGCAAAGATATCATATTCTCATTTCTTCCATTTTTTTCTAGGCTTGGTAAAGTGAGCTGTAAAACAGGTTTCATCTTAATGTGTACTGGTTTGGAAAATGTGAGATCGTGCATGACATAATGTCACCTAGTTGACACTGAACATTCATACACGATGTGCAGACCCAGTTTGCTCAGATCTATTGTTCCAGGTGCTCTAACTTCTACTTTCCAGGTAACACTTTTATGAAGCTGCCTTCAGCCACTGCCTGTTTGCTCATGTATCAGAAGACTGGGGAACCAGAAGGTCCCACTGGAAGACTTAAAGTCTACAGACATTCCCAAGTAGTGTGCAGGATGCAAACGATGCACTTGACCAACAGATGCATCTGCCAAAGGAAGGACTTTAACCCTCAGTCTGAGGCTGTCAAAATCATTTCCATACATTAAGTTCTGCATCTCTCCCTCTTTACAAGCTGTGAAATCTTGAGCAAATCCTTAAGCCTCTCTCAGCCTCATCTTCCTCATCTATAAAGTGGATAAGAATACTGGGATGGAAAGGAAGTGAGAAAGGTTAAATAATAACTACAGTATTCCTGGCATGTAGTAAGAGCTCAATAAATAGTATCCCTCTCTGCAATGCATAAATTAGAATACTTACAAATTGCTAGCGAGAGAGGACTATAAATAACATACTGTATATAGCCACAGAATATACCTAATACTATATATTCTACATAGTATATGCTACATAAAAGTATACTGTATACCAGTATATATGGTATACTAATATACTAGATATAGTGTATGCTGCATAACAATATACTGTATATATGGTACACTGTAAATTATATATAGTATATACTGTTTAAAAGTATACTGTGTACATCATAGCGTACATGGTACAGCATATACTGTATCTAGTATATGCTGTATCAAAGTATCCTATACACTGTGTATAGTATATACTGTATAACAATATACTGTATACCACAGTATATATGGTACACTGTACACTGCATATAGTATACATTGTATAAAAATATACTACGTATATCATAGCATATATGGTACACTATATACTGTATATAGTATATGCTGTATCAAATATACTGTATACCACAGTGCATACAGTATATTATACACTGTGTATAGCATATACTGTATAAAAGTATACTGTATACAACAGTACATACTGCATATTATACACACACACACACACATATATATATATAGATGCATAGGTATATATATGATCATAGATATGATTATATATGTGGTATGCAGGACAGAGAAATTTTACCACGTAACTGAGTACACACTAACTGCTGTGCTCTTATTAGTGAGATGATAAAATATAAAAAATTATAGGTCTTAATACTATGAGCTTTCTTATTTATGTGTTCATTTATAAACATTTATATACTTTAAAATAATCTGCTTTTAATTCATTTTTATATTCTTATATGTTTTCGAAAAATGTTGGATTTAATATAGCACCTCATGTTTTTTTATTTGAGTCTTCTGAAATACATTGTTGGAAAATTCCTATTTAATTGGAATCTGTCATGGAGAAATTTGTCATCGATTTTTATTGTTCTAAAAGCAACGAAAGGGAGTGAGGATTCATACTATGTTTGCATTGATCCGATTTCACGGAATTGGGTCTTTTAGTTGTACTGACCTTTTATTGAAGAGAGGGCATCTAAGAAAGAGACTGTCTGTTCGTGTAGGATATTTATCAATTTTTTTTATGGAATTCGGTGTACATTTGAAAGGTAAGGAAACACATTTATTTTGTTCTCAGAGAATAGAGGATTTTGAAAATCCGGTAAGTATGCTTTAGCCTGATACAATCTATCAAAGCTCTTGGAGATGCACAGTCAGAAGCCTTAAACCAAGATAAACTCACGGCGCTTATGAAAGGCTCATCATTTTCCCTTGTCAAACTCCCCAAAGACAGTAAGATCTCTATGTGGGATACCACTGCCTTGTTGTTTAGACTTTGCTTCAGCACACAGCGTGTTTTAATTCCCACGAGTAAAATTAAAGATGATAATGATTAAGGAGAGAATGAAACAGACACACCTTCTTTCTCTAGTAAAAACCTCAATACCTATCCATACTCCTCGTCACCTAAACATACATTTTCACCTGTCATATTTCATTTGCGATATCATCTTAGAAGTGGATTGGTTAAATGCGTCTCCAAGGTCTTGTGGTTCATTTTATTTGCGAGAGATGGGTAACATGATCTCTTTAAAAATAGCAGTGAACCCTCTGATATGCTCCTTTGGATGGTATAAGGTTTTCTTTACCCCTAAAACAATGTCGTGGCTGACTATTTGTCCCTAGACCTCTAAGAAGAAAACTACCCCCCGCACCAAGAAGTATGTGTTCAGTCCGTCCTATACAACCGGTAGAGATGTTCCTTCACTGAGCTTAAAATACTCTGGGGCAATAAAGGTCACTTTTAAAACCAGGCTTTGACTGCAACTCTGTCTAACCCATCTTTCCTGTCTGTTTCCTGATTTTTGCAAAGATTGAGCAAAAGTTGAAATATAAATCAATCACAGGATATGAGCAAAATCAAAAGTAGAGATGGCATCTGAAAACCAATGAAAAATACGTCATCCCACCCACTCGACCTACACAAATGTATTTCGACATATTGGAATATATGTTGCTTTTCTTACATAATATACATTGGCTTATCGGCCAACGGCCTTCCCATCTCTGAATTCCAAGAGCCTCCGAGGCCTTCCATACAGAATGATGAAGGTACTGTTCACAGCCATATCTTCTGTAGAGACCCTCATCCTACCCATTTTATCCACCTCTCCCCACACAGAACCCAAATTGCATTGGTCCTTGATCAATGAGCTCCTGATTTCTACTGAGTGGCCAGGACCAACACCTTCCCACCTATTCCCAAAGAGGTTGGATGTGACAAAGAGTTTAAATCTGTGTAATCATTCGTAAACCTTGGGATTAGTTTTAATTTTTCCCAGACATAACTTCTCATTTATCAAAACTCTCCAAGTAGCCTTATTTCTAGCCTAATACTTAATGTCCTGGCTTCACTGTCCTTTCCCAGCGCTGTTTTGGGTTAGTCTTCCCACCTGGATTGTTGAAACAGTCTCCTAGCGACGAACACATCCTCCTCTGCTCCCCTTCCCTCCCTCCCTCCTTCCTCCTTCCCTCCCCTCCCCCTCTTTCCTTCTTTCTTTGTTTCCTTCCCTCCTTCCTTCTTCCCTCCCTCTCTCCTTCCTTCCATCCTTCTATCCTTCCTTCCTTCCATCCTTCTATCCTTCCTTCCTTCCCTCCTTCCTTCCTTCCATCCTTCTATCCTTCCTTCCTTCCTTCCTTCCTTCCATGCCTACCACACACACCATCCCCACATTATGTTTTCTGTGCTTAACAACAACAACAAAAAATTGGCATACCAGATATATCTACACTTAAGCCTACATGTAAGGTCAGAACTGTTAGCTTTGGTCATATAAAAAGAAGCCCCAGTGTTCACCTCATCTCAGCAAACGTATGAATAGTCAGGATCATCGGGGTGCTGTTTACAAGGGGCAGCAGATGTGAAGTTCCACCCAGCGACCACGGCAAAGCATGTTCTGACACAACGTAATCCTTTCTTCTCAGCCATGTGTTGCGATTAGACATACGATAGGATACTCTTATAACCAAACTCCTGTCTCTGTACTGCTTACAGGGAGCAGTGGGTGGTACTCAAGTGTATTCCATCATATTCTGTGGGTCATTGCCTGAGTATGTGTTCTGGAGAGCAGAGTTAAGCATCTCACCTCACACTATGACATCAGGGATAGTTTATCCTATGCTCTTCCCTTGTTGGCATCAGATAAGGTATGAGACCCTTAATGACATGAGAGATGGTTTGATCCCATGCTGTTCCTTTACTGGCACCATACTGCCTCATTCTCCTCAGCTGGACCACTTTAGCAGCCCCCTAGGGACAAAGAAATCCTCCTCCACACAGGGCTGATCATGCCACTACCCTATTTAAAATCAATCAGTGAATAACTAGCAACCACCTCATAAGCCATATCATCCATTGGCAAACACCTAAATCACTAGACTTTGCTCAATTCCCCATTTTTTGTTAAACCATAAGCTACTGAAATGTGATCCTCCTGACTTACGTTTGAAATTGCACATTGCATTGCAGGTTAGAGGAAGTTCTGAGTAACTCCTTAAAAGATGATTTGAGGGCTTCCCTGGTGGCGCAGTGGTTAAGAATCCACCTGCAAATGCCGGGGACACAGGTTCGAGTCCTGGTCTGGGAAGATCCCACATGCCATGGAGCAACTAAACCCGTGCGCCACAACTACTGAGCCTGCGCTCTAGAGCCCGTGAGCCACAACTACTGAGCCCACGTGCCACAACTACCGAAGCCCATGCACCTAGAGCCCATGCTCTGCAACAAGAGAAGCCACCGCAATGAGAAGCCCGTGCACTGCAACGAAGAGTAGCCCCTGCTTGCCGCAACTAGAGAAAGCCCGCGTGCAGCAACAAAGACCTAACGCAGCCAAAAATAAATAAAATTAATTAAAAAAAAAAAAAGAAAGATGATTTGAGTCATTCCAACGACCTTTCAAATGTGTTGTGAAAACTCATTGCATTAACATCCCCAAGTATGATTTTGGCCATGCTCCACATGGACCACAGAAATAAAAAGAGCTCCTGCTTGGATAAATCCAGATTTTTCAGACTGACATCCGAGGCCATCCATTAGCGATATCCTGTTACCACAGTGAGATCTCTACATGGACTCTGGTCAGATGGCGGCTATTCCTCCAAGCTAAGTCCTTATTCCTTCCCCATCTGCTACTTTAGCATCTTTATGAAATCCAAAAGTATCCTAAACACGCACCACTAGTGGCCACATGAGTATACTCGGCCAGGGATTAAGCCCAAGCTATTTTACATCTCCACCACTGTGTTCCCCAAATGAGGGGCGTGAACCACAGGCACTAAGCAAAGTGATTTTAGGAATATAGAGTTATGAAATTAAAAAGCACTCAACATCTTAAAAAACGTTTTAAAGAACACTCAACATTTTCAATCCTCACTTAGTCGTTGACAGGTCCTGGTGACCTACAGGTTTGGTGCTAGCATTTCTCTACCATCTCATGACATTAATTTCCTTTAATTTTTCTTTGTTTTTTTTTTTAAACAAGAGAAAATCCATCTCAGAGCCTTTGGCAGGCAAGAGCAGCTAACGAGAATTTAATGGCTTTATTTGGATTTCGTAGTTTTCTTTAATGGTTCAGTTAAATTGATGATGAATGATCCTAGCTTTCCATTTAAGAAAATCATATAAAGTTTATTCCCAAAACACGTGAGAGAAAAAGAAAGTAGGTGGCTTTAACAAAAGTAAGTCATGATTTGTGTTTAGATGTTATGGAATTAATGATAGGTTTGGATGGTGATGTAGTCGATAGGCATGGCCATGATGTGGGAAACGCTCCTGTGAGTATTTTTGCTTCAAAAGAAGGCAACGCTTTGCAAGGGCAGGCATTACCTATCTGAGTTCTATGACACAACTGGGCATTGGTCCTGCCTTTAAAAGGGGTTACGCATTGAACTGTTTCCCCCTCAAATTAAGATATGATTAAGTCCTAACACCCAGGACCTCACAGTGTGATCTTATTGGAAATAGGGTCATTGCAGATGTAGTCAGTCAAGTTAAGATGAGGTTATAGTGGGAATTCCCTGGCGGTCCAGTGGTTAGGACTCTGTGCTTCCACTGCAGGGGGCACTGGTTCGATCCCTGGTTGGGGGACCAAGATCCCGCAAGCCGCGCAGCCCGGCCAAAAAATAAAAATTAAAAAAAAAAAGATGAGGTCATACTGGAGCAGGATGGACTCCTAAACCAATATGATTGGTGCCCTTATAAGAAGATGGCCAAAATAAAAAAGAACAAAATTATGCCACTTGCAGCAACATGGATGCAACTAGAGATTATCATACTAGGTAAAATAAGTCAGAAAGAGAAAGACAAATACCATATGATATCACTTATATGTGGAATCTAAAATATGACACAAATGAACTTATCTACGAAACAGAAACAGAGTCACAGACAGAGAGAATAGACTTGTAGTTGCCAAGGGGGAGGGGAGTGGGGGAGGGATGGAGTGGGAGTATGGGATTAGCAGGTGCAAACTATTATATATAGGATGGATAAACAATAAGGACCTACTATACAGCACAGGGAACTATACTCAATATCCTGTGATGAACCATTATGGAAAAGAACATGAAAAAGAATGTATATACGTCTATAACTGAATCACTTTGCTGTACAGCAGAAATTAACACAAGATTGTAAATAAACTATACTTCAATAAAGATAAAAAAGAAGAAGATGGCCATATAAAGACAGACGTGCTGGGAGAGCACCACGGTATGACAGACACAGAGCTTGGAGAGATGCAGCTACAAGTCAGGCAGCACCAAACATTGCCAGCAAAGCACCAGAAGCTAAGAAGCAGCATGGAAACATTCCCCTATGGGTCTTAGAGAGAACTCAGCCCTGCAGACACCTTCATTGTGGACTTCTAGCCTCCAGAACTGTGAAATACACTTCTGTTGTTTTAAGCTACATCATTTTTGGTACTTTGTTGCAGCAGCCCTAGGAATCTAATAAACAGGGGTTACTTAAAAATGCTTGCTGAGGTGACCTCAATCACCTACTTGTCGAAAAAAGAAACTTTTGGGGACAGACAAGCATCTCTCCCCGGCACGGTTGTACCGTCTCCATACCCCCACTGTCTTTCTTAGGTCAAACTTGTAAAATGGGACGGTCCAAAGTGGGTATCCGTACAACATATTTTCCACTCAAGAAACATGCCACACTTTTCCTAAGACTGCAAAACCATGAAACCACTTCCCACCAGAGTATTTGGAATCACTGTAAAGAATGATACCTGCTAACCCCCTACACATCCCCGGCATCCCCACATCCTCTCATTAGAGCTACATGAGGCTCAGTATGGGGCCTAATTCCACCCCCCAGCGACCCACAGCAAGATTCTCCATCCTCCAGAGCCGGGAGCATCTTCACTGTAAATTCGGTACAAGAAGCTCAAGGTTAATGACAGAAGCACAGGCAGGTAGAACAGAATGATATCTCATTAATTTCCACAATTAGGTTATTCGACAAGAGAAAATGAAAAGATGCTCTGATATTTGTAGCTCCTTAAGATGCTGGGGAGTCTTTTCTTTGGTTGTTTGCAGAGAATCTGCTCAGTGGAATACGGGTGGACCCTGTTGTATATGTAACTCTTGTATATTTCCTACTATATTTAGCCAATGAGCTTTCTATATGTGTCTATAGATAGATATACGATAAATACACACACATGTATGAAATTTATATTAATGAAATAAACACGTGTAAATATTCATATATAAACAAAGTAAATATATGTTGTATGTATACGTATATATAGAAAATAAATCTCACAACAATGGAGAAATCCTATGCGTGTATATAGATACATATGTGTATATATATCTTACATACACACACACACACACACACACACGGGATTTCTCTATGGTTATGAGATTATGAGTTATTACATGTGCATATACATATATAATATATATATTATATACACATATAGTATTTCTATATATTTATTATGAGATTTATTTCATTCCTTGGCTATGCATTCCACGTGGCACATGTATTTTGATAACCCTATTATTTACCAAACAAGACAAGGTCCTATCTAGATTTGAAACTCCAGGATCAGTTTTCAATAGAATAGCCAAATATATCTAAATCTGACCCCAGTAGCAAGTGTAGAATTTTCAATACGCATCTAGCACCTTAGCAAAAATCTGACTTGACAGAAAACAATTCAGGGGTAAAGAAAGAATGAGGTCTCCCTAGATGCTGGGGGGGGAAGAATGACTGCTTTTGTTACTGTGTGTGCATGCCTGCACACCGCAGTCTAGCCAGTCATGGAAACCACACTTACAGGGAGGAACCGGACAAACGATAACCTGATGGGGAGAAGAACATACCCGGTTTTGGCGAAGTTCGTCCAGTAGGTCATGACCACTGCGCTGAGCATGACATCATTCTTGGAGAAGTTGCAGCTGAAGAGCTCGGTAGGGCCAATCATGGGGGTCCCGAACACGTAGGGGACCTCATCGCCATGGGCTGAGTCCGCCCAGCTGGGCTTCATCTCGCTTTGGCAGTGGTGGTAGAAGGCGTAGAAGTAGGTGGGCGAGCCATACTGCGCGTGCAGGTCCGCGGTGGCCACGGCAGGGGCCACCCACTGGTGGTCGGTGAACAGAGCCACCAAGGTTTTCCGCCGTGTTTCAGGGTTCTCCTTATCTGCCCAGTCCGTGTACATGAACTTGATGGTTTCCCGCAAGGTGTCCTTCCCCTCCGGGTAGCCGTAAAGGTTGTCCACGAAGTTGGACACCGAGAAGTCAAAATCGTTGGGCGTCACGCCATCTTCATTGTCCACGATGCCGTCCACGAACTTCAGCCCCTCCCCCTGGTTGACCCCGAGCATGATGTCATAGTTGAGGAACTCTCCCTGCTCCATCAGGATCTGAGGGTCGTCGGGGATGACATCCCCGTCAATGACGGGCCCGAAGGAGATGTGGTACGTGGCCGGGGTGATGGTCTGCTGAATGAGCTCTTTGTAGTTCTTATTCCGAAGGCATTCCACCATATCCGTGGTATCCAGCATGTTGCAGCCGACTTTATCTGCCAATATCCGAGTGTACTTGGCAGGCTGGTAGTTCACGGCCCAGCTGGACAGGGCAGTCCCGCTCTGGATGATGGCCTTCTGGAACAGACCTGCAGGTGCAAAATTGTGGGCATGCAAATGAAAACCCGAAAGACAGAAAAGCAGCTTTTACTCAGCAAAGAAGGCTCTGATTGTCTCTCGGGCATGTGAATTTCTGGATACTGTAGCATTCAGCGCATTCGGCATCTCTTTCTCTCATTTCTATCTCGTTCTTCCCCCTCCCCCTCCTGCTGGACAGTGGTCTTATAGGATGCTCTCAGACACACACACGCACGCACACACACACGCACACAGAGTTTAGAAAACGAAACTGCATTTACACTTTAGCTGCAGTGCTAAAAACATACAACCTCTTTCTCCTTCCCCAATTTTGTGTAATACTAGTGTCTCCATCCCCAGATGTCATAAATAAAGAGTCTCAGAGTAATCACAACCCCCAGCCTCTAAAAATATGCTTTGTGGCCATAAGAGGTTAAAGGCTGTTTTCTCTTACTGGCAAAACCAGGTACCATTTTATTAGAGGGGGAAGATCCACTGAAATCAGTTTCAGAGTATAAATTCTGGAATGCATTTTTATTTCCACGCTCCATATACCGAAGATGCTAAAAACACGCAATTAAAATAAATTCATTAAAGTAGCTATTCCTAAAAAAAACTTCACTTGAATGCCCCACTAAAAGGTATCTTTTTTCCAAAAAAAAAATCATTAATTTCAAAGTTGCATCCACTCAAAGCCCAGACTTTTGTACAATTTATTCTGCCACATTTTAAACATGTCTGTTTGGTGAGAAACTTGAAAAATCTTGGGCTGTTTTATGAGTAAAATTCTGTGTAGCTTAAAATTTCCTATCTGATCAGTCTAGTACATGCATGTCCAGAAGTAAATAAAAGTCTATTTTTAACTACTGCAGTATGAGATGGAAGGCTATAAGATCATGGTGTTCTATTCCTTATCTCTTCCTGTCGTTTCCTTGAACTCCAGCATGATCTAGCTCTGATGCCTCATAAGTCACTGGGAGAATAAAAGCATTCAGCGGGGAGTCCAGAAGTCCATGCCCTGTCGATGTTTAAGGTCATACAAGCAATCAAGGATGAAGGAAACATGACTGCAGTCAGGAAAATGTGCTAAAGACTAGAGGATTGCCTACAGATGACACACAAGACTGAGCTGTTTAAAAAGATCTGGCTTTGGGCTTCCCTGGTGGCGCAGTGGTTGAGAATCTGCCTGCCAATGCAGGGAACATGGGTTCGAGCCCTGGTCTGGGAAGATCCCACATGCCGTGGAGCAACTAGGCCTGTGAGCCACAACTACTGAGCCTGCGCATCCGGAGCCTGTGCTCCGCAACAAGAGAGGCCACGACAGTGAGAGGCCCGCACACGGCGATGAAGAGTGGCCCCCCACTTGCCGCAACTAGAGAAAGCCCTCTCACAGAAACGAAGACCCAACACAGCCAAAAATAAATAAATTAATTAATTAGTTAATTAAAAAAAAAAATTAAAAAAAAAAAAAGATCTGGCTTTGCCCAACACATCATCAAGCTCGTTTGGGGCCAATTTCCCAATGTTTACCATTCTGTTGGCAATGTGCAGGTATTGACTCGTGTGTCTGGCTCTCAAGGTGAATGTTTTAAAGCCCCTTAAGGAAACGATGTCCATATTTGATCTATTAAAAGACATTCATAAATGAAGACAACCAGAATTAGAAAAATGTTGCTAGAAGTTACACATTTTTTTCTCTCTGTCATAACTGTTGGCCGTGATTGAGGTAGCCGTGTGTATGTGTGTGTGTATGTATGTTTTGGTAGGGAAGTAATACAACCTGTGATAAAACTTGAAAAATTAAAGAAAAAGTCACCTATAATTCATACTATAAAATAGGAGCTACTTTAATATTTTTAGTACCATTCCTTCTTGGTGCTTTCCCTCCCATTGGTCTGTTGTGTATAACTGTGTCCAACATCTGCATAGTATATTGATGTCATAATTAAGGAACTCTCCCTGCTCCATCAGGATCTGAGAGATGCTTGGAATGGCATCCCTGTCCATGACAGGGTCAAAGGGAATGTGGTACCCGGCCAAGGTGATGGTTTGCTGAATGAGCTCTTCATATCATGTCTCCCAGGTTAATGCATATCTTGAGCACAATTCTTAAAACAAATTATTGTTCCTTCGAGTAAATGCATGTGTCATTTACAATGTTCTTGTCTTTTTGGTCTTGTAGCTTTTCCTTTCATTCTTTGCTATGAGAATGCTGTGGTAGAAAACTCCATGAAAACACCTTTTTCCCATGTGTATGTTGATTTCATTAAGTTATATCATGACAAGTGAAATTGCTAAGGCCAACAGTCTGGGTATGTTCATTAATTCTTGATTCTATTGCTGGGTTGATTTTAGAGAGCTACTTTGCAGAAATGATGCAAAGCATTACCATAGTCATTTCTGATCTATTGATTTAAGGAATTAACACTCTTCCCCCATTAGTTTTGGCTGACATGTGTTTGATTACTACTAGAGTTGGTCCTGACTATTTTGTAAATGGAGAACCATGATTATATCCATTGAGAAATGGGAAAATACGGGTATTTTCTAAAATGCTATAGGAATCGTTACCACTAATGATCTAATTTACTCACTTTTTCCTTTTTTAATAAAGGGTTAATACAAACATAAGCTTTTCATTCTACCTCTCCTCAGCCATTATGAAATAAAGAATCAAGAAATTCAGACTTCACAAGACTTAAAAATCATCGTCAATCATATCTTGCTAATGAAGCAATCAAGGCACAGAAAGAGTCAGCAACTTGTCCACGATAGTGTAGGAAGTGAGGAAAAAAATGGGATGCTGTCATATGGCACGATGATACTTCCCTTTTTTTTTTTTTAACATGTTTAGGGTATTTTAAAGAAAGATAATATAAGACTCTTTAAAGAAAAATAATTCCTTTAAAGTTTCAGGTGCTTTTCGTAAAAATGGTTCAAATAGATGTGGTAAATCCTTAAACCAACCAATGACACAGAAGGAAACATAACACGACCTTGATGATTCAGATTGTTATTATGAATATTCACTTGTACTTGCCAAAGTGTCCCAGGGCTGCATTTTCTTGTTTTGTTTTTATTTTTGTTCCATTTTTGAAGGGAGAGCCAGGAAGTTATTAAGGTGCCTCCAGGCCCACGGCACCCA
Source organism: Eubalaena glacialis (assembly GCF_028564815.1). Classification (NCBI taxonomy): domain Eukaryota; kingdom Metazoa; phylum Chordata; class Mammalia; order Artiodactyla; family Balaenidae; genus Eubalaena; species Eubalaena glacialis. The sequence continues at coordinate 3,071,639 of NC_083737.1, read as the reverse complement.
ATTTCTGTTGATTTTTCTTTTAAAAATCTCTCATCTGATATTGCTGGGAACCTCCATCACCAATGGACCAGAGGGAATCAACTTGAATTAGTTTGCATCAAAGACGTGACTTTATAACTATATGGCTACAAGCTTTGTTTATCACGAAATCTAAAAATCTGTAACCATCATCCATATACTGATTCCCTTTCATATTTCTTCTCCCAAGATGAAAATTGAAGTTAATAAAATTTAAAGTTGTCCAAATAAACTCAGACAGGCAAAAGCAGAGTGTAGGCATTTCTAAAGAAGTCATTTTCCTCCAATTATTGTAAGCAACGGCTCTTTGCCGTAAGTCTAAGTGAGAAAAATATATCGTTAAGATAGTTAATAATACTGTATTGCATACTTAAAAGTAGCTAAGAGAGGAGATCTTAACATTCTCATCAGAAGGAAAAGAATTTGTAACTAAATGGTGACAGATGTTAACTGGACTTCCTGTGGTGACTGTTTCGCGCTGTATATCAACAGCGAATCGTTATGTTGTACACCTGAAACTAATCTAATGGTGTATGTCAATCATACCTCAATTTAAAAAATCAGAAAGCAAGCTGAGTTAAGAGAAGAGGATGTGGATACATGTCATTTGGGGGATTTTTCTGTGGAGGTTTCAATAGAGACTATGGCCACCCTGCATGCACCTTGGAGAAGAACTCAATATGGGTTCATTTCTGGGTCCCAGGCTTCCCTCCCACTGTGGGGATGCTTTCATTACCTTCTGAATAGTGAGACAAGGTCAAGAGGCTGACACAAGAAGCACCCGCCCCAGAGCCGAAGATGGTCACTCTCTTGGCATCCCCACCGAAGGCCCCGACGTTCTCCTCAATCCAACGTAATGCTTGGATCTGATCCAGGAGCCCATAGTTGCCTTTGGCCGCCTGGTCGCCGGTACTTAAAAACCCTGCGAAAGAACACAGGAGATGTGGGGTTGTCACCTACAAAATATACGTCAACATCGCTGCTATTTGGAAAGACATTCCATGGTTTACTTTTGTTCATTCTTCACATTTCCTTCCTATGTATGAGAAGCAACAGTGTAGCACCTTTTCCATGGCAGAAAGGAGTATATTGTGTAAATAAGAGTTACAATGGTTTTTGTTTCTTTTGACACTATAATAAAGTGTCTCATCTGGGGGTTTGTATGGGGTTAACATATAAGGCGAAATGAATCTAAAATATTTACAGTACACGACAATATCAGAAACCTATACACTTTACTAGATTTAAATTATCACTCCTGTGTATATGTTGGTTTTCCTTGGGAAAACAAAAAAGACTCCTAAAAGAAGTTTTTCAGGGCAAAACAGTGTGTGTGTTGGCATCTGTGTATAAGATTGTGTGCACTGTATATAAAACCTGTATAGGTTTGCTTTTCCCCATTGAATTCCTCATTAATATTTTCATTTAACTCCTTTTAATGCTTAAATTTCAAAGTGAATTATAGCCATCATGTCATGCCACACTTAAATAGTTTAGGATGCATCTCTATTTTTCTATATAAGGAAGATATCACAGTTACAAGCAGAAACTTATAATTCTTTAATCTCAGCCAAAAGCCAGTGCATATTCAGATCTCCCCAACTGTCCCCAAAATACCATGGGCTGGTACATTTTATTTTAAAAAATAGGAGGATTCTGTAAATTAAGCAATTAGATTTCACTCAAGGCATCAAATTCTAAATTCTTCCTTTTTTTAAAGCTGCAAATAAGGCAATACGGGCATTTAATTGTGGCAAAGTGATCAGTTTTCGAGATCTATCTCATTCCCTGTTCCTCTCACATTGCAAAAAGATCTTGACCTGGAAACTCTGCTTTCCTCTGATGTTTGAAGTCATTTTTGTGGAAGAGACACTCTCCCACTCAGATTCAAAACTATGAATATTTTATAAAGCATCCTCCAAGCTTAAATACTTGCACAAACTTTAATCCAACTTTATGTCCAAATCTGTCTTGAATAAGCCTTCTGGGGGAAAAAAAAGTCATAAAAAGTTGTTGTTGTTGTTGTTTTTTCCACTTCCCATTCTTATTTGCCCCTACACCAAATCCCCAATTATGATATTTTTCCTTTCTGCACCATTTCTTTATTCCAAGGGTCATGACGTTCACCCATTTCAACGAATGCTTATTCAATAACCATGGAAAGCAGCCGCAGTGTTTATATGAAGACAGACTGATCCAAGCCCTAAAATAACAGAAATGAGAACCAATGCCTTCAAACACATCCCTAAGCAAAGCTGACGGCAATCCAAGAGGTTCTCGGAGTACCGGCTTCTCAAAACCTAAAACAAAATCATAAAGGATGAGATCTTACACTTACTGAGGAGAATGAAGCTTCCCTTCCAGAGCTTGCCTGAGTACCTGTGGGAAATGGGGGATGGGAGCCAGGAGGGGATTAGAAATGGTCTGGTTCAAAAGAAAGCAGCCAGAAGGGTTATTGTTGCTGTTATTCTAAAATCACAATAATCGGGACTCACGATCGCCTAGCCCTACAGGTAGATGCAAGATGACAACTGCCAGGTTGAACATTTAGGGCACATCGCACAAACCCACTCCCGTCTTAGGTTCCTGGGGATGGATGTGAGATTAGCTATGATGAGAGGGGGTGCTCAGATGTTTCCAGGCCCTCCTTGTTTAATTAGCAATTACTAATTAGTGTTTCATGCCCGTGAATGTTCTGGGGCCTCCACATTCATCCCTCTTACGTTTTACATGCTTTCTCATAAAATGAATCGCGCCCTGCTTGGGAGAAAAGCCTCTTTCATGCCAGCTTTATGGACGGAACAGGCTTATAATGGCAGCCTGGGTACCGTGTAAGAACCGTAAGACAAGCCTCTCTTCCCGCATTCAGGAAAGAGGTGGTTCATTTCTAAAGGCTCCAGGAATTTTCTGGCGGAACTGTTCTGTTTTTAACTCATCCCTCCTCTGTCCACCGCCCTCCTACTCTCTGCTCTCACGGAATGACCTAGTCGCTTCCTGTTTCTGGGGAGGATTTGCAACAGATGGTAAATCGCGAGGCTTTATGAAATCAGAGCCCCTCCGTCCCCAGCAAAACATGACTTGTAAAACCTCTCCAAGGGTGGGCTCATTAATCTTCCATACCCTGGCAAATCTGACTTCTCCTAAGAGCAGCCCATGGAAAGCCTTGATCTTGGCAATTCTGCTTGCCTTCCAAAAGTCCTGAGGGAAACAGCTCTCCACGTGTCTCTGAACTTGAGCAAAGACACGTGGGTTTTTTGGAAGCTGGTGTTTCCATAGCGTCTGCCGTGGAATCTTCATTTATTGCAACATCCAGGGATTGCTTTTTTTTTTTGGTTCTTTTTTAAAATTGAAATGATAAGCAGGTCAGAGTTCCCACTGCAGGGACAGAATGAATGCAAGTCATTTTATGTTCCCTATGACAGCATATTCCTTTCCGATTCTGACTGTCAAAACACGGTGTTCGATATAACCCAGACATCGGATGTGTGTGGGCTTCCTAGCGTGGGACTCTATGAACAACAACATGATAGCAGCGTATCAACTGGGAAACACACACACACATTACCAAACATTGAAGCATCCGCAGAAGTCAGTTTCCCAGATGAGCACATAACTTTCCTTGACTGGCTAACGCCAGTGATTTTAAACAAACAGCTCCTTTCATGGACAAACATTCTTGGACCCCAAATCCTCTCAGCATTTCAGCTGATGAAACATTGGTTTTTGAGATTTACTGTCTCTGAACTGAAGCTTGTAAAGCAGTAAGCCGTTACCACTCCCCACACACAACTGAACAATGAAAGAGACGCACAAAAGAGACCATTTGAATTCAGACAGATTAATGACTAGACTGATGCTGAGTTTCATTCAGAGTAGTGGAAGGAACAAAATACACACACACACAAATACACGGGATAAGCTGAGGGGCTGTGTGGTTATTTTAAAACTTGGTTCATGGAAAAGATGCTTAAAAAACCAAAATCCCGTTTCCCACCTGCATGTTGAATGAAATGAATATCACGTATGTTGTATTTGGTCTTAATATTGCTCTAGAATAGAAAGTTTCAGGGCTTTACGGTAGCTAATCATGATCTAAATGTCTCTCGCTCATTTGAATTGCAGGGGTTTAGGAGAACGATTCCGGGCCACATGGTTTTCCGTCCACTTCAGGTCAACAGTAAGAAACCCAGAGGGGTCAGACGTGGCTGGATTTTGGTTTGTTTTAACATGACTTCAATGCCACAAAGGACTTTATCTCTTAGGAAATAATTCATTACATAAGCACAGTAGCATTTTTTTTGATGACCATTAAACAGAAGATAATTACTAAGTGAATATAGAAAAATATCTTTTATATTTTCAGGGTGTGTATTCACCTGTAATTCGCAGAATTAATCTAGGGTCTCAACTATATTTCTAAAAGAATTCTATATATGTGTGCATATATATGTATATGTTTGCATAATGACCTATTTTGATTATTTGGTTTCTTTGGAGTAGCAGGAGGATTTGCAAAATACAGCAAATCACTAGCCTTTATTATATCAGAATCCCTCCCTCATATTTGTATATATATGTGTGCAGACATATATATAAATATATACACACACACATATATATATACATACACACATACATATGTGTGTATTTGAGTGTGTGTGTGTATTTGAGAGTGTGTGTGTGTATTCGTACACACAATATTTAATTTAATGGAGTAAAAGCAAAAAGGAAATGTTTATATGAAATTGTTTCAATGAGACTAGACAGAATTTACTTTAGGTCACACAAATGAGCCCAAACAGAAATCTGTGTAATGAGAATTACAGCAGAGGTAGAAATGTGAAAAACAGGCCAATAAATGCACATCTATATTCTTTGATATTTATAGGAAATTATTCACTGGCTGCGTTTATTACAAGGTGAAAGTGAAGTTTTCTTATTGGAACCATTTATGACTTAACAAAAGGGCACAGATTCTAAAGTATAGGATGAAAGGGAAGGGGGGTATACATTCAAATTCTGCAGGTGTGATAGGCAAAGCAAATTGAAATTGTGTCTGTTTTTAGTTTTCATTTTCCTTAAAAATGACACGAGTCATAACTGATGCTGCTTCTATGGTATCTCATCATCAGCGCAGTATCACACAGTGCTATTTCCAATGTCAGTAGAATAAATTGAAGATGCTTATGAAGGACACACGATTTCTACAGCATCGGTTTCCAAACCTGGGGCCCATGATGTTATTAGTGGGATTCCTTGCACTGTTTTCATAAAGCATATTCTATCCCCACAGAATGATTTAGAATGACGCTGCACAGACATCTTAAAGTACTTTAGTTGAAATTATACGGATTCACAAAACTAAAACCAGTTCTATTCTGGAAACAAAATACAAAGTGATAAACACCGTTTATTTATTACACAATGCCAATGAAAAGGTGAAGATAATTGGCACACGTTTCATGATGATGAAAATTTGGCAACAGCCAGTCTGGAACCAAACCCCCTTTGAGCCAACTTTGGATTCTTTGTGGTTCCAACCCTCACCCTTGATCATTTCTCCAGATCTGGTGATGACTCAAGCTCTACTGGCCGCCAGATCCTTTTGGTTTGATTTCTTGAATAGCTCATACACATCATCACCCCTAGGATTCTGTACCCACAGTGTCCGAGATAAGAGCTCCAATCCACTGCCTCAACCTTACTGCTTCCAATCCATTTCTACAGTATCAATGTAATCATGGCGCTCCCCAATGTACACAAATTGACAAAACTCATGAAAATGAAAATCTGAATCCCTCTGACCCACCAGTTCTATTTCCATAAATGCTTTTTCTATAAAAAATCTCTATCTGAATGTACAGAAATAAGTCATGCAAGGATCTACAAATAGAAATAGCCATGTAAGAATCCAATCAATTCTTATTGATTATAATTTTGAAAATAAGGATGACAGGAATCTCAACGTCCATGAATAGGAGATTTGTTGCATGAATGCTGTTGGCTGAATCCATATAACGGGAGGCTCTTTGTGTGTATAAAATGATACAGAGTATTTAAATGTGTAAACACAGAACCACATCCAAGTTCTCTTCACAGAAAACCGTGAGTTGCTGAATACTGTGTCTTATGATCCGATTTTTACGAACATCTTCAAATGGGTGTGTGAAATACAAACTCTGAAAGGAAATCAAGCAGTTCATAGCGTTTCTCTCTAGGAAGGTGGCTACAGGTGATTTTTACTCTTAATTTTAAATATCTGTGTGCTTTTTCTTCCAATTTGTAACTGCTTTTTTAGCAATCATACACACACACACACACACACACACACACACACACACAGAGCAAGCTTGTTTTAAAGTCAAATGCATTAGTGGGATGTCCAGGGCCATTCCCTGGGGTCCCATCTCTACATCTCTGGACATGCTCCACACACGCCCTTTAGCCTACAAATCTACCACATTACACGTAACTGCCCCCTGGGATATGCCCTGCCTTTCTATCTCTCTTTGCCTTTGTATATTCACTCTTCTCCATCTCTTCCTAGGATGTTCTTTACAGGGCTGCCGGGATCCTGTAAGCTGCCTTCCTCCTGTAGATATGGCCTCACATCAAACCCCACTATTTGCCCATGGGGTACAGTGCCACCTGGAGACCAGCTCTGTCACCTCCCTGGTCCAACCCCTTAAGCAGGAATCACCCGCAGATACAGGCACTGCCATTTTATCTCTTTCCCTCCACCAATGCGGGCCCCTTTTCAAAATTTTCCTAAGGGTCTCAATTCTCTCAAGTCAGTAAATTGCTTTAAGTGAGTTTCTATGATAGAACTGACCGCTCTATAGGAAGGGTGTCTGCCCGCAGGTCCGTAGCCCGGTTATTGCTTGTACTGGAATCAGTCAAGTCAGCCTTGGATTTGAATCTACAGGAAAGCCTCGGGCATATTACCCAAGATTTCAGAGCCCTTTTCGTTTTGTTTATGGTTTCCTTTACTGTGCAAAAACTTGTAAGTTGGATAACTTACAGAATGGGAGAAAATATTTGCAAATGACGTGACTGACAAGGAGCTTAAATTCCAAGGTAAACAAACAGCTCATCCAACTCAACAACAACAAAACAGACAACCTGGCCAAAAAATGGGCAGCAGACCTAAAGAGACATTTCTCCAAAGAAGACATACAGATGGCCAGTAGGCACATGAAAAGCTGCTCAACATCACTAATTATTAGAGAAATACAAATCAAAACTACAGTGAGGTGTCACCTCACACCTGTCAGAATGGCCATCATCAAAAAGTCTAAAACAATAAATGCTGGAGAGGGTGTGGAGAAAAGGGAACCCTCTTGCACTGTTGGCAGGAATGTAAGTTGGGGCAGCCACTGTGGAAAACAGTATGGAGGTTCCTCAGAAAACTAAAAACAGAGCTACCATATGATCCAGCAATCCCACTCCTGGGCATATATCCAGACAAAAGCATAATTCAAAAAGATACACGTACCCCAATGTTCATTGTAGCACTATTTACAATAGCCAGGACATGGAAGCAACCTAAGTGTCCATCGACAGATGAATGGATAAAGAAGATGAGGTAGATGTATACAACAGGATACTACTACTCAGCCATAAAGAAGAAGGAAATAATGCCATTTGAAACATCATGGATGGACCTAGAGATGACCATACTAAGTGAAGTAAGTCAGAAAGAGAAAGACAAATACCATATGATATCACTTATATGTAGAATCTAAAATATGACACAAGTGAACATATTTACAAAACAGAAACAGACTCACAGACACAGAGAACAGACTTGTGGTTGCCAAGGGGGAGGGGGTGGGGGAGGGATGGGCTGGGAGTTTGGGGTTAGTAGATGCAAACTGGTATATACAGAATGGATAAACAACAAGGTCCTACTGTAGAGCACAGGGAACTATACTCAATATCCTGGGATAAACCATCATGGAAAAGAATATGAAAAAGAATGTATATGTGTGTATAACTGAGTCACTTTGCTGTGCAGCAGAAATTAACACATTGTAAATCAACTATTCTTCAATAAAAAATATTAAAAAAAATAAAAAATAAAAGATTTCAAAGCTTCATTTTTCTCAGCTGTGGAATTGAGAAGAGTAAGTATCCAACACATAACATAGCTCCGGGAACTAATTGCACTGTGTCTGATGGACAGCATGTGTTTAAAAACAGTCACCGACTAGACTGATTTCCTTGATACGAGAAACGCTGCTATTGATTTCTGTTTCACCTACATATAGCAAGTGAGGAGAGGCGTCTATTGATAAATAAAATGGGTCCGTAGGGAAAATGGATTACTGGTCTACTTAGACTTTGTCTTTAAGATTATGCAGACGATAAACCTTATGTGCTCTGTGACTGCAAATGTGGCTGGTGAATAATTTTGCATGAAGGTGATAGATATTTCTTTACAGTCTGTTTATTAAGTTTTTATGAGGTGCTTAAAGTCTAAAGAGAAAGGCAATGCAAAATGTATATCGCAGGTTTATTCATGCTGGGAAAATTATGGAGATGCTTATTCAAACAACATTTATGATATACCACAATGACCCAAGTAATGTGCTAAAAGCTGAGGGAAAATGATACATTAGAGTGGATTTCCATAGATATTTTAAAAACTTACACGAAATCTTTTTTTTCATTTATGAGCTTCAATTTGTTTCTAATAAGAATATTTTAAAACCTATTAGGATTGAAAGTCATACTTTTTGCCAACACAGTATATTTATGAAACATACATAAGATATATATTTAGTACCTATATGGTATTCAGGGCACTGTAAATTGCATTTAAGAAAAAAAAGATGACATACACCTCTATGTTACAAATGTGAAACATGATTTGGATAATTCCTCTCAAAGTGAACAAATTTAATAAAGTAGGCCGCTCTGTTTTATCCTCAGTTGCAAAACAAGCATGATGGTAGTGGGGTTTCCTAGTATTTATTGTTGGATATCGTCCATGGGCAGACAAGAATTAATCTGGTTTGTTATCATTTATCCATGAGATGATCACAACAACTGAATGTAATAAAAACCACGCATTCTTTTTCATCTCTATCAAACGCCAGTGAGGTCTACTAACTCACATAATGTTTTCTGTGTCCAGAAATATTCCCAAGCTTTCCAACGCTGGTTTTCTCTGGGAAACTTGGAACATGATTAAGAAGACTGTTTGTTGATGGTTTCCTTTGCTGTGCAGAAGTCTGATTAGGTCCCATTTGTTTACTTTTGTTTTTATTTCTATTGCCTTGGGAGAATGGATAAAGAAGATGTGGCATAGATATACAATGGAATACTACTCACCCATATAAAAGAATGAAATAATGCCACTTAAAGCAACATGGATGGACCTAGAGATGATCATACTGGGTGAAATAAGTCAGACAAAGACAAATATCATATGATATCACTTATATGTGGAATCTAAAAAACTGATACAAAAGCACTTATTTACAAAACAGAAATAAACTCACAGACATACAAAACAAACTTATGGTTACCAAAGGGGAAAGGGGGGGGTGGAGATAAATTAGGAGTTTGGGATTAACATATACACACTATTATATATAAAATAGATAAACAACAGGTCCTACTGTATAGCACAGGGAACTCTACTCAATACCTTGTAATAACCTATAATGGAAAAGAATATGAAAAAAAATATGTAACTGAATCACTTTGCTGTACACCTGAAACTAATACAACATTGTAGAAAAAAAAAATAAAGAAGACTGTTTTAATTAAGAAAACCACTGGGACGATCTTAGAGGATATAACACATTAGCAACAAGTGAATAGAATGACCCATAAAAGAGCTAAAATCCCAATAGAATGTTTAGTTTCAGTTCGGAAAAGTTATTGAAGAAAGAAGGTGATATTTCCCAGCAATGAGTGTGTATATACCGTCCATGTATCACACACGAAAACTGTCCCTTTAGTTGAATGCTTTGACCATGCTCTTTGCCTTGTTCTCAGTAACTATATATTATGTTTATAACTCTCCTAAGATCAGTGTTTTGGGGACATTTCTGCTATTTTTCTTTCCAAGAATGGCTGGTTCACATGCCCATGACTCTCAAACTCCTGTTGTCCTCGACCACAATGCATACTTGGGACGCCTTTTCTAAGCCCCATTAAAGTACCTTTCCTTCTTACAAGACCCCAAACGGTAGCTAATTTTGAAACTGTATGCTTTCAAATTGGAAGAGGATTTCACCAAGTGCTTGAGATGACATTTTGCAATTCTGTGTCCACGAAACAGGACAGACTTTTGATTTGTGAGCAGTTACAAAATCCCATTGTCTCTCTTACTGTACGAATATTTACTGTTATAACTGCCATTGTCATTTTTGATAACTCTTTCCTAGGGGCACATGGAGATGCAGGGAAGGCTTTACTGAGAAATTTGGATGTTAGGAATTAAGCCTCCTCCCTGAAAGAAGTAACGTAACAAAAAAACACTAAATGGGTCACAGAACAAAACCGATATGGGCAAATTCATCTCAAGAAGAAGATAACTCTCTGTTCTTACAGATTAGATGTTAAACAACTCTAATTGTGCCAATTTTCTATTTAAGAACTTTTTACACCTCACAAACTTGTGCTTCAACAAAGCAGTTCTCCAGAGTCAAAGACATCAACTCTCTCATACACAGAAGGCACGAAGAGCCACCTTTGGTCCATTAAATTTTGACCATAACCCTTGGGTTCAACAAATGATCATTTACCTTGCAGTGGCCGAAAAGCAAAAGCAGAACCAGAACTGGAGTCGACGGTGGGAAAAGTACAGATTTTAAGATGATGAAAATGTAATAAAGATTAAATATTAACAAGCACATGGGGTTAATTGACAGCTCATTCAACAGAACTTCATGGGTGTCTGGAATATTCCAGGCGCTGCTTGGCCTTATGGTGAAGAGAAAGCCACCATTTATGAAGCAGATAAAACTGGATCTTTGACCACCTGAAACTCATATTCTAGTGTGTGTAGACAGACAATAAATAAAAACTAAATAATGTATGTAGTATGAGTCTCCTATTGCTGCTGTAACAAATTACCACCAACCTAGTGGTTTAATACACACATATGTCTTTTTTTATTATCTTCTTTTTAAAATTTATTTTTCATTTTAAAATATGTTTTTTAAATTAATTAATTAATTAATTATTTTTTGACCACGCCATGTGGGATCTTAGTTCCCCGACCAGGGATCAAACCTGTGCCCCCTGCAGTGGAAGCGTGTAGTCTTAACCACTGGGCCACAAGGAACTCCCTACACACATATTTCTTATCTTACAGTTTTGGAGGTCAGAAGTCTAAAATGCTTCTGGAGGGATGTTTTCTCTCTGAAGCTTAATGGAGAAAATGTTTGCTCTCTTTTCGTTTTTTTCTAGGTTCAAGACAGTTGGCAGTCACAATATAAGGGGCAGAGTCTCTGGTCAGGGAGGTCACTGCAGACTTTGGTATGTTATTCTTAATGTCATCGGTGAACCTGCCAGCCTCAGCAGGAAAAAAGGGCATGGAACCTTCCCTCACTGCCTCCTCTTTTATCAGCAACCCTATAACTGCTCTTCATAAAGAGGCAGGAAGAAAAGGGAAAAGTTCTTTCTAGCCAGACACAAAAATCCTGGAACCGAGTATGTCTCTCTCTCTTTCCTTTTTGCTTCATCTGCCAGAAATTGTGACCAATTTTATGCTCAAGTACCGGAAAGTCTCTGTTCCTTTTGTGTCTCTAGCTGGAATCTGGACGCTTTTATTTTTGGGAAAAAAATGCATGGGGTACTATATTCTGATGTTGCCTCAAACAGTCCTTAAATTGAGTGAAATCAAATGAACATATATACGTATGCGTGTGTGTATCCCTATACATTCTGATGTTCTAATCATTTCTAAGTGTACAATTCAATGGGATTAATTACATTCACAATGATGTTCAACCACTGCCTTTCTGCAAAACTTTTCATCACCCCAAAGAGAAACTCTCTAACTATGAAGCAGTAGGTCCCACTGAGTCACGTGTCCATAAGATGTGTTACCTACACATTGGGCTAAGTCCACTTAAGTAGGTGTGATACCTGTATTAATGACCAATGCCACCCCCTACCATTCCCACCTGCAATGATGGAATGCATCCTTTTGTTCCCCTCAAATTCATATGTTGAAATCTTAACCCCCCAATGTGATGGTGTTAGGTGGTAGGGTCTTTGGGAGGTGATGAGGTCATGAGGTTGGAGCCCCCATGAATGGGATTAGTGCCCTTATAAAAGAGACCCCAGAGAACTAGCCATGCGAGGATACGACTTCAAGAAGTCGGCAGTCTGCACCCGGAGAGAGGGTCCTCCCTCGCCCCCAGAACTCGACCACTCTGGAACCCACATTTTCCAGCCTCCAGAACTATGGGAAATAAATGTCTCTTGTTTATAAGTCACCCAGTCTGTGGTATTTTATTAGAGCAGCAAATCAGTCTGAGACACCACTACCGCCTGAAACCCAGCAGGACCTTGTGGGACCTTCCCAGGGACAGATCCCTCCCTGATATCCCCTGCCTCTTATTTGCAAAAAAGCTTTAGCCTCCTAGGCCTTCAAAGAGCAAATTTAATCAGAGAAGTGAGAAAATATAGAAACAAAGGAAAACAGTCAAGCAAGACAAAAAAATAATAATACTTTAGCCATTAAACAAAGTCAAGGCCCTTTGGTTCCTCCTCAAGGGCTATAGATCATATTCCGAGCCACGTCCTTTGAGCTGTTTTGCAGATACCGAAACCCCACCAGGAGGAAGAAGTTAACTGCATGCTGCCCACAAGCACGCAGACCCCAGACCAGTTGGAACCAGAGGGTTGATGACTGAGATTTCTGAAACATCACCCTGTTACCTCACTGTCAACCAATCAGAGAACTGTGTACAAGCTGGTCACATACTCTGCAACCCACACCTCTAATGCTGCCTTTAAAAAGCCTTCTCTATTTACAATAGCCAGAACATGGAAGCAACCTAAATGTCTATCAACAGAGGAATGGATAAAGAAGATGTGGTACATATATACAATGGAATATTACTCAGCCATAAAAAGGAATGAAATAGTGTCATTTGTGGAGACGTGGATGGACCTAGAGACTGTTATACAGAGTGAAGTAAGTCAGAAAGAGAAACAAATATCGTATAATATTACTTATATGTGGAACCTAGAAAAATGGTACAGAAGAATTTATCTGCAAAGCAGAAATGGAGACACAGACGTAGGGAACAAACTTATGGATACTAAGGGGGGGAAGCGGGGCAGGATGAATTGGGAGATTGGATTGATTATATATACACTACTATGTATTAAACAGATAACTAATGAGAACCTACTGTATAGCACAGGGAGCTCTACTCAATGCTCTGTGGTGACCTAAATGGGAAGGGAATCTAAAAAGGAGGGGCTATATGTATATGTATAGCTGATTCACTTTGCTATACAGTAGAAACTAACATAACATTGTAAAGCAACCATACTCCAATAAAAATTGATAAAAAGAAAGCCTTGTCTAAAATCCACCAGGGAGTTCAGGTCTTTTGAGCACGAGATGCCCATCCTTGCTTGGCACCTGAAACAAACAATGTACTTTCCTTCACCGCAACCTGGTGTCAGTAGACTGGCTTTACTGCATGTCAGGCAAGTGGACTCAATTTTGGTTCCATAACATGCCCTTGCTGGCTAAGAGACCTGAACATCCATTTCTCCAATGAAGAGTCCTTTAAAACGTCCACCGTAGCACTCAACTTGTCCGACCCCTTCACATTATTTTGTTGTTATTGTGGACGTTGTTTTGTAACCTACATTTACGTAAGTAAAGCAACTGTGAAATGCGTTTACTTTAAGAGAGAGAACAGCAAATGATGGAAAACGGAATACTTTTCGTCTAATTATCCAAGATTGGTTTAAAAATCAACTACTATTCCCCAACCTAGTGAGTTCTTGCGTCAGCCAAGATGCTTCTCTATCCACAGCAATTTGCTGAATGTGGAATCATGGCTAATTTTCAACAGCATGACACTGAAATGTGGCATGATGTTCCGTTTCCAAGAAAGATCCCATTACGTCGATCCCATTACATTTTTTTTCCCATAGCTAAATTCTACACTCTTACACATTGAAATGCTTTCAAGGGAAGGAATAAAATGGAAAAAAAAAATTTAATTGACCATCACATTTAAATAGAAACTTCAAATAACACCTAACATTTTTATACAAAACACCTTATAATTAACAAATTCATTTTATTTGTGTTGCTGAAACTGAGTTTTCTTTCAATTACCGACATTTCTGGCTTCTTGAGTTAGGTCCGTGGCTAAACCCTCATATTATTTTAAAAGCCTAGGGTAACACCAAACAGTTGATTAATAATGAGTTATTTTTATAAGAAAACTAGCTGATTCTCATCTAGATTTTTTTAATCATCCTCCTTGCCCCGGCTCCATATTGCGTACCTGGTAAACTGGGTTAAAAGATTTTTCTTCTCTACCCTCCCTGCCCGCATTAAACATCTAGAGATCTTTTAAGAAATGCTCATTCCTAATCCCCAGTGGTAGAGATTTTTTAAAATTAATTTTTATTGGAGTATAGTTGCTTTACAATGTTGTGTTAGTTTCTACTGTACAGCAAAATGAATCAGCTAAACGTATACATATATCCCCTCTTTTTGGACTTCCTTCCCATTTAGATCACCACAGAGCACTGAGTAGAGTTCCCTGTGCTATATAGTAGGTTCTTATTTTATACATAGTATCAATAGTGTATATATGTCAATCCCAATCTCCCAATTCATCCCACCCCCCTCCTTGGTATCTATACATTTGTTCTCTGTGTCTGTATTTCTGTTTTGCAAATAAGATCATCTGTACCATTTTTCTAGATTCCACATATATGCGTTAATATACGATATCTGTTTTTCTCTTTCTGACTTACCTTACTCTGTATGACAGTCTCTAGGTCCATCCACGTCTCTACAAATGACCCAGCTTCGCTCCTTTTTATGGCTGAGTAATATTCCATTATGTATATGTACCACATCCTCTTAATCCATTCCTCTGCTGATGGACATTTAGGTTGGTTTCATGTCCTGGCTATTGTAAATGCTGCTGCTATGTCTGACTGACTTCACTTAGTATGATCATCTCTAGGTCCACCCATGTTGCTGCAAATGGCATTATTTCATTCTTTTTTATGGCTGAGTAGTATTCCACTGTATATATGTAGCACATCTTCTTTATCCATTCATCTGTCGATGGACACTTAGGTTGCTTCCACGTCTAGCCAAGACCAATGGCCTTATTTTTAATTATCTTAAGGGTTATTGATGATTGCTGGTGACTAATGCCAACTTTTATTAAGAAAATATCTACTAAGTTTTTCAACTGATATTTTACAAACCCTTGGTGATGATCTTCTAGATCTGTGACTTCATTTGGGGTTTCACAAACTGGTGATTGCCTCTTGTCCTGATTTCCTCTGCATTCATTATCTAGAAATCCAGGTTCACTCATCAACTTTTGCAGCTGCTCTGAAATTCAGTAGGTATAGGGAGAGTGGAGGGAGCAGTATGATTCTGTTTTTAAATTTACTGGTGTTCAGAGAAAGTGGCTGTGCCCTGGCAATACGAACAATGAGTTGTTTTGTTTGGAAGACTATTTTTTTAGAGCAGTTTTATGTTCACAGCAAAATTGAGAGGAAGGTACAGAGATTTTTTCATATACCCTCTGCCCCACCCCCCAGCCTCTCCCTTTCTCAATATCCCCACTAAATGGTGCATTTGTTACAATCGATGAACCTCCGTGGACCTGTCATTATCACCCAGATCCCATGGTTTACATGAGGGTTCAGTCTCTGTGTTGTACATTCTATGGGTGTGACAAATGTATAAAGACAGGGATCTGCCATTATAGTATCATACAGTGCAGTCTCAGTGCCCTAAAAATCCTCTGTGCTCTGCCTATTCACTGTTCCCTCCCCCTAACCCTTGTCAACTACTGTTCTTTTTACTGTCTCCATAGTTTTTCCTTTTCCAGAAGGTCACAGAATTACAATCCTACAATATGCATCCTTATCAGAACTGGCTCTTTCACTTGGTCATATGCATTTAAGATCCCTCCATGTCTTTCCATGGCTTGATAGCTCATTTCTTTTTATTGCTGAGTAAGTCCACTGTCTGGATGGACCAGTTTATTTATCCATTCACCTACTGAAGAGCATTTTGGTTCCTTCCAAGTTTTGGCAACTATGAATCAATCTGCTAGAAACATTCCTCAGAAGGTTTTTGGATGGACATATCTTCATCTCCTTTGGGTAAATACCAAACAGCATGATTGCTAGACCTCTTATACCGTTAGTTTTATAAGAAACTGCAAAACAGTCTTCCAAAGTGTCTGTACCATTATGCCTTCCAACCAGCAATGAATGAAAGTTCCTGTTGTTCCACATCCTCACCAGCATTTGGTGTTCTTGGTGTTCTGGATTCTGGCCACTCTAACAGGTGTGGAGTGGTATCTCATTGATGTTTTGATTTGTATTTTCCTGATGACACATGATCTGGAGCATCTTTTTACATGCTTATTTGCCATCTGTGTATCTTTCTTTGGTGATGTGTCTGTTAAGGTCTTTGGCCCATTTTTTAATTGTTTTCTTAGTGTTGAGCTTTAAGAATTCTTTGTAACCAATGACTTTTTATATTGACTATCATGATGAAAACATGGATTGTGATACATTTGTTGCGTTTCGATTCACTACACCCATTATTCTTATGGATGCTGAGATTCTCCCATTCTGGCTAATGAGGGTCCTTCCAGTTGACTTTTGGGGTCCTTGTGTTTCTCATTTCCTTGTTTTATACACATACCGATACACATACATACACATACATACATATATATATATATATATGACACCAAATTATTTACACTGGTTTTATGTTGTTAAAATAATTTTTTTCTTTATGCCCTTTGACATTCTCAGTTTATAGCACTGAAGCTGTATTGTTCCAGCAAAGAGATAGTTCAAAGAATATAAACTATACTTTAAGGAAAGCAGATACCATCCAAAATGGAATTCAGACCAACAGTTCACACCTAAGGCGCTCTGAGGTCTCAGAATAGTTTCGGGAAGCAACGAAAATGCACTAAGATGACTGCTGTTGAGTTGCTGCAGCCAACTTTCGATCAAATCTGGGAGTAGGTTGTGTGTGGAGATGTAGCATGTGTCAACAAACTTTAAGAAAAACATCGCTAAGTATTAAGTTTGGAACTCAGCCTAAAGCAAATATTTCTGTTTTATACGTTTTTCTAACAGATGGACAGTAGAGGTGAATGGATATTCTTCTTGCCCGTTTGCTCCTAAATGTACCGAGGGGAGCATAAAAGTGGGTAAAAGGGAATTTACATTAATTCTTGCAGCAGCAAAGCGAATGTTTCAATAAGGTACTACAACGTGACTGCAGGAACCCACAGGACTCACATCTCCCCTGCTTCCACCACCAGCAATCTGATACCAACTCCACCCTGAATCTTGAGGGTATCACATGGGCTCCACATTCAAATTTCCCTATGCAGAGCAGAGTTTTTCCACTCAGGCGCCCTACTTTCTACAACCTCAGGGTATCCCATATTGAGCTAAACATCTTTATTTCCCACAAACTGGTCTTCTTACCTCGTGTGTCCCCATCACAACCGTGTTCCCAGATACACAGGTTGAAAACATCTGAATTCTTATTTTTGCCATGGCTTCTCCTTTTAAAATCTCAGAACTTGGTGAACATTTGGGCTGAGTTGATATTTACCTTTAAAATGTTTATTGCATCTTCTCCTTTTCATTTGATCACCCATCTCCAACTCTAGAGCGAAGACCTTCATCCGCAGCTTCTCAGTTATTCACAGTGCCCCATTCTAAACTTTCCTGAATGCCCAGACTTTGTTTACTGTCCTCCCACTAAATCGTGATGAAAACTAATTCCCCTCAGAATTCTTTAATAGGTATCTTATATAAGATTAAGCTTCTAGTACAGACTCACAGGCATAGAGAACAGACTTGTGGTTGCCAAGGGGGGGGTGGGGTGGGGTGGGGGAGGGATGGATTGGGAGTTTGGGGTTAGCAGATGCAAACTAGTATATATAGGATGGATAAACAACAAGGTCTTACTGTACAGCACAGAGAACTATATCCAATCTCCTGGGATAGACACTAATGGAAAAATATATTAAAAAAGAACGTATATATGTGTATAACTGAGTCACTTTGCTATATAGGAGAAATTAGCACAACACTGTACATCAACTATACTTCAGTTTAAAAAAACATTAAGCTTCTAGTGTTTTCTTTCAAAGCTATATATACAATCTTGTTATTTTCATCTACTATTTGTTTACTATCCCTTCTCTGTTCAATCAGGTTACTTCTATAAACTATATGTTTCCATATTCATATTACGTCCATTTGATGCTCTCATTACATGAATATTGAACGGATAAATAAATGTCCTCTTAACAGGTGACAGGTGGCCCCCCTACCTTCCCAAAATTCAGGTTTCCAGTATTGGGGTGATTTGAGTGTTAGAAGGGTACAGGGATTGACTGATAGGATGGCAGAGGTGATTAAATTTATAAAGGTGTACTCTTATCTTAGACTGTTTGCTAGCCAGAGTCATTTATTTTCAACAGGTGGCGCATAGCAGACCTTTAGAGATGTTGTTCATGGATTGAGCAATTATGCGTTTAGCAAGAATGCGTGGCATACCTCCTACAGCAATGATTTCCAGCTGAAAGCGCTGTATCTGGTCTTCTGCAGAAGCCCCTGGGAGCCTTACCTTCCGCTGGCAACCATGTAACATGGATGGAGCTGGCTACATGGAAAGGGGGACCCCTTCCAACAATGTCACCGTAGCCTTGTCATAAAGTTGACTCCCTTGAGCTACTAATTAATCTGCTGAATGGAAAACACAATGCTTGTTGTCTGTCAAGCTTTGTTTTAGAGATACAAGCTTGTCCATTTGGAAGCAAAATGTATGTGAGTCTTGTTAATAAATGACTCTACATTAACTTTTGTTTAATATACAGGTATTAGTATAGATAATAGAGACTGTAGATACCTTGTTATACATCATAATGTTTTATAATATATACATGTATTCTTATGCTACATTGATATTCTATACGATTGAACTTAAGCAGGTGTGTATAATCAGGGAATTATAGGAGAAAAATCACTAAGTAGGCATCTCTTTATAATTATAGGCTGGAATAAATTAACTTTTAGCTAATATAATACAGATACAGATTTTATGAAAGAGTGGTGGGGCAAGATAAAGGTAGGGGATTAAGAGGTGCAAACTAATATGCATGAAATAAACTGGCTATAAGGATATAATGTACAACACAGGGAATATAGTCAATATTTTATAATAACTTTAAATAGAGTACTACCTATAAAAATGTTGAATCACTATGTCGTACACCTGAAACTAATATAATATTGTGCGTCAACTATACCTCAACAACAACAACAAAACTTGGTTCTTCAAGGAGCATATGTACAAATACTGTATAATATTACTTATTTGTAGAGTCTAAGAGATAAAACAAACTTGTGGATATAACAAAAGGAATCAGACTCACACATATAGAGGAAAAACTAGTGGTTCTCAGTGGGGAGAGGGAAGGACGGAGGGGTAAGATAGGGGGAGGGGAGTAAGAGGTACAAACTATTATGTATGAAGTAAATAAAATACCAGGATATATTCTACAGCACAGCGAATAGAGCCAATATTTTATAGTAACTTTAAATACAGTATAATCTATAAAAATCTTGAATTACTATCTTTACCTGGAATTTAATAAATATTATAAATCAGCAACAACAACAAAAAATTAACTGGCACTTGACCAGCAATACAAAACAGATGACAATTCACAATTCCTATGATATCAGAGGGTTATATGCAGCGCTATTCAAAGTGTGTCTAAGAAGTTGCAGTGACCATATCATAAGGGAACCAGTGAGATATGGAAATCCTCAGGTCACACCCCAGAGCTACTGAATCCAAATCTGGGGGGGTGGGCTCAAGGATCTGCATTTCAACAAGCTCTTCAGGAGATGCTAAAAAATGCTAAAGCATTTGCGTATAGTGCCTTTGACCATAACTATAAGTACCTGTCTATAACTATATGGTCATACCGATAACCCAAATGAAAGATTCGGATAAATATATTTAAAAGACACTTGATAGACCCAACCACTGACTATAGTTCCACAAACAAGATAAAATACGTGCGTGAGGATGTCTTCAAACTTATGAATAAATGTGACTGTATTTTGTGCTGTTGGGAAAGCAGGCTACTCCCTCCTCCAGATGATACCATCTGAATCTGGCAATTGCCTTTGGGAGTCTACGTCTAGACACTTGTATGAGGTCTATGGGATCGAGCTGTGAAAGAGACACCTCTGTAAAGAAGAAATATTCGACAATCCAGGAATACTGGTTTCACCTAGATGGCAGGATAAAAAGAATTTACTCCAAACATATTGGTCACCTTTTCAATTGCCCTATCTCCTCCTTTGCTGTATTTTCTGATGTATTCCAAGGTCCTTGGTCCTACTGTTTTACCCTTTCCTTTTCCTATTTTGCCAAATTTCTTCAAACTTCCAGCTCAATGACCTACCCATCATGAGGGGCTATACACTCATTGCAGGAAATGCTCCATCATTCCAATCCAAACTCAAGGGATGTTATATTTTTTTGCCCTTTCATATGGAAAGAAGTTACATATTTCCCCACAAACCAATGGTTTCCTATAGTTGTTTTTTTTTTTTGGGGGGTGGGGGGAGCAGGGAAGGAGACAGAACGGGACAAGTATGCCCTCTAGAGCTCATCACAAGCCGTTTGTTAAAAAAATCATATGGCATTTTGCTAAGTGAAATAAGTCAGACAAAGACAAATACTGTATGGTATCACTTATATACGGAATCTAAAAAACACAACAAACTAGTGAATATAACAAATAAGAAGCAAACACAGATATAGAGAACAAACTAGCGGTTACCAGTGGGGAGAGGGAAGGGGAGGGGGATAAGGTAGGGGTAGGGAATTAAGAGGTACAGACTATTAGGTATAAAATAAGCTGCAAGGATATATTGTACAGCATGGGGAATATAGCCAATATTTTACAATAACTATAAATGCAGTATAACTATTAAAATTGTGAATCACTATATTGCACACCTGTAACACACAACATTGCAGAACAACTATACTTCAGTAAAGAAAAATCATATGGCAATCAAAAATATACCAGCTGATTTTAACATATGCTCCCTTGATTGTCAAAACTGCGTAACTGTCATTACGAATAAGTAAATAGGTTTGTATCTGTAGTCATAGCTATGATATGTGAAATTCTAAACCTGAGCATTTAGAAACCATCCATGGCATAGTGGGATTCTTTTGAGAAACAGATCAAAGCCCTTTAGGAAGTTTTTGACAAGTGAATAAATAATAAGGATGTACAGTTCATTTTCTGGGTAATCTTCTACGCTGATGTATATTAACTAACTACAACCCATTCGGTCTACAGGGATGAAAGGAGCTCCCTGCCAGGGAAACATCTCATCATGTTTCACTCCATGCTACTCAAAACTCCTTGGGGAGAAGGGTGCAGATTTGTTTGGAGGCTTTTGACTCTTCCCTTTAATATACACAAGACAGGAAAAATCATGATAAAAGAAGACATTTCTCCTCCTTGTGAGATATTGAACAGCATGGAATGATGCTTTCTCCCCAAAAGTCTACTTTTGAGGTATGACAGAAGTTAAGACAAAGCATGAATTTGCTGAAAGAAAATACAATAACAACAAAGTCAGCAATGTGTAAGCCACCCTGGAGAGAAAAGAGGTTGGTGATACCCTATAAATGGCGGGTCGGATTGGCTGCAATTTCTGGCAGAGAGAAGACATGGTAACAGAAAGAGGTCAGGTGGGAGGAAGGTCTGAGGCTGACTCCTGTCTCTCCCCATCGATGCCGTGAGCTAACCCCTGTCTAATTCCCCGTCCCTTCTCCTCCTCCCCACATGACAAAGAAACCTTGAAGAGCAATCAGGTAGTGGGACCCTGTGAGGACAGAGAAAAGCTGGGCTGGGTTGAGAAACTGATTAAAAACAGGAAGGTCCACCAGCCACTTATGGCCACGTGTGGGCGTGTCCTATTTTATGTCCTACCCATCTGCACTCCCAGGGCTGGTGGAAAGCAAGCAACTGAAGCTGCCTTTTCCCGGCACTGCTTTTCCCAGAGAGTTTAAAGCTAAATTTTGAATGAGAAGCTCTTCCCAATAGGTTTTTACTTCACCAAAGGGATCATCAATCATTTGTTGCATGTTAAACTCTTAAAGGAACACACAAAATAGATAATTAATATGAACCTGCACAGGGAACTCAATACTCTGTTATGGCCTATATAGGAAAAGAATCTAAAAAAAAGAGTGGATATACATATATTTATAACTGATTCACTTTGCTGTACACCTGAAACGAATCCCACATTGTAAATCAACTATACTCCAATAAAAATTAAAAAAAGAAAAAGAAACACACAGACTTTGACCTGGTCTCAGCTCTCAGCAAATCTACAATTACAGCATGCAGTAATGGTTGGGTTTATTCCCCTAAAGGGAATTTAATCTTAAAGGCAAAAATATAACTATAAACACGAATATTGAAGCAGTTACCAAACACACACAGACACAGACACAGACACACACACACACACACACGCGACCTACAGAGAAATGTCTTCTACATGAGACATAATTATAGGAACAGACCAATGTAGAAATCTCAGCAGACTAAATAAATATATTCAGTTACATTACTGCATTATGATTACTACATGAACAGGTTAAAGAGAAAGCAAAGATAATCTTAAGAGATGAAGAAAATGCCTCAGTGAAACAGATTTATGAATTTACAAACATCTTATCAAATTAAGAAAGAGAAATAAACATTGCTTAATCTGAAAAAGGTCATTGATCAATATCTTACTCCAAATATTACACATAATGATACAACATTAGAAGCTTTTCGCCAAAAGACAGAAGTCAAAGATACCCAGTCTCATTTCTATTCAACCTTATATTCAGATGCCCTAGTCAGCTCTGTAAGAAAAACAAACAAAAAGTGTGATACAAAATGAAGATTCTCTATATTATTACAATATTATAGAGATATAATGTTCTCTAATACATATGAAACCCAACAATTTAAAAATTATTAAGACTAATGATAACATATGACAATATATCTAGAGTATTAACATACAAAAGCCAATATTATTTTTATGTATCACTAACAGAGTTTAGGGGAAAAATATTATTTTAAGATGTCATTACCAAAGTTAGAAAATATTGATATAAAAGAAACTATACAGCTTTGTAAGCTCTAAATGGAGAAACTATAAAACTACTTGTTAAAATTTTTGGTCAAAAAACTTTATTTAAAAATTGTCCAAAATTTTTCAAAGCTCATGGACATGTACACTGAAAAATCAGTGGATTTTGTATGTAAATGAAACCTTGAAAAAGATATAGAAGTTTACAGTCACAAGATTAGAAAAACAAAATAAAATTTAGACAATACCTAGTCTAACTGAAGATAAAGAACAATGGAAACTCATAGACTGTTCTTGGGTGGACAAATGTGCCCAACCATTTAAAGAGTTTTTGACATTTAAAATATGCAAATACAATATAGCACATACAGTAAATCGATTTATCCATAAAGCCATTTCTGCAGTATTTCAACAAGAGGTATGCACGAAATATTATAGTTGCCCTGTTTACCAAAGTACAATATGGAATAAATTTCCGGTTTCAGAAAAAGAGCGAAATATATGATAAGGTAAGTATATGATGGAGTTCTGTGTTATCAGTGAGCGTAAGTGAGCTACAGCTTCAACCATCACCCTGGCTGAACACCAAAAACATGGTGTTCCATGAAAAATGCCAGGTGAAGACTAATATACAATGATCCAATTTATCGAAAACAGTCTACCCTTAGTATATGAATAGGGTCGTGCTGGTAGTGACAATTTTGTGTAAGTAAAATGTAGCAATAGAAGGAAATGATAAACAAGATTCAGACAGGTTATTACTCTCCTAGTAGGGCCAAAGGGATACAGTTTAGAAGAGGAAAGGGAGGGATCCAAAAATCTTCACTGAGTTCTAAGTTTATTTTAGGTGGTGTGTACAAAGATGTTTGTTTAATTATTCATGCCCATGGATGAAACCTTCTCTAATAATAGAAAAGAAAAAAAAAAGATTAAAATTGTCTTAAAAAGCTGGTTCCAGGACTCCATGAAGCAGCTAGAGATATTAAAAAAAAAAAAAAAAAAGATAAATCCTTTTTGTATTGCAGGTCAAATTCAGCAGTGCGACAATCAGCATAATCACCAACCTTAAATTTTCTAATCCAGAGAAGCCAGTGGCTTTAAGTTTAAACAATGGTTTATCTGGAATGAAGAAAATGATGTTCTAATTCTTCCCTGTCTTCTGCCAAATGTTTTTTCTCAGTAACTAGAAAAAGGGAATCTTAATTAAGTCTCAATTAGTATTTATGAAGGCATTTAGTACAACTTTTTAGAAAAACTAATGTTCTACCATTCTCAGTTGCCACGTCTGGAGAATTTATTACTTATTATAAATTTTACCAGCAGTTTCCAGACACAGCTGAACACCTGGGATGTTTCTGCAAGAAAGTCCCGGACTAAACCTCCTGGAGATTCTGACCTATTGACTGGGCTCCTGGAATTGGCAAATAATAATTATTCAAATGGCAAGAATAGTTAAGAGAGATGATACACCTTCTAAAAGGATTCCGTTGTGTATGCAGAACTATCTTAATAAAGGCATAAGTTTATTATTATTTTGATGCAGAGAAGCAAAACTCATCTTAGGGAGAGAAGGGACTTACACTGTATTCTTGCCTAAATCATGAATGGCAGAGGGTGACTTCCAAAAGAAGAATAGATTATAAATATGCTTCAGCAAATCGGCCAGTTTGATGAGTTGAAACATCCAGAACAAAATCTCCCGTTGTAGGATGCCCAAAAGGTAGTTACCAAAAGGGCCAGGAGATATTCCAGTTGAAAGGTTTATCTTCCCATTACTATGATAAAGTGTTCTCAGTTTCTCCTCAAATCCTAAGTTAAATCTAATAAATACCAAGTGACACACACACACACACACACACACACAGATGAGTGGATTTCTGTATAAATTGAGAAGTAGTTGAATTTTTCATGTTGGTACCCAAAGTGAAAAATAAGCCATCCGTATATAGAAGTAGAGAAAATTGGCTCCAGAAATAAACATGTTATTTTTGGAGCCTCCATTCATGCTCTGTAAGAAATTGGCAGAAATGTTTGGTCATGGGTTAGGACTTCAATGTAGAGTGAATCTTGGATTTGAGTGAATGTTATCTATGTCCACTACAAAAATGTCCATTCTGCCGGGCCAGGCATCTCGGTCACTTTTGCTCCTGGCGGTATCCAGGTGGTACCTCTGGTACTCAATAAATATTTGTTGAAAGAATGGATTTTCAGGGATGTGAACATCCACAACTATCTCTCCATCACAGAATTACACAAGTATGTAACTGGGAAGATCACAGGTGAAGCCATGTCTATTTCACCTTGAATTCTGTACCAACAGAGGTTGACCATGAACCTTTAACACCTGGTTCTCTAGTGGTTGAACCTTTTTCCAAAACTGCACGTGAGAGTCTGTCTGAGTCTGTGGTATCTGTAGGGCTGCAAGTCTGCAAATCCCACATCCACCCTTCAGGACCCAGACACTCATCTGCCCATGTCGGGGTTAGGGATGGGTTTGGGGTTCAGATGTGTGGTTTTTGGGTCAGGGTTTGGGTTCAAGTTTGGGTTTGGGTTAAGATTCAGGTGAGAAAAAGGTTTTGAGAACAGGTTTGGATTTCTGTACAGGTTAATGGTTCAAAGTCAAGAGTCAAGGGGGAGAAGGTAAAGGGCTGAATATCAAAGGTCCAGGGTTAGGATATGTTTTGAATATGGATTCAGGTTCAGATTAGGGCAAGGCTAGATCTGTGTTTGGATGATGAGTTAGGGTCAGAGGTCAGTGTTAATATCAAAGTATCGTCTTTGCGTTAGGGGCAGAGGTTAAAGGTCATGACTAGGATCAAAGGCCATGGGGTCAGAGTCTCTCTTTGAAGGTTGGGTTTGGTGTTTGACTCAAGGGTCAGTTGTCAAGGGTTTTGGTCATGGGTCAAGGGTCAATTCAAAGGTTTACATTAAAGTTAGGGGTTTGGTTTGGTTTTGGGTTTTTGTTCAGGTTTGGATTCATGTTCAAGTTTGGGTAGAATTAGGATTCATAATCAGCTTCCATTTAGGGTTTGGCTGAGGGTTTAGGTTTAGGTCCACATTCACTGTTTGGGGTCATGGGTCAACTCAAAGGTCAGGAATCAAGGGTTCAAAGTCCTGAGCTGGTGAGGGTTGGTGTTAGGTTTCAATTTCAGATGTGGGTTCTGGTCAAGTTTCAGTGTTCAGATCAGGGGTCAAGAGTCAAAGGTCAAGTTTCCAATGGGAGGAGTTAGAGTTAAGTGTCAAAGGTTAGAGGTCGGGTCAATAACCTGCATTTAGTTTAGGGGGAGTTTTCACATTTGAGTTTGGATTTTTGCAGATGCAAATTCAAACTCAGTATATTTTTTATTGTGGTAAAATATCCATAGCAGAAAATTTGCCATTTTAACCATTTTAAAGGTACAATTCAGTGGCATTAAATACTTTTACAATGTTGTGCAACTATCACCCCAACTACTTCTAGAACTTTTCCATCACCCTCAACACAAACTCAATATATTTTACCTTTCTGCATGTCTATGTAATTGCACGTGTGCCTACATTCTGTCTAGATATATAAACAACAAGATGTATAAATGAGTATATGTGAGTATCTATACATATGTACAGGCATACATGCATATATAACTGATTTGTTCACTCAATCGTTTGTTCATTTATGGACAGGATGCAATGCTAATAAATGACCTTTTCTGTACTCAAAGACATCATTTGGGTTTCAAATGATGTCTGCTAACATAAACTGGTCATAGATCAATGGGAAGAGAAAATTTATAATTTATAAATTTATAAATGCATTTTCAGTGTCCTGGTATCAGGATTTATCTGAAAATATGTAGAAGGATGTTTCTAAGTGCCTTTTAGGTCCTTTGCTAAAGACCGCCTCCTTCGGCCCTTATTTCTAGCGGGCAGGATGTGTCCAAACCTCTGAAGTCCTCCCAGGAAATTTCTATTCCGGGATGACAGGTGTGTCACAACATAAATGTTCAAGCTTGGTTTAGTGCCTCAATACAACAGGAGCAGGCAAGTCAAGGAACTCAGGGGAGCTGCAGGATTTGATAGGAAATTTGCAAAACACTGCACACAGAGGAAGGGAAAGTTCAGAAATATTTTACGTAAGTGTGTAAATATGCAGAGGGAGGAGTGCCAAAATATTTACAATAGGAATATTGTGAAAAATCTGACCACTGGGATGGGTTATTCATGCGTGTGTGCATGCACACACACTCACACACTCACACACTCACACACACAATCTCTGTAGCTCCCAATGGCCTGGTCTAGGAAGAGGCTCAATTTGCTCTTAGCTACAAATAGGCCAAAACATCCATGTGTCATCAAGTCAACTGGCTAAATTACTATATTTATAGAACATCCCTTTCCTGATACTTTTCTGCCCCAAAAATAAACCAAAAAAACCCTACTTTTAAAAATAACCTTTCCCCTACCATGCCTAATTATCATATGCTTGATCTCTTTCAATATTTCAGGCTCATACAAATATGCATCGGTTGTTAAGTTTTCCCGTTTTCCGTGCGTTTTTCTCATTATGGTTTTCAGTCATAATGATGCAAGTGATAAGGATGCCCTGTGGCGTGCTCAGCTCCCAGTGACGTTCCAAAATTAAAATAACACGAGGAAAAAAAAAAATGTCAGAAGAAACACCTAAAATAGTTGGGTTGACTTAGCAACACGAAGCATACAGGATGCGGTGTATCGGCTAGCTCTCTTATTTTTAAGTACCTGGAGGCTCTTTCTGCTTAGATGCTAATTTTTTTAAGTCTTCCCCGGACACCTGCATTTGCTGCCCTGGTAAGACAGCTCTGAAGGCCGGATGGAAGACAATGAGCAAGTAGGTGGGGAAAAATCCAAAATGTCACCTCATCACTTTCCCTACCTTGGCTCAGCCAGCTGCAGGGCGCTGAGACCACACTGCTGCAGTGTTAAATACACCAAAATACATTGTTTCTCGTACATTTCTTCTAGTCCAGGCTGCATTTCGTGTAAGAAAAATAACTTTTTTCTTATACTCATTTGTGGAAATGAAGCCATACTTTTCAGAGATTCAATCAGCACCTGTAACTTTAAATGTATTTGACTCTCTTATACCAGGGGCAGATTTAAAAGTCACTTCCATATCTTATAACCACGTTTTTATTAAAATGTCTATTTTAGGCTAATTCTTAATTGAACCGCAATTTGAGAGGATTTTTGAGGGCTAAATAGATGAGTCAAACCCTTTCTTAGAGTTTGTCTTCAATTTACTGTCTTGTAAGAAGCTAATTTTGTTGCCTTTAGTAAAATGGCTTAATAGCTATTGTACTGTTAATAAATGGGACGAAATGGTAGAATCATGTCCTTGTGAAGATTTGGTGCTGCAGAGTATTTCCATTAACATTCAAGAGACGAAGAGGAATATATAACACAGTGGCACTGCTTGGTTCTATTTTCTAGGAAAAACAATTTTTTGTAGAGCTGAGCAAAATGAGATCTGCAATCAGAAATTACTTTAAACTACCTTTCTTCCATGACTCCATTATAACCTACCCTGGCCCTGGAGAAGCTGTTAAAACATAAGGACTAGATCTCTAAATCAACAAAGCCAGGCTCTTACTTGCAAAGTCTGAGATGGCACAAGGCAATGGAAATCTCAGATCCAAAGATAAAACGTTGGTCTGGATGTTATGCTAACATTTATTATTAGTTATGAGAGGTGAAGAAAGACCATTTCCCACCCAGAGCTCCATTTCCTAAGAAATTACAACAAATGTACCAGAATAACCTAAGAACCGAAACCGGCAGAGGAAATATAAGGAAAACAAATATCAGGAAACTTGGGTAGGTCGGATAGAATTTTACAATGAGTTGTCCTTACAGAGCTGTCTCAGGTTGCAAAATGACTGTGAATAAAACAGGTAAGGGTACAGATGCAAGATAACGGGGCACTGACTCTGAGTTGCAGCGAGAAAACATGGTAAATATTAACAGTACAGACATCTGGGGCAGAGACTGAGAAAAAAGGCAGTGCAACTTTCTTCCTAAGAACAGAAGACTTCCAAAGAACAGAGTGATATCCCAAGGTCTTGCCTTGTTCTTTGATGTGACTGCAAGCTGATTAAAAATGCAAAGGTTGCCAAATGGCTGATCTATGAAAATGTATCCACCTTTGGATTCATTGCTGAAAACTGATGAAGGAAAAGTCGTAACCTGGGATGATCCAAAGGAACAGAGGAAACAAGGTGGGAATTCAAGGACCCTCCGTTACCAAGTCGCTTTAAGATGAGGTGAAAATCGTCCCCTAAACAGAAATATTTAAATCATTGCCACCATATCGTTTGAGTCAGTTGATTTCAGGGAGCAGAATTTTGAGAAAAAGACAGTAAAGAGACAACAAAGTTAAGGGGTGAAAGGATTTTTGAGTCTTTTAAATAAGAAGGCAGAAACAGTTGGGATGGTGTCTAGTCACAACAGAAAAGCATGGAGAACAACCGTCCTGTGACTGTAGGCAGTGCCCCCTGAGAATTATTATTTAGACTGGGTCAGTGCATAAAAATATGGCAGTACTTTCCTCGATTGGGCTCTTCTCGGAGATCCCTCACAGTGAGAAGCGTCTAGGCTAGTCTGGTGGGTGCCCTAAGTCAGTGCCAAGGGTATTTCAAGCAATGTCAACATTTGTTTATATAGGGGAAGGTGGTAAGCACAACTGTAAAAGATGCCCTCCCAAGAGTCTTGCCCCCCTCCCCCGGTAATTCAATCAAACATGAATCTAGGGGCTGTTGTGAAGGGTCTCTGCAAATGTAATTAAGGGCACTAGGCAGTTGATAAGCAAACTACCCTGGCATATCTAAGTGGGTCCAATGCAATTACATGACTTTTAAAAGCAGGAGATAGAGGTAGGACCATCCGTCAGAGGGATGCCAGGGAAGATGGGCAAGGACAGAAGAGGCAGAAGGGCCGTCAGAGTGATTCAAACCATTCGGTGCCGCCATTGTGGCTTTGGAGAAAGAGGAAGGGGTCCAGGATGTAGGAAATGGTGAGGTCCTCAAGAAACTGAGAAAGACTCTTAGCCAGAAGCCATCAAGGAAATGAGTGTCTCAACCCCAGGAAACTGAATTCAGCCAACAAAGCAGATGTTCCTGGAAGTCGATTTGTCCCATAGAGTCACAAGTAAGGAATCTAGCCCAGTGCACACACTGATTTAAGCTTTGCGATGCTTAATGTAGAGAAACCAGCCAACCACTCATGCTTCTGATTTACAGAACTGGGAGATAACATATGTGTGTTGTTTGAAGCCATGGAGTGTGGGGTTCTTTGTTACAGCAGCCCTAGGAAATGGATACAGGGAAATGCAAGCAGAGTTGAGCCCAAAGATCACCTTGAAGTTGCAAAGGATGGGATGTGGAGAAACAAATGCGGAAATGCTCAGAAATATATAATCCATGGAGTCGGAGACTCTCAGTACCCAGTGGGTGATGACTTTTCCTTCAAAGGTAAAGAATTTAAACATATAGGATTATCAATTCTTACTAAGTCACTATGCCTTCCCAATAAGATATAACATGAATATTGGCAGCTTGCCATAATTGTTTAGGGATAGAACTGTCTCATTACTAGATGCCTAACTGATAATCCCCAGATAATATCTACAGGGACTCAAATAGGACAGGGGGATTTGAGAGGAAAATGCATCTGTAGGCACCTTCTCTGACCGTAAAGGTTATAAGTGCATTGATTCCTTATCTTCTCTACTTGATGGAGGTGACCCAGAAGTTCAATGAGGAAACCCACCTAGTTTGGGGGCACCCCACCTTCAACATCACCCCCCTAATCTTGAGTGAGCAAGAGGAGTTCAGATCACCTGATTTGCCTGTGAAATCTGTTTTGTTCCAAGCCAAAGAGTCATTCACTGTCGGTCTAACCGACAGAGGAAGCTTCCCTAACTTCTGCAGAATGCTCCAAAGGATAATGTTCCGAAACCCTTGAGACAATTAGATATTCTTTGTTGTGAACCAGTGAGCTGCTTTATGTTCTCATTTTGCAGCTGACCTCACCCCGCCACCCAAGAGGACCCTGACGGTGCCCTGTTCATATCAAGACACAAAGGAATAAAGCACATCCATTAGAAAGAGACTTACATCAACGGATCACCCCAACCTTGGAAACCCCTCTGGTCTGAAAGAAGAAAGTGGCCAAGGGAGAAACGCTATTGGAGCTCTATTTGAGGGTTATTTTTAGTAGGATTATAGCAAAGAGCACGCAAAGCACAATCAATTTGGAGCCAGAAGACAGATGCCAGATCCCTAGTTTTGCTGATTCCCAGGTGAGAACTCCTGGCAGGTTATGAAACGTTCTTTTGTCATGTGAAATATGAAGGTAATAATAATACCTTTATGTGGAGGGAGAGTTGAGGGAACCAATAAGACAGCAATGTGGAATATGAACCAAAATGGTACAAATACTCATGTTCCATTATAAATGTAGGAGGACTAATTATTTTGGAAAACCGTGTTGAAGGCGATGCTAATCGTACGTCAAGCATTTGATGTGATCGGCAAAATTCCTATTAGAGGCAGATTTGAGTAACTACTGGGCATCTCTTTTCACTGTCCAACATGCAGGAGTCAGAGTAAGTAATGATAAATGCCACGTCGAGGGCAAAGGGAAGCTCATAAAGAGCGTGGCAATGCGGTGTAGCAGTCAACGGTTTATAGAAAAGACTGGAGGCGGCAGTGAGACTGATGGGTTACGTCAGCAAGAATCCTTACAAGAAACCATTCTGAGGAAGGACCACTACGAAGTCACTGGAAACAGCAGATG
Organism: Eubalaena glacialis; assembly: GCF_028564815.1. Lineage (NCBI taxonomy): Eukaryota > Metazoa > Chordata > Mammalia > Artiodactyla > Balaenidae > Eubalaena > Eubalaena glacialis. The sequence goes on along the minus strand of NC_083737.1, from coordinate 3,039,371 downwards.
CACGGCGTGATTCAAGCTCCCAGAATAAAAGAGAAGGGCATCTGCTTTGGAAAGGGAAAGTGCCATATGATTCATTTTGCCAAAGGTCCCAGCAGAAGAAAGTAGGCTGCCTGAATGCCTTGTTGGTCTGCCTGGAGCGATCCAGTTTGGAAGGGAGTTTTGAGAGGGTGAAAAGGTATTTGACATTACAATGCAAGAGCATACACACAAAAATGTACGGTTTCAGGGTCATGGCACTCTTGATGAATCAGGAAAGATTTCGTGGGTGCCATGTTGTCATTAACATGGAAGATTTTGGAAAGTACCTCACCCCATATCCAGCTCTGTGCTCCAAAGAGAAATTGCAGAAGCACATGGGCAAAATATTACTTGTGAATAACATATAACCAAAGGTTTATTTCTTCCCATGATCATTTTTTAAATTGGGCATGAACCATGTAAGGTAAAAATCAGTTCCTAGCTGTACTTTGTACTAATCCATATTATCCTGCATCATCAATTCTCAACCTTGCCATCACTGACATTTGGAGATGGGTAATTTCTTGTCAAGGGGGGCTATCTTGGGCAATATAGGATGTTTAGCTGCATCCCTGGCCTCTATCCTCTAAATGTCAGTAGCATCTCCTCTTCCATCTAGCTGTGGCAACCAGTAATGTCTCCAGATATTGGCAAACTTCCCTGGTTGGGAACCACTGCCTAGACAATTAGACATCTGTTTATCGACTTTAATCCTTTTAAATTATTTTTCAAAAATGTACTCATGCTTTTTGTAAGCACTGAATACCATTAGACGACCCCAATATTTTTTTTACAGTCTTTGAGCATGCCCTAAAATAAAACTAAGAGAGCGTGACAGTATTGTGCATAGAGGAATAAATCAGTAAGTGGAGCTTCTATGGTTGATAAAGAATTCAATCAGGCCCAGGAAGCACAGCAACGCAGTAAGACGTGAGGAGACAGAAAGACTGAGCGACTTGTAAGCATGAAAAAAAAATAATTTGAAATTTAGGAGAGTATCTCTAAGGCTAAACCAAAGCATATAAATATCATTCAGGATCAGGCAAGGATTCAGAGGGATAAGGGCAAGATTCCAAAGTGTTCCAGGTCTGAGGTACATGAAAATTCTTAAATACTCGTTAGACAGAGAGAGACCAAAAAGAATTTGAAGAGTATTTTTCAACTTTACAAGAACATCAGGAATAGTTGGGAATGAATTGAACAAAAGAGTTAAGTAGACAGATGCATGCAAACTCATGAAAAGCTTGAAAACAGGAAATTTGAAATCCTTTAGAGAAACAGAAGTAGCTTCAAGTGATTGTTAGACCCTGGGGATGGCTTGATATTGGGGACAGAGAATGTGTTCCTTGTGGGGGAAGAAGATACACTATGTGGATATGATGACATTTTGATGGAGTAGTTATTTTGCAGAAGTTAATGGTATTTCATATATATATATACGTATATATACACACACATATATATAATACAAAATCCGTATCATTTACAAACACACGTGTGTATGTGTTTGAGATGGTCAAATAGGAAAGTAATACACATTTATGAAAAGAAATACACTTTCTGCAAGAAGACATAGATGCCCTTTCTTTATATATGTCTTATCCTTCAAATGCAGATGTTTTTCTAGACTAATTTGAGGCTGAAAATGGAAATACGTATCTGTAAGTAGACAATGAGATAAATATGTAACTTAAATACTTGTTAGTCAGGGAGAGACCAAAAAGAATTTGAAGAGTATTTTTCAACTTTACTAGAACATTCAGGAATAGTTGGGAATGAATAGAACAAAAGAGGAAGTAGACAGATGCACAGTAATAAAATTGAAGGAAAACTAGTTAGAAATTCACTTTGAAATGAAAGACAGCTACAACCTGCATGTTCTATAAATTGTTACTTTCTGTGGGAATATGTTTTGCAAAATTCATAATGTAAAAATCAATCTCTATATGACTCAAACAATGGAAAAGGCATGGATTGTAAGTCAAAATAAAAATGCTGTTGGGACGTCCCTGCTTGTGCAGTGGGTAAATATCCATGTTCCCAATGCAGGGGGCCCAGGTTCGATCCCTGGTCGGGGAACTGGATCCCACCTGCATGCTGCAACTGCGAGTTCGCATGCCGCAAGTAAGATGCGGAGCAGCCTAAATAAATAAATATTTTTTAAAAAACTGGTGTTGACCATTTACATGGAAGCATAAGAAAAAGAAGTAAAAAGAATCTATTATTATAATTGCATCCCTGACCTTTTGCTATACAATGGAAATTATATTAGACTGAGATGATAAATAACATATACCTCTGAAATTCATGTTAACTACTACGGTCCTTAGGAACTATTAATGATAAATATGTTCATTGGGAAGCCATCTTTCTATTTTAAAAGACAAATATTTTATGTGACACGGTACAGTGCTAAAAGCTTTTTTTTTTTCCTGTAGGAGTCTGAATAAGTGAGTCTTTCATAGGGTTCTTTTGATTCAACCCACTTTGCCAGTCTCCAATTCCCTTCCCTGTCCTTCAAGCCCTTTACCTTTCCAGCTTCTATCAACCATTTAGTCCCAAAGCTGACACCACATGTTTTTGTTTTATGTGTTTGTTACAACAGCTTCTCACTTCTGGTTTCCTTTTTTCTGGTTTAGCTAACGCTGTGTAACAAACCAGCCCAAAAATGGGAAGGTTAAAACAATAGCTTGTGATTTCTCTCTCACGATTCTGTGGATTGACTGGGCTAAACTGGAAAGTTCTCTCTTGAGATCTCTTGGGTTCTAGTCAGCTAGAAGTTAGGGATGGAATCATTTAGGGGCTCAAGTAGGTGGCTTGCCCGTGATGGTGCAGTTGCATGGTTGGCAGTTAATGCTGGCTGTCAACTGAGCGTGCAAGCTGAGGTTACTGACGGGGGCAAGTATTCTGGTGTCTGGGTTCCAAGAGGGTTGGTCTCAAGAGCCAGTATACAAGTGGTCTGAGCAGAAACCACATGGCTTCTTTTTTTTTTTAATTAATTAATTTTATTTATTTTTGGCTGTGATGGGTCTTCGTTTCTGTGCGAGGGCTTTCTCCAGTTGCGGCGAGCCGGGGCCACTCTTCATCGCGGTGCGCGGGCCTCTCACTGTCGCGGTCTCTCTCGTTGCGGAGCACAGGCTCCAGACGCGCAGGCTCGGTACCCGTGTCTCACGGGCCTAGTTGCTCCGCGGCATGTGGGATCTTCCCAGACCAGGGCTTGAGCCCGTGTCCCCTGCATTGGCAGGCAGACTCCCAACCACTGCGCCACCAGGGAAGCCCCCACATGGCTTCTTACGACCCAGCCCTGGAAGTCTCAGCACCTTGCTTCAAGAATCTTCTACCGGTGAATGAAGCCAATGAGGCCAGCAGAAGATGCAAAGACTCCATCGCTAAGATGGAAAGACAGCTGAGTATGAGTATTTTTGTCAATTTCTATCTATCACACCCAGTGTATGAAATCCGTTTAATCCCATGGGGTGATGCCAATTGATGGTTAGTAGGGGCTATAAACAGAGTGCCACCTTGAGAAGAATTCGCCTCTTGACTCAGATAAACTAAATGCTACGATCAAACAGTGATGTCTGCCAGGAGCAAGAAGGACCAGTGTATCCACTGAAGACCCCGAATTATTCTAAAGTCATCCCTTTATAAACAGGAAACTTGAGAGTTAGCACAGATGAGTGTCTGGCCTTCCAATCGCCCAAAGGCATACATTACACATCAAATCATACATAGGGTGTCGATCAAGAATAAAACTCAAGCCTCCATCAAGTAATCATCTGTGTTCCAACCTATTCACTAACCATAAAGTTCAACCACATCGCTGTTTAAATACTGTAGATTCATTTCTATAGTAGTAACGAGGATAAAGATGGAATTTGACATTCGTTCATGGTTCTTAAAAATATATAGACACAGGAGTATACATCTGCACCACCTGTTTCACCTGTAGATGTAATTTTTCATACACGAATTCAACACCGTTGATGGAGTATTGGATCTGCTGTGTTTTGAGCCCCCTTCTAGGTATGGCGGTTGGCTGGAGAGTGAACAAGGCAGGCACAGTGCACGTTAACATGGCACTGACAACCAGGAACGGAAGCCAGATACACACTAGAGACCAAAAGCATCATCGTAGACGTGAGGTCAAAGTGCAGGGCAGTGGAGATTTAGTCCAGAAAACCTAGAGTACAGAGAAGGAAGGGGCAATGGTGTGGGAAGAGGCAAAACAGCTGAGCAAGGAAGAGACCATTTTGAGTCTTGAAAACCACGTGTTAGGAATGAGTGTCCAATCGTAGCGCTGATCTAAAGATACAGATGAGTTTTGATCACGCATTGCTTGAGACGTTACGTGGTATTTCTAGGAGGCAATGGACTTGATGGGGCAGGAGTGGAGGTCTAGTAACCCATCGGGATGGTGTGTGGCTGACCGGTAAAGGAGAAGGGATGATTAATGATGGCGGAAATGTTCAGACTCTCTTTCTGTGATTTCGGACATGGTAGCCGTAACCACGTGTGGCTATGGAGTCCTTGGAATGTGGCTTGCACAAACTGGCATGCACACTGGATACCAAATATTTAGCGAATATATGCAAACTATCTCATTAATAGTTTTGTCTCTACTCCATGTTAAGCTACCACTTTGGAAACTCTGGGATAAACTAAATGAAGTCTTAAAATTAATCCTACTGGTTTCTTTTTACTCTCTTTAATGTTGCTACTGGAAAATGTAAAATTATGCATGTAGTTCATAGGACATATCTATGGGGCATTGCTACTCCAGAGAAAATTTGTGTTTCTGAGATGTCTTGCTTTTCCATGGCTTGCATACAACGTAGACCTACAGGGTGCTGGAGTGAACCATGAACCATGGAAGCGACTAGTATGTGTTCTGACCTGCCTTCACTCTAGCAAAACGCTTCTTTCATTCTCAGGAAGGAGGATGGAGAAAGGACAGCTCCACCCGAGGTGAGTGTAAGAAGGCTCAAATTGAGAGTGGTCCTTATACTTCCTTTTCCTTGTGTTTCTATTCACTGCACATCACAATAATCTCTGAGAATCATAATTAACCCTCAGTAAATAGCATTCCCCTATGTCCAAAATAATATGTTTATTTCTTCCTTGATCGTGAATGTTACAATGACTCACAGTGTTTTGCACTAATTATCCTTTTACGAGAAGATGCTCTCTCACTTCATAGGAGTATTACCTGCCCCAAATTCTTAGGCACCAGGAATGTTTTATTTATTTACAGCTCAATAAAACAAGAACTTCCAAAAAAAAAAAAAAAATGTGCGAGCATAAGTGACATCCACAAAAACAAACAAAACACAAGAACTTCCAGTCCAAAAGTGCACCAGAATCTGACCCCTTTCCTTTCCTTTTTCTATTCCAGAATCCCAAAGAAGCTATTTGATTCATCTTTCTGACGCTTGAGCAATTGGACAACTGGTCAGAAGGACCATGAAAATTAGAAACAGGAAGCATCTTATTTGTCCTGCCTTGTAGGCGGAAGGGCATTGAACTCAGACAAATTAAGCCCCGTCCTCCTTCGTCTGTCTGTTGGGAGAATAGGGCGTGAGCAACACGTGATTCGAGATGTTTGTGGAATCCTCCATTCCTTCCCAACATTTCCTGCAACAAAGTCCAGCCTCGCTACTTTTCCGAATGCTTCAGGATGGGGCTTCTCAAGCGCTGTCAGAAGGAGTGGGGTGAAGCTTGAGGGTTAACTTCTGGATTTAGCAACTGAAAGCCCAGAGGAATATGATGGAGTGGTGGGGTGTATATACTAATTGGAGTGGATTCAAGAGAGGAAAGGAGAGGAATTGAGATAGTGAACGGGGAGAACTCTTCCAGGAGACTGATGCTACAGGCACAAAGATATGCGGCCACAGCAGGTGACCAAAGTGTGGTTAAGTATTTGCAAATGGGATGAATATGAGAATGTTTACGTGTTGCCAGGTATGTCTGGTAGGACAGGAAGAAGGAGAAGATGTAGAAATGGTGGGGTCATAGTGGCAGCAAGGTTCTTGCGTGAGTGTGAGAAGGATGGTGTTTCCAACATAAGATCGTCTATGTTTGGGTCTCTTTTCCTCTATGCATTGTCTATTTTTATACTGGGTTGTTGTTAGATCTCTTTTTGAGTTGACCTGTGCATTTGTATGAACATATATGCCAGACAATGAGTTATATTTTAGTGTAAGTTATTCCAAGTTCTCTGAAAAGTATAAAATACAAGTGGTACCAAGGTGTATCAAAGGTCTCTGTTAAATGTATTAGCCTGTATTGGTGAAGTTGATTAAAGCCATCTATTTTAAAGAATGGGCTCCTGCCCCTGAGTGGGCTGGCAGGCTGGAAACTCAGGCAGGAGTTGACACTATAGATTTGAGGCAGAATTCCTTCTCTTCTGGGAAACCTCAGGTTTTGTAATTAAGGCTTCAACTGATTAGATGAGGCTCACCCACATTATGGCGGGTGATCTGCTTTACTGAAATCAACTGATTTTAGATATTAACCACATCCACAAGATGATCTACACAGCAACACCTAGATGACTGTTTGATTAAATAACTAGGTACTGTAGTCTAACCGAGGTGTCCCATACAATTAATTGAGCATCGTACAGGGGACAAATTAAAATTCTGTTATTGGGACTTCCCTGGTGGTTCAGTGGTTAAGAATCCATCTTGCAATGCAGGGGACGCCGGTTCGATCCCTGGTCAGGGAACTAAGATCCCACATGCTGCGGGGCAACTAAGCCCACGTGTCACAACTAGAGAGCCCGCCAGCTGCAACTACAGAGCCCACGTGCTATGGAGCCCGTGCGTCACAACTAGACAGAAGCCCACGCTTCTCTCAACAAACTGGGCTGTGGAGAGTTTCTGGTGGATTCTGGCCATATGTGCTCAGTTGAATAAAGTCATAATTTGTGCCCGTATCCCAGAGCTCGAAGAAGAGGACAGCACTGGCGTTTTGTTTGCCAGGGATTCCTGGCAATGCAGACAGCTGTTGTGAAAACCCAAATTCTGAACTCCATTTCCCCTCAATTATCTGGGAGGTTTAGAGAGAAAAATCGGTACTTAGGAAGATCGCGAGATATTTGGGGGAATAGAAAGGGCTGAAGAATCAGCCCATGGTATAGGCAATTCCCAGCTAAATTCCTCCCCTCTACCCTTTACCATTCTCCTCAATTGAGAGTGGATTTCTAAAAGAAATAGCAGCTGTCTGTGCCTAACTCAGAATCCACCACTTCAAAGGGCCTTGGGATCATTTGTGTCCTCTCCTTTATCTCTTCTATTTAATATCTGCTTTTAATTTTTTAACTTCACAACACTTGTAAAGATCACAACGAGAGATCCAGCTTCAAAGAATATTACCACAGCTAGTATCTTCAGATCCCCACCAGAAGTCAGTCCCTGTGTTTCTTAGATATCTTGTCAGTGATTGATTTGAAACATGAAAAGGCAGGAACGTAAAATAAGTCATAGACGCTGTCATCAATTTTGATTAATTGATTAATTCAATCCAATACTCGAAAAACATAAAATTGTTCTAAAACAAAGTTTACAAACTCGCAAAGGTGCATTGGGCTTTGCAAACATCTAAAGTGCACCCTACCATGATCGGCTTATCATCACGCAAACCTTATCATCCAGCAACGCTTCAGGGTTTCACTCAAAGTAACCAGATTGTGGGACAGCAATCCCCTTAGCACCAAAAGAGAGTCCTTTATTTATTTATCAGTAACTGATAAAGGAATAGTTCACTGATTTTAGCCACAGCCAGGTTAGAAAATCAACGAATCCGATCACCAATGAGAATTTCAAACCCCCATCTTGTACAAATGGATATTTAAAGCTTCAGTTTCATCTAAAACATATCTAATCACAAAAGGAAATATATTCTTTAGGAAGTAAAGTATTTGCTGAACCAGTAGAAAAGAATGGTAATTTCTAGGCACAAAGGGAAGAAAAAAAAATTTAGGCTTGGGCTTAATATCTCAGAGGAAAAAGGGGTCTCCGTAACCATTCCAGTCAAATAAAAAACAGTCCCCAGTGGTAGAATCAAAAAAGCGTTCTGAAATAATACAGTAACCTAATGTAATACAAAATAGCCAAATAGTGACAGAAAGATATTTCATCAGAACATTTAAAAATGTTTTGAAAGTATTGTTCTTTCAGAAATGCATGTTATGACATTAACTTGCAAAAAATGACTCTCATTTCCAGTAAGACCAATCTTAAAAATCTGAAGTATTTCAGTATTTATTAAATTAAAGCAAAAAGGAATATAAAGTAAAATGAGGGGGTGGGGGGGGAGAGATGGAGAGAGAGAGGGGAGAGGGGGCAGATGGATGGAGAGGAAAACATACAGAGAGAGTAACAGAGGCAGAAAGAGACGGAGACAAAACAGAGAGAAATCATTCATTTCTAAGGGACGTCTCAGGACCAGTTTCTCAAACTTCCACAAGCATCCCTCTAGAACCTTGGTGTTTAACAAAGGCCAGTTAATGATAAAAATCCAACACACTCTATAACCGCCTGCCTTTGAATGTGCACATAAGTAAAATATTAACATGCGCTTTATGACTCCCTCTGTTTGGAATGGACCCTGCTTTCAAGTGTTGCTTCCAATGCCCATTTTTAGCATCATAATTGCAGGGAGAAACCAGAGGGAAGAGGAAGCGCCAGGTTCAGGATTTATCTATTTTTTCACACAAGAAGGGTTCAGTCACTCTCACGTTTAACATATACGATGTGAGGATATTGCCTTGGCATTGACAGGCTCAGGATCAAAGCCCTCCCAGTAAGTATTTATTTATTTAGGAAGAAAATGAGTCGTGATGTGAAATATTCATTCAAACATCCTTAATTCCACCCCTCACCCCCGGTATCTCCCATGTATATACCCAAACAGCCATGGGTCAGCTCTGCCTGATTTCCAGGTCCCGTGAGTGGACCAAACAGAGCAAGGTAGTGGTGAGGTAAAATCGCAGATCTTGCAAAGATTTCAGGATTTTGTGAATTTAACTGGAGCCCTGGAATCACCAGGTGAGCTACTGACAAACAGAGACGTGGATGAGTCACAAGTCACATCTGAAAAACAATCCGTGTCAACTACAGTGATCAAACAGCACTGGTCCCTCTGTGTTGTCTAAGAGTTTTCACATAGTTTCATGTGTAACTTAACTTTTCCCAAAGAGGAGACGGGGCTTAATTCCATGGAGTTTCATCTTCCCAAGAGCATTTAAGACCAACTTTTCCCCCATGTTGGAGGGAAGTAAAATATTGGTCCTTTTTTTTTTTTTTTAAGTGAGTTTCTTTTAAATGGTCTTTTCCTGGTATTTATTAGCATTGGGTGATAATTGTTTCATACATTTAATATAATAACACTTTTTTCCTTCTCTCCCACAAGGAAAAGCTTCTATCAAACCAGTCTTGTATACGACATCTCATGAATGTGTGAAATGCAGTCAGATGACAACTGCTGAGAAACCCCCTCAAACTGAGGGTCTGCTGATAGTGGAGGGCACAGAGCAGTGAGGGAAAAAGTTGAAAGTTTCTACAAGAGGATAAATGCATTTGATGGGGTAATAATAATTCCAGAACTTTTACAGACTTCTGGACAAAAGAGTACACTATTAAATGTATTAGAATGAGTTTAAATAGGTTTTATCTTCCCTAAAATCAGTGTTATTGTCTATCTATCTACCCCCTCATCCATCATCCATTCATCCATCCATCCATCTAACCATCCATCCATCTAACCATCCATCCATCTAACCATCCATCTACCCATCTAACCGTGCATCTATGCATGCATGCATCCATCCATCCATCCCACCATCCATTCATCAATCCTGTCATCCATCTACACATTCACCCAATTCATCCATCCAACCATCCATCCACCCGCCCATCCCCCTATCTACCTACCCACTCACACCTACCCATTCATCCACTCACCCACCCACCCATCCATCCACTCATCCATTCATCCATCCATCCATCTAACCATCCATCCATCCATCTAACCATGCATGCATGCATCCATGCATGCATGCATCCATCCATCCATCCCACCATCCATTCATCAATCCTTTCATCCATCTACACATCCACCCAATTCATCCATCCAACCATCCATCCACCCGCCCATCCTCCTATCCACCTACCCACTCACACCTACCCATTCCTCCACTCATCCACCCACCCATCCACCCACTCATCCTTTCATCCATCCATCCATCCATCCATCTACCCACCTACCCATCCTCCTATTCACCTACCATCCATCCATCTACCCACCCACCCACCCATGCATTCATCCACTCATCCACCCATCCATCCACCCATATTTCTTTTCATCTATCATTAAACAGAGGCAGTAGAGATTCAGGAAGAAAATGCAGAATGACTAGACCTATGGAATGATTAACATTGCATCCTCCTGTCCTCCTGTTTCAGTGTCATTAAGTGATTAAAGAGGTATTTTTTGCTACCTGGGGTCTAAGGAGCAATGCTAAGACCATGGACTCTATGTGGCTCTGACACATCATACTGAACGCTTGACACCTCATTAGCACAGTCTTAAACATGGTTTTCCAACGTAATCAGGCCTCCTAAATTTGTAATGGAACATGAGTACTTGTATTATTTTGGCTCACATTCAATACTCCTGTCTTATCTGTTCCCTAAACTATCCCTCCACATAATTTTATTACCCATCTCACTCCCTCATGATTTATTTAAGATTTGCCTGCAGCAAATGCATGCACCGTTTCCCTATACAGAAAGGAGATTGTGGAAAGGCAAGAAGTACAGTACAGTGCAATTTTATGTAACCTGGCTGAGTTTCATTCTGTTTAGCCCCTGGGACAGCCCCAGGTCAAACCGTAAAGTCAAAGATGCAAAAAGCTCCCTAAGCGAATTTGTTTATGCAAATTCCTAGATTCATTTTGATAGGTAACGGGAACTCCCCCAAACGAAGGAGGTGATGGTAAGTTATTCTTCCCCTCCTATAACTCTTGAACCCAAATCAGTCATACATACAATCATTTAGTAGATGCTCATAGCAGAGACACAGAACAGTTGATGTGAATTGTCCTATGAACCTTCAAGAGGTCCAACCTCTATCTTGTAGCTCCTTTAACTCCCACCTCTCTGAGGACAGCCCAAGGGGTGGTCCTTTAACTCTACAGGCATCAGGAAATGAGGAATTTTCCTTAGTCGGTGGATTTGCACAGCACTAGTGGGGCTTCAAGCCACGGGTGTAGGACCATGTCAAAGCTACAGACGGCTCTGGATTTGTATACCCTGATCATGCAAGTGGGGAGATGGTCTCTGAAATATTTCAGCCAATCCACCTATCTTGCATATTTTTAATCCCACCAGCGAGAGTGCATCCTTACATTTATCCCGACTTAACAAGCAACTCATTTCACGAATACAATGCATTTCTGGTACGCTGATTACAAGCAGCTGAGCTGAAGACCTAGGGTGTGAATTTTCTGATGCAGGGCTAGCTGATCACCCCTGGAGTGTGGACACGCCATTAAAATAACTGTATCCTCCTTAAAATAATTAGCACACGGATAAAACCGTACTGTCTATGCTGTTTTTTGTTTTATTACCTCAACTTTCCTTTCAATTGTAACAGATACCCTGAGTTTCACATCATACAAACTACAAGGCATAAGGCAAGGCTGTAAAAAGAAAATGGCCAGATCCTCTTTGAAAGCCTAAATATGAAATATTTTAGGGATTTGGGGCTCAAGACCCTCAAGGAATGTTTTTGTTAGTTTCTCAGTGGTTTGCTTGTTTCATTATGATTTACATTGCTACTCCGAGGCACTGCCAACCTTGCATGAGAAAGATCAGTCTACATTTTGTCAGTAACGAAAAGGGTTACCTATGGAGACCTGAGTTAATGGGCCCTGTATGTCCAATTTATTCCAGTGACGTTGTAACGTGTCACTGACACTGTGAGAGGGTTAGGTCTCAATCAGATTATTTACAGAATTCTCACGAAGTACAGAAGTATAAAGGGAGGGGTTTCATTGCAATGTTGTCCATACATGCCCTCACACAAGGGATCAAACAAGGTGTTAAAAACAAGACAACAGGTCCAAAATGGAGTCACTTATGCTCGCCAGGTCACCCAGTCAAGACTTAACTACAGTCTTGGCTCTGCCAGCAATGGAATCTTAAACCATTCAATCAGCACTAGTTAGGTAATTCGCCTGATAGACTCCTAACATATTTTAAAGGAAAGTAACCTTGCAATAACCAACCCACTTCTTTGCCCAGTATAACTTCCTTGCTCTGCTCCTGGATATAAAAGCCTTTTCTTTTCTAGAGCGCCTCAGAGCTCCTTTCTGTCTGCTTGATTGGATGCTGCCCTATGTGTATCAATTTTTGCTCAAATAAACTCAGAATTTTAATATGCCTCAGTCTATCTTTTAACACAGACAAGCAGCTAAATAAATGATACATTCAGTTGAATATTTCTGCAGTTGTTTAAAAGTGATTTACTTCTGTAAACTTCCATAAGAGGTGGATTTTAGCGAATAAAGCAAGTGGCACAGTAGTATGAATAATGTGATCCCAATTTTGTGAAAAGACACTAAAAGGAAAGCCGTGTATAAATGCGTGTGTGTGTGTGTGTGTGTGTGTGTGTGTGTGTGGTGGTACAAAAGCTGTATGTGATTCAAGAAAGAAGTGGATATATATACAGGAAATACTGATGGAGGAATTTCACTGTGTACGGTACACAGTGATGGAGGAATTTCACTGTGCACATTTCTGTATTGTTTGAACACGCTTAGGACTGAATATATTTTAAAGGGATATTTTAAAGAACATCACCTAACAATGCCATAATGTGAGTGAGAAATAATGAGCTATGGGAAGGTCAAAGGATGCCTCATTTTGATTGAGAAGGAAGAATTTATCTTGATTATGCTGTTGTCTCTTATACATCATAGTAAAATAATGTAAAGTATGTGTGAGAGGCTTAATTTACTATCTCTTCTATGGAGCACATTGATCAGTAACCTTCCAAAGACATGATTTTTAAAGTAATGACAAAATTGAGGGGAATTTCAGATAAAAGAGTCTCTCAGGCAGGGACCTTTTTTTGGAAATCAGTGCATATTCATTGCAAAAAAAAAAAAAAACAAACAAAAAAACCCATGTCATTTCTTATCTTCTCTAGCCAGGATGCCATCTGAGCCTGGTCATATGGTCCAACCATTAGTTCATAATGACTATAAATGTTCTACCCGGTTGGTTGAATTTACATTTTACTGCAGCATTTTTCGTAACTTACAATATCATTTTTAAACTATTTTCTTCTGAAAATGCTTACTATTTTCACACTAATAACAAACTTTAGACTTTAGGAGGGAGATTTTATGGTATACAAATGTACAGTAACGCTGGAGAGTCTTCTTTGCGAAAATAAGTTAAATAATGATTTTTGTAACGAGAGGTTGGGTTTCAGAATCTAACAAATATTTTGGTAGCCGTGTAATAACGTAATGCAATAATGGCAATGAAAAGCTTCTGAAGCTCTCAGTCGAAACCTATTGTTACTCCGTTAATAGAATCTTTGACTTTTAAAGCAGTTCTTATTACAGTAAATTATGTAATGCCTTCACAATTTCACCTTTATTCTCAATAGGGATAGATATGCCTTCATACCTGCTAAATTCTTGAATTTGATATTCGCATGCACAGAAAAGCTAGCAGAGGCTGGATGGTTATCAACATCTATATTTTAACACCATATCCCTTTAAGCTGTAAAAATGAGAATGTTAACTTGTTTTATACTAGGTTCCATGACATTTTCTAGAATATTCAATGCCATAAAAGTCAGCACAGCCATTTACATAAGACACGGGAGTTTAAACAGAAAAAGCTAATTCTGATTTACTAAAATGTCAACGTCAATTTGAAATCCTATTAAGCTTGGGAAAGAAGTTCTTTGCCATGGATACCGAAAAACATGAGTCATTTCAAACTTTAACCATGTTTCTACATTTTTGTGAACCTCTGAGGTACCTTGAGGAGGATTTATCACCTGAACGTCTTACAACATAAAATATGTATTGAACCACTCAAAGGAGGTGTTTAAGGATAGGCTTATGTCAACTATGGATACGTGAGTAGGCATGCGTCACCTCTCTAAGACATGGGATAAGCCAAGCAAAGAGGAACTTGGAAGATCCATCCGCAATTTACTCCATGCCACCTTCTACCTGCTTCCCCTTCTGCTCTACATCAAGTTTCTCTGTGTCTATGTTCATGTAAATGTGAATCAAAAACTCATTTTATCTTGAGTTCTTAGGAGGAGGAGTTTCCAAACAATGAGATGAATAAAGACAGTGCTTCTCCAAATCAGCCAATAAAATAATCCATACTATTTCACATCAATATTTATATATTATATGTTTCCATAGAAAGAGGAAATAGAGATTCAAATGGATTATAATAATGCCTAATACCGGGACTCTCTACTCAAAGACGTGCAAATGGGATGGATCATTCCATGTATCACCTTATAAGGTAGGTAGGACCAGGGTCATTGCACTTAAGAAGTGGCAGAATGGGCCACCCCCAAAATGTGTTCTGGGGCATATGGATTGTTTTGAGCTGATTATTTTGAGAAACAGGAGATGCTGAAGGTCTGAAAACAGAGTAGAAGTTACTCTTTTGTAAGAGACATTTACATTTACAAGGGAAACTTCCATTTGTAAGGGTGTTTCCCTCTCTGTACCGGGAAGGGAAGGATGCTTCTCTATCACAAGAAACTCTCATCAGTGAGGAAGGCACTTAAATCTGCCTAACCTTACATGTACCCACTTTAATTTTCCTGGTCACCTCCCCAAAACTGGCCTCTCCCAGCATCTGCCTTTCGCTGAAGATGGTATTTAAGCCTCAATTCTAAGCCACCTCCACAGAGTTACTCACTTCTCGTGAGCATCTTCCACGTAAACATAAGGCATACATGTTCAACAACTTCTGGTTGATTTTCTCCTATTAATCTGTCTTTGGTTACAAGGGTCCCAGCCAAGAACCTAGAAGGTTAGAGGAAATATGTTCTCTCCACACTCATTTTAAGACTCAAGAGACCAAGTTCTGATATATTGGGTGACTTTCCCAAGATCACATAAAGTCAGAGATGAGACTTCCAGAGAATCCAAAGCCACACTTTGCCCAATACATTGTAAGATAATTAAATATGACTACATACATTTTCTGAATAAAGAATAACAGAGCAAAAGTAAAAGTGGTAGAACCAAAAGCATACTTGAGTGTATTTTAATAAAAACAGTAGAAGAGTGTATGGATTTCCATAGCTTCCTTGTAACATCTCCTGAGCTCTATAATAAATATCTTAAAAACAAAAATAAGATAAATGTTACCTTAAGTAAGTGCCTTTAATAGCGTGTTCAGGAAATACCATCTACACTGGCAGAGGTGGGCAGCGTACCCAGTTCTGAATAACTTGCCAACCATGCAAAAATAAATGAGAGGAAATCCCTTCCCTGGAGGAATTCTTGATTTAGAGGGCTGTTACCACATTTGGGTGATGGACTTATCCAACATAAATCATTAAAATATAATGCAAAGTTACTAAGGTAAGTCATTATACGGGATGCAGAGAATGGTATAATTTATTCTAGCCTTAGGTAGTCTAAAAGGATTACAAATAAAATAAGAATGGGCTGCCACCCAAAGAGTGACAGAAGGAGAAAGGGAAAGTAAGGTTAAACTGGCAAATTAATTTCTCCAAAAAACACAGTCCAGCCACTGGTTTTCGTTTTAGATGTAGGTCTTTTGTACGAAAATGTAAGTTAACACGTGTAGCTACATTAATGCTATGCAACTTCAAAAAGAAGACAGGATTCTCTAGATAAGACTTTCCATCATAATAGTTCAATTTTACAAAGATGTGAGGATTTCCCCAGTACCCTTATGAAATTATCTAATATACACAGAACATCAAATAGGTCTCAATCAATTACATGCAGCTACGTTATATGGACCACGAGGGTAAGACATACATATGCTGAACTGAAGCAAGAGCTGGGCAGGGATTAGTTGAAATGCCGTCTAACAACCTCCTATGTAATTGCCACAGACTGAACGTTTGTGTCCCACGTAAAATTCATATACCAAAACCTATTCCCCCCAGGGGGAGCAGAATATATGACTCCAAGATACACCACTTTGGCATATGAATTATTTTGAGGTGAAGACAGACAAGGCTCAACAGAATCAGGAGAAAGAGCTGTTTACCTTCCCTTTAACTGCCTAAAAGAATTTGGACAGGGCAGGGGCCCTATACCAGGAGAGTGATATTAGCAGAGGTCTTTTTTTTTTTTTTTTTAAACTGGTTTGCCCAGGCAGAAGAAGGCTTTTATTTTATTTATTCATTATTATTGGAGTATAGTTGCTTTACAATGTTGTGTTAGTTTCTGCTGTACAGCAAAGTGAATCAGTTATATGTATACATATACCACTCTTTTTTAGATTTCCTTCCCATTTAGGTCACAGAGGTAACTTTTATATCAGAATGGCTTATTGGCACGGCATGGCAAACATTTGTTTAGCAAACATTTGTTCTTCTCACCTTCCTGTGAATTGCATTCCTCCCCTTTGGAGCCCCCTTCCCCTTCCCCCTTTCTTCTTAGCTCAGGATGGCATAGAAGGCTCAATTACCTGACTGCCTTTGGGTCTCCTGTCTTTGGGGCTTCCATATGTACAAAATTTTTCTCCTGTTAATCTGTCTTATGTTAATATAATTATTAGATCAGCTGAAGAACCTAGAAGGAAGGAAGGAAACAGTTTTCCTTTCCTATTCCACCAATCTGATACGATCAGGAAGTGAGGTCTTTGGGAGGTAATCAGGTCATGATGGTGGAGACCTAAGGACGGGGTTAGTGCCCTTATAAAAGAGGGCCCAGAGAGCTCCTTCATGTTTTCCACCATGAGGACACGGTGAGAACCAGGAAGTGGTCCTCACCAAACACCAAGTCTGTGGGCACCTTGAAATTGGTTTTTCAGGCTCCAGGACCATGTGAAATAAATTTGTGTTGTTCAGAAGTCACCCAGTCTGTGGTATTATTATAGCAGGCTGAGGAGACTAAAACACTAATTGAATGGTGTATGAGAGAGAAAAAGGAATGAGAACAGTGCTGGGCAAACTTGATGATTCATACTCATCATAGGACAAGACCATGCAAGCATCACACATCAAACTTCTAACCCCTATGTCTACCTTATTTTTTTTAATATATATTATTTTAAAATTATTTATTTTATTACTTTTGGCTGCGTCAGGTCTTAGTTGTGGCACGTGCGATCTTCGTTGAGGCACGCGGGATCTTTCGTTGTGGGTGCAGGCTCTTCGTTGTGGTGTGTGGGCTTCTCTCTAGTTGAGGCGTGCGGGTTTTCTCTTCCCTAGTTGTGGCGCGCAGGCTCCAGGGCGCATGGGCTCTCGAGTTGTGGCATGCAGGCTCCAGAGCACGTGGGCTCTGTAGTTTGCAGCACGAAGGCTCTCTAGTTGAGGCACGTGAGCTCAGTAGTTGTGGCACACGGGCTCAGTTGACCCGTGGCATGTGGGATCTTAGTTCCCTGACCAGGGATCGAACCCACACCCCCGGAATCGTAAGGCGGATTCTTTACCATTGGACCACCAGGGAAGTCCCTACTTTGTCTTATTGAAGGTTACCCTAAAAGCAGCACGTGAGAAAAGCACCAGCGTGCAAGTGGTTTATTTGGTTGGGGTTAAAGTCCGTAAAAGGAGCATGCATGAGTGTTTTTCCAATGTGGCCAACTGGAGCTCAGTTCCCGTGGAAAACCTCTGAGCAGCTCTGTAGAACACACCTCAGAATTGTCCCACTAGGGACTTCCCTGGCTGTCCAGTGGTTAAGACTCTGCACTTTCACTGCAGTGGGCCTGGGTTCAGTCCCTGGTCAGGGAACTAAGATCTCACATGCCATGTGGTGTGGCCAAAAAAATAATATAAAATAAAAAGTAAAGTTAAAAAAGAAAAAAAGAATTGTCCTACTGTCTGACAGGAGACTGAGCGAGGCATTTCTCTACCTGAGCCACCCCTCAACCCCGCTGGCATTATTTCAGCTGCATTGCTGGGTTGTGCCTGCATGTACTGTGGTCCTCAACGGCTTCACAGCGAGTACTGCAAAGAAAACCACCAAGGCCCCCCTTTTTTGCGGGGGGTGGGGACAGGATGATAATGAAATGCAGAGTTTGGAACTGTCCGCTGGCTGGTGCTGAAATCAGGGCAGCAGGAGATGAGTGATAGAACATCATGCTTGCCAGCCATACCGCTTCTCTGATCGGGATACTTGCATTACGAAAGTGATAAAAAGGACACAAGGACAAGGTAAGCCACTGACCCAATGTGGAACTTTTCGGGAAGAAACCTCATTTCAAACTAAATATTCTACAACTCCATGTAGCAAGGACCCTCGCTAAACAGACGTGTATTTGATGGCTTAGACGTTTTACAGTGTCACTCAGTTTGAATGACAGGAAAAATTACCTGTGTGTCGCCCAAACCCCACAAAAAATCCAAGAAGCAGGTCTTAGTACCAGTATCACTAGGCCAGATTTACCATCTTTTTCAGTTAATAAAATGTAATGCCTCATTGGCGGCAAGGGGCCCTGAGGGGGGATGTGCCACAGGCTAAAGAAAAACAAGCCACATGCTGGGATCCTTACAAATGTTATTGATCGTTGATAAGCCTCTCCAGAGAAACTGAAAAGCTACGGCTTTGCCATTTTCTTCACAGTGGTTAAAAAACAACAACAACAAAAAAGCATCCGGCAACATGTGCTAATTGGAGTTCTCGAAAGGGTAAATTGTGGTATACTTTTATTGCTCTTTTAATATGCTGTCACATAAAATACTACAGACAGTTGGCAAAGGAAAGAAGCAGATTTGAGCATGAGTCAGATGCTGAGTCATGCATCAGCTTAACTTAAATATTAGTAAACACTCAGTAAATTAATCACTTTGATTTTCTACTGACATGGCTTAACTTGTCGTGGCATCCTCGGTGGCTTCTTTACAAAGCTGATCTATTCCTATGCCTCACAGGTCATGAAAACTCATGGAGAGAGTATACTTTGTAGGACAATGTGTAAATGTTATGCTTAGAGCATAAGTGGAATAGCCAGTAAGGACTCTATACTTTAGAATTCTGAATAGGGGTGATTCGCCATATACCCCAATGGTCAGTTATCATTAACAAATAAATACACTTAAGACCAAATAAATACAGCCAAATGTCTACAGGCTTTTACGTCACATTCAAATATACTCTGCAAAGATGCTTTCGTGTGATGTCCAAGAAGATAAAAGTATGACAGCAATATATAAAATTTTAAGTTTGAAATGACCCCTTTAAGATGGCTTCAGTGGCTAAAGGAGAAGATCCATCATTTAGTAAAATGCCAAGGTTCCACTGAATTGCCAGAACATAAATTCAGGTCATTTGGGAAATTAGCCATGGCACAAACTGGAAATCAGAAGAGCTTGTTGGGAAACTTGATGCCTTACAACTTGGCAGGGAGAAGGTAACCATGTAATAAAAGCTACACCTGAAACTGGATGAAAAATCTGTAGGATCATTTCCATTTTTACTATTTCCAAAAAACACAGTATCACTACACATTTCTCATCATAACCCTAAATATGGCAGGCTGATGGCTGCAAAGGCAATAAAGATCCGTATCAAACCGGGGATAAATTCAGTCTGCTGCATAAGAAAAAATTCAAGACGATGTCAGCTGACAGAATGAGGCCACTTTGTCACGGGGGAGAAAGTATTGAGTATTCACCACTGATGTAGGGTAGGCTTGATGCCATAGGGGGCCATTCATTTATTACCTTCTAGTAACATGATCCAGGATGAAATATGAATTTCTATAGCAAAATGTACTGAGGATTTATTTTAAAATATTATAAAACTGATGACTGTCAGT
Organism: Eubalaena glacialis; assembly: GCF_028564815.1. Lineage (NCBI taxonomy): Eukaryota > Metazoa > Chordata > Mammalia > Artiodactyla > Balaenidae > Eubalaena > Eubalaena glacialis. The sequence goes on along the minus strand of NC_083737.1, from coordinate 3,019,334 downwards.
AGAACGTTTTAGAAATATTCACTGCCCAGTTCATTTTTAAAAGATCACCTATCTAAAAGCACTACCATGCTTCATCGTGGAAGCCCTGGGTAACGTAGGATAGAAGAAAGATGTTTGTTTTCCCTCTGCGTCCCGGTCCCTGTCTGGTTTTTCCTGTATTTGTTTCTGTAGCAGCACATGAGAGTACCCTGATAAAATCAAGAGACCTAAAGCTACAAAAAGCTCAAGGAATTCAGAAAAAAAAATAAAAATAAAAACTGAGTCACTCTGTTTCCCTTCGCCTTGTGGGCAGGAAGCCTCCTTGTCACTCAGCCTTGCTCAAGGGAGTTGAATCTCAGGAGCTGGGAAATCAGTTTTAAGAAAGGGTTATTTTTACCTGCATCAGCAGCACCGTACCTGACACACCTGGGGGAGAAGGAGACGAGACTGGCTCTCTGTCCTGCAAACCTCAGAAACACTCAAAGAAAAGCACGTGGTGGACACCCAGGGAAGATGGCACCCTAACCTTTGTACCCGTCAGCCCTGTAGGGTCAAGCCTTTCCTACTTCCTCCTATTCCCCGGGGAGTGAACGACGTGCGATTTGCTAATGAGTCAACCCTGCATCCATCATACCACGTCGCCTTTCCCCTCTTTATGTACTTAACTTCTACAAGTTCTGAAATTGACAGCCCTGAAAACTGATTTCCAACCTGGGTTGGATGTCAAGGAGTATTTCATCCCGTGCTCACCTCCCGAGTACAAAAAAAATCCATTTATGGATATGCCTCCACATCTGACTGTGACCTGAGTCTTTGAGAGGAGAAGCCACAAGCTAAGCGGCTGATCAATAGATGTATTTTTTTCAATGAAGGAATCAATGAATCACGGTAAAAGGAAACAGCAAAATCCCTCATGCGGTATTTTTATTCTGACTCTCAGTTCACTGTGCCCTACTGTCCTAGACATTTCATTCCTTTCTGAAAGGGACCGAAATGGGAATTGACACTCTAAATGGACGTTAGGATAGAAAATAAGCTTAGTGGGAAACTGATCATCTTTCTCCCCACTTCCTCCATCAAAGCACATGCTTTCAACATGGCTTTGCGTATTTGCAACTTGCTTCCACGTCCTGTTATTTTCTTCGTCTTGTTTGTACCAACTGGATCTGGGAGTGTCATCTTTGATTGCGATGGGGTTCAGGACATGATACCCCCAAATATGGCACCTCTGTACAGTGAATATTTTAAGGTGAAGGAGTCTGAGAAAAAGGCAGAAGCAGGAAGGTCACTCAGACCTCCCCCTTCTCCCCTGAAACAGGTCATAACACCCTCACGGGAGAGGGGCCTTCCCTGTACCAGGAGGAAGAAGCGTCCTTATCTCCAAGACAAGGGGACGTGAGAAGCAGCCTAACAGGCCTTGCTAAGTTTCCCCCAGTTTACCTCACTCACCTCACACTCCTTAACCTACCATATCCCACCACGGCTGTCCATCCTTCAACAAACCTGGCATGAAGTCCTCAGGTCTGTTTCTCTGGTTCTTCATTTCCTTAAGAAGGCTCCCGGGTCATGTAAAACACATACTAACTCGATCTTATGCTGTTCTACTTTTATTCTTGTCTTTGGCAGTTTAATTTTCAGATCCTAAACAATCAAGGAAAACTTCTTCCTACAACTTTGAGTATGTGTAAGTACGGTTTATCTAAAATTGCAACTTATTTGAAAGAGAATAAACTCAGATGAATGAATTCAATCTTCTGACTAATCAAAGTCATTCCCAAAGAGCTAATTAAATCTGAGTTCCAAACCTCCAACAGAATGGTTTGTGAGGTTTTTTTTTAAAGGTGCATTTTTCAGTCTATTGTATATAGAATGGATAAACAACAAGGACGTATTGTATAGCACAGAGAACTATATTCAATATTCTGTGATAAACCATAATGGAAAAGAATATGAAAAAGAATATATATACATACACACACACATATATATATACACACACACAACTGAATCACTTTGCTATACAGCAGAAATTAACACAACATTGTAAATAAACTGTATCTCAAAACCAAAAAAGGTGAAAGCTCTATTCACACTAAACACACAAACACAAATAAAGGTGCATTTTAAAACAAATTGGCCAGACACTATAAAACTCTTAGAGGAAAACATAGGCAGAACACTCTATGACATAAATCACAGCAAGATCCTTTTTGACCCACCACCTACAGAAATGGAAATAAAAACAAAAATAAACAAACGGGACCTAATGAAACTTAAAAGCTTTTGCACAGCAAAGGAAACCATAAACAAGACCAAAAGACAACCCTCAGAACGGGAGAAAATATTTGCAAATGAAGCAACTGACAAAGGATTAATCTCCAAAATTTACAAGCAGCTCATGCAGCTCAATATCAAAAAAACAAACAGCTCAATCCAAAAATGGGCAGAAGACCTAAATAGACATTTCTCCAAAGAAGATATACAGATTGCCAACAGACACATGAAAGGATGCTCAACACCACTAATCATTAGAGAAATGCAAATTAAAACTACAATGAGGTATCACGTCACACCAGTCAGAATGGCCATCATCAAAAAATCTACAAACAATAAATGCTGGAGATGGTGTGGAGAAAAGGCAACCCTCTTGCACTGTTGGTGGGAATGTAAATTGATACAGCCACTATGGAGAACAGTATGGAGGTTCCTTAAAAAAGTAAAAATAGAACTACCATACGACCCAGCAATCCCACTACTGGGCATATACCCTGAGAAAACCATAATTCAGAAAGAGTCATGTACCAAAATGTTCATTGCAGCTCTATTTACAATAGCCAGGACATGGAAGCAACCTAGGTGTCCATCAACAGATGAATGGATAAAGAAGATGTGGCACATATATACAATGGAATATTACTCAGCCATAAAAAGAAACGAAATTGAGTTATTTGTAGTGAGGTGGATGGACCTAGAGTCTGTCATACAGAGTGAAGTAAGTCAGAAAGAGAAAAACAAATACCGTATGCTAACACATATATATGGAATATAAAAAAAAAAAAAAAGGTTCTAAAGAACCTAGGGGCAGGACAGGAATAAAGACGCAGACGTAGATAGTGGACTTGAGGACACAGGGAGGGGGAAGGGTAAGCTGGGACGAAGTGAGAAAGTGGCATGGACATATATACACTACCAAATGTAAAATAGCTAGCTAGTGGGAAGCAGCCGCATAGCACAGGGAGATCAGCTTGGTGCTTTGTGACCACCTAGAGGGGTGGGATAGGGAGGGTGGGAGGGAGACACAAGAGGGAGGAGATGTGGGGACATATGTATACATATAGCTGATTCACTTTGTTATAACGTAGAAACTAACACACCATTGTAAAGCAATTATACTCCAATAAAGATATTTAAAATTTTTTATTTATTTATTTTTATTTTTGGCTGAGTTGGGCCTTTGTTGCTGTGTGCGGGCTTTCTCTAGTTGTGGTGAGCGGGGGCTACTCTTCGTTGCGGTGTGCAGGCTTCTCATTGTGGTGGCTTCTCTTGTTGCGGAGCATGGGCTCTAGGCGCGTGGGCTTCAGTAGTTGTGGCTCGCGGGCTTCAGTAGTTGTGGCTCGTGGGCTCTAGAGCGCAGGCTCAGTAGTTGTGGCGCATGGGCTTAGTTGCTCCGCGGCATGTGGGATCTTCCCCGACCAGGGCTCGAACCCGTGTCCCCTGCATTGGCAGGTGGATTCTTAACCTCTGCGCCACCTGGGAAGTCCCCAAAGGTGCATTTTTTAATGGAAAGTTTTCTGGACCTTTTATGATCCAGCCCCTCAGATTCAGAGGGACTTAGAGGACACACAGGACGTGCCACTGTTGATGCAGCAGGGTCACCACCTGGAGCTGTGCCAATGGGGTCCTCATCCATTTAACCCCCAGTGCTGTCCAAGCTTTCATGGACTTCTCCTCTCCACGAGCTCTATCCACCTCTTCTTTCCAGAACCAGCATGGACACGGGTACCAGCTCCATGGAAACACAGAGTGCTTACAATGATTAGAATGATTGAGAAAGAAAATGGACACCTATCGTGAGGTCCTAGCCAGGTAACAATAACTAAATTCTAGAAGCTTTACTTCCTACTGGTCTCAAGCAGAGTTTCTTCTCTCCAGGAGCCAAAGCATTCCCCGTGAGAGCCTCCACCATGTTCATTCCTGGTTTCCTATGAGGTCTTTTACCTACAATGCCTTATTCTCGATAGCCATCTTATTATGTCCCTCAAGCAGTTTATTAAAATTCTGTCTCTTCTTTAGATATTTGTTTCTTCTTTTCTGGCTCTAATAAGGAAGACTCCTTCAGCTTTACCTTAAGAAATGCACTCTTCTTTACCTACCACATTTAAGTAATTTGAGTGACATATTTATATTGAATAATGTGTGTCTCTTACCTACCCAGAAGCCTCTGCTTCCCACTGCAGCTTTTCACCTTTAGAAGGCAGGACCATACCTTAAGTCAATTTTTAATCAATATAATTGGCAATAATGAGGAACCATGATGACGGGGGACTTAAACAATCTTAGAATGCCAAAGAACCACAGACCTAGTGCAATTCAAATCTTCTTCCAAAATGAGAATCCACTTTGCACATCTTGGCCACTGTGTCCTTCTCTGTGTCCTGGGGAAGCCCATCCCATGGCTAGAGAGCTGAATTATAAGAAGATAATTGATGGTTATTAGAAGTAACTAATAATTACTGGAAACAAAATCATTATTAGAAATAAAATTTCTATTACTAGAAATAATCATGGGAGACCCCACAGGCCAGGCAGAGGTTTAGTTTAACCTTCCAAGTAACGGGCAAACCATTCATCATTCTGTCTCTCATCAAGTGCCCCAAATCACCGGTGCCGAGACATTTTGACTCCATCAGTCGCCAGATCAGAGCTTCTCAGCAGAGCGATGCTACAGTTTTTCGGGTGAATAATTCCAGGGCTGGAGAGCTGCATCTTCTTCCTAGGCACCCTGCATGAGACCAGCCCCAGGACAGTTCTCTAACTCACACCCCATCTGTGCCTGTTTCCACGCTTGGTAGACCAGCTGCTGAGGTTCCCCCCGTGTTTCAGGCGCTCAGAAAAATCACAATTCCTGTCCACTGGGTCTTAACGAAAGCCTCGAAGTTGTGCTTGCCATGATCAGCAATGATTTTCTTCAGCTACAGGAAACCTGCAGTCATGGGTGTGAATCATCACCTCCCCTCTGACTTTGAAACTGTTCCTAACAGAAGGGTCAAATCATGACGGATCCGAGGATGATGGACTTAATTTCTCCTTCCCAGAAATGCTTTCGGAAGATAGATGTTCATTCAGCCAAGAAGAAGGGCACGGGCAGTGATGTCAAGCCTTGAGTCCTATCAGTCACAATTCCTTCAATGACACTCTCCTGTTTTGCAAGGGGATGACACACTTCTGTAATCAACTTCAGCTCAGCTGCCCGAATCATGTGGGCGTGATTCACACAACAACAGAGACAATGGACTCTGGGGAAATTATATTTGACAGAATTGGGATTTAAGTGCAGCCGCCCCGCTATGCTGCTTCCTCAGTATCTCCTGTCCCGAGTCAGAGAGGTGAAACTATTAACTGAATCATCATAAACTGTGTCCTGAAAGCAAAGACCGTTCTTCGTAGGTAGAAAAAGTGAAGCAGGACATTACTTTAAGAGTTGTTTTATTTCCATGTTCATCTTTCTGGCCAGATGCAAGCACATCCTTAAAGGCAATGAATTGATTTTTGCTCTGAGAGCAATTTGAAACATCTTTTAGGGAATGGTAATCTGGTAATCTATAGCACTGTATTGTCTCAATAAACACTATCTAATGAATGATAAAAATGTTTAGTACACAGAAGTAATATAAAATTTAACACCCCAGACTCAGATTGGTGTGTGTGTGTGTGTGTGTGTGGACGGGGGGCGGGGGTATGGGTGTGTCCACAATGTCTCATCCCATTGACTTGATTCACTACAAAGTCCTCAGACTTGAAACACAAATGCAAGCCAGCAAGCCAGGAGAAAATAACTTGGAACGTGTACCCCATTTATCATATTGATTTAACTAAGGAAAACAATCTCCCCAAATCTAGTTACTCTGTGCCTTCCCACACTCCTTCTGCAGTTTTGCATTTACGCATGAAAATTGGTATTTTGAGACTCATTCCTTAGTGCTATCCTTCTTATACTAAGAAAGAAAAGATTTGTCACTAAAAATCCAAAAAAAAAAAAAAGTCTACTACACATCTAAACAATAATCCCTTACTAAACATATGAAAGAACCACAGCGAAGTATTAAAATGAATGTAAAATTAATAACTACTGTAGAAGTTACTCAACTGTATCTACGGCCTATTCTGGGAAAACTTGAATACATGATTCTTGTCAATTACGAGCTCGACATACACATGAAAGGATGTTGTACCAAATAGAAATGGAAGGACCGAAGGAAACCATGGTCGGTGTAGGTGGTAACACCCATGGCTGGCTGTCCCAGGGGAATGGTGAGAAACCTAGAAAACCTCACTTCTGTGTGGGAGAGTGCTGTGTTATCTCGCCTCAGGTAACCGTATCAACAAGTGTTTCCAAATCCCTGCTGTTATTTGTGTCAGCAACCACGTACTGTCTGTCACTGTCACTGCCACATAGGAGGAAAGGTAAGTGGAAGAAAAGAAAACTTTGCCAGAAGGGAAGGGTTTTCAAGAGGACACGATGGCTGGGGAGTGGACTTGGGAAGAAGACAGGATTTGTGCAGGGTTGTACCGTCACGGGATGGAGTCAAGCTGTACCTCCAGGGGAGAAGGACGCGTGACAAGAGGGACGGTTTTAATCCCTATGGCAACCAGCAGCTATGGCTGGGAGAAACAAGGAGTAAGAAAAACCTACACGTGAAGTCCAAAATTGAGTTGTAGCCTCAGTGCTATGCTTGTAACTGATAATCTTGCTCAGATTATCAAACTAAATATATCTGAACCTCAGTTTCCATCTCTAAAACTAGAACACATCTCAAAGGAATATGACAAGGAGCACATCAAACATTGTTGGTTGAAAACCCTTAGAAGAGTGTAAAACTGAACACCAATATGAGGCACAAATTTTTTATGTCCCACATACCAAAGGGACATAAAATGATTTTTACTTATTTCTATGTAAAATAGGAATTTATAGGAAAGCCAGCTATAGGAAAGCCAATACCTGAGACAACAGATCATTACAATTCAAACATGATAAGGTTTCAAATATATAAAGAGCTCTCACAAACCAATAAGAGAAAATTCACTTACATTATGGAAAATAAGCAAAGGTATAGATAGTTAACAGATAACGATACCTAAATGTAGCTTGAACACATGGACAGATTCTCAGATTATCATGCTAAGTAAAACAAGTCAGACAGAGAAAGAAAAATATGATATCAGTTGTATGGGGAATCTAAAAAAAAAGTGACACAAATGAACTTATTTACAAATAGAGACAGACTCACAGACATAGAAAACAAGCATATGGCTACCAAAGGGGATAGCATGGGGCAGGGATAAATTAGGAGTTTGGGATTGGCAGATACAAACTACTGTATGTAAAACAGAAAACCAACAAGGACCTACTGTATAGCCCAGGGAACTATATTCAATATTCTGTAATAACCTATAAGGGAAAATAATCTGGAAAATCATATATATATGTATATATATATATATATACACACACACACACACACACACAAATATTCTGAATCAGTTTGCTGTAACCTGAAACTAATACAACATTGTAAATCAACTATACTTCAATAAAAAGTTGTTTGTTTTGAAAAAAATATTATTATTGTTCTATTGGATAGACCAGGGGTTGGTAACTACAGTCCACAACCCAAATATGGCTTGCCACCTGCTTTTGTAAATAAAGATATATTTGAACAGAGGCATATGTGTTCACTGACAAGTCATCTATGATGTTATCACACCATAATGGCAGGGTAGTTATGACAGGCACCATATAGCTCACATGTCTAAAATATTTACTATATGGCCTTTTACCTAAAGTGTGCTGACCTGCTATGGACACAAATTACATGTTTTATAATACTCCCTTGGCAAGAACTTGGTTGAGATGTATTTTCATAGACCATGGTTAGAAGCTAAATTGGTTAAACCTCTTAAATTCAATATTCCAGTACCTGTATAAATTTAAAATAAATACGAAATCCAAATCCTACTCAAAGATGCATGAATTCTGTTTCTATTGCACCATGATTTAGAGCACCAAGAGTCTGGAAAGAACCTAAAAGTCCAACCACGGCAGGCTGGTCTGTGAATTACGGTATGTCCATATACTGGACAGTCATGGAACATTTCTGAAAATGAGGTAGGTTCTTACGTGTCAAAATAGGCAAACTCAATTTTATGCTACTAAGCGAAAAAGGCAAAATGTAAAGGATGGTGTATTGCACTGGCATTTAAATGCTATTTATGCAGACTTATCTTGGGAAGGAGATCCTCTAGACAAAAAAACAGTGGAGTTTTCTCTGAGAACTGCATGAAAGATGTGCTGGAGGGCTGGCAGATCCAGGCATATCTCATTTTACTGCTCTTCGCTTTATTGTGCTGTGCAGATACTGCATTTTTTTAAAAAACAAACTGAAGGTTTGGGGCAACCTTGCATGGAGCAAGTCTACTGGCACCATTTTTCCAACAGCACTGGCTCACTCCCTGTCTTGGTGTCACATATTGGTAATTCTTGCAATATTTCAAATTTTGTCATTATTTTTTTATAATGAAAAAACTTTGTTATGTGATTACCTAATTCACCAGAAAGTGTTTTGTACACAATGTTTATATATTTTGGGGTAAAATTACTTTCTAATTTTCTTGCTTATTCTATCCTTTATCACCTTTAAATGAAACTAAATTTGAACCTGGATATTAGATTTTTTTATTTTTAATTTTTATTGAGGTATAGTTGCTGTACAATATTATATAAGTTTCAGCTGTACAACACAGTGATTTGGAATTTTTAAAGGTTATACTCCATTTATAGTTAGTAAAAAATACTGGCTATATTCCCCATGTTGTACAATATATCCTTGTAGCTTGTTTTATACCAAATAGTTTGTGCTTCCGGCTCCCCTACTCCTGTCTTGCCCCTCCGCCCTTCCCTCCACTCACTGATGGTTACCATTAGTTACCATTAGTTTGTTCTCTGTATCTGTGAGTCTGCTTCTTTTGCTACATTCACTAGTTTGTTTTATTTTTTAGATTCCACATACAAGTAGAATATTCTTTCAATATTTAAAACGCTGTCATTATTACTATATTTGTTATGGTGTCTGTGATCAGTGATCTGTGACGTTACTGCTATGACTCTCTGAAGGCTCGGGTGATGGTTTACATTTCTTAGCAATGAAGTATTTTCAAATTAATGTACAAACATTATTTTTTTAGACATTATGCTATTGCACACATAACAGACTGTAGTATAATGTAAACACTTTTATATGCACTAAGAAACCAAAAACTTCACGTGACATGCTTTACTGCAGTCTGAACTTGCATTATCTCCTAGGTATGCCTGTGTTTCCCTGTATGCCTTCTGTTATATTGGATTTTTAACCACAGGTACAATGAACTTTCCAGAAATAAAAACAAACACCTGGTGCACTTAGATGAAAAGTCGTTCAGCTTCGGATTTCTGAAGCACATCTGTGGATGCAATGGAAGAAATGGTCCATAAAAAGAAAGACAAGTGAGGGCTGCATATAAAGTCCTGAAATGAATAATGGGAGGAGACATAAGAGCCAGTGAGGATTCAGGGAAAGCAAGAAAGGGGGAAAGAGGAAATTTAAAGAGAAAATGAACCCATGAGTTTCACTTCACACTGACTGACTTAATGATAAATTAAAAATTCTTCTGCAGGATTATCAAGGATCAAGAATTAAAACAATTAAGTTGTGCAGGTACCAATTCAAATTCACCAAAGCAGAAAAAGCGTGGGTTTGGGGAGAATACCACCATTGCATCTAAATCCCTTGAAATACTGCAAGGATATTGTACAAAGAAGACTTACTATAGTTTAATAAAACATGAAGATGCAACTGTCATTCTACATGGCCATCTTGGGCAGAATTCATATTCCACAATTGTTCAGAAAGACTATCATATAACTTGCTTGACAAAAGAGTGTTGTATGTTAAAAGACAAAGCCTGCTAATTTCTATTCCTTAGCTGAAACCTCGTATTTTGTATCTCAGTTTTTATATTAGGACAAGTCTCTAACGGAAGCAACAAGGGCCTCCCAGCCGCAGAATCCCTCCCTCTTTATTGACCCCATAACTGAAATGTCCCTTTTGGGAAGGTCTGTTAGCCAAGAAAGGAGGGACTGGCAATTGAAAACTTTGGTAAACAGAAAGCAACATCTATGGATTACCATGGGATTTCAAAGCAAGAGCATCTTCTTGTAGATATCTAGCCTGAGTTAGTAATTACAATGTTTCCAAGAAACATACAGTCTACTTTTATGATGCTACATTTGAAATTGCAAACACATGACTGTATCCCTTAGGTAGACACAAAGTGACTTTATGTTGCCTAATTACCAAAGGGCACCATATTGAGACTGGAAGATCAAACCTGTAAAGGCAGAGGTAGGGATCTTCTAGCAAAATGAGAAAACACAAGAAAAATACAAAGGTTCTTCATGCTTCCCATCCTGTGAAAACATATGACAGAGAAAACACATGTGGTAATGGAACCTCTCATTACAAGTATGCTTCTCTCCTGCTGTGAAATTACTCATTTTGGGAGAAGGAGTAATATACACTGATGATTTTTACCCTTTGGTTAATGTGTTGTTTTTTTTTTTTTGGCTGAGTTGGGTTTCGTTGCTGCATGCACGCTTTCTCTACTTGCAGTGCGTGGGCTTCTCATTGCGGTGGCTTCTCTTGTTGCGGAGCACAGGCTCTAGGCACGTGGCCTTCAGTAGTTGTGGCTCCCAGGCTTCAGTAGTTGTGGCTCACGGGCTCTAGAGTGCAGGCTCAGTAGTTGTGGCACACGGGCTTAGTTGCTCCGAGGCATGTGGGATCTTCCCGGACCAGGGCTTGAGCCTGTGTCCCCTGCATTGGCAGGCAGATTGGTAACCACTGTGCCACCAGGGAAGTCCCTGGTTAATGTGTTTTTCTGCTCTCTTGTTGCTCAGAAAATAAACAATCCCCTTTCATGGCTCAGCTGCTTATATCATAGCATTTGAAAGTGAACAGAGCACTTCCAATCCCAACATTCTTTACTTTGGACCTCACAAATGATTTTGCTTCTGAAGATCTCTGCATTAGTATGTTTAAAGTACTTCATTCTAAGTCTCCATCGCCTTTTCAGAAAGATAAAGAGTACAATCTGTCTATGTCTCCTGGTTCTCAGCTTCCATAGAAACACGCCCTATGATGGCAGGTTCCGATCATGTGTTTTTCTCAGGATGATAAAAGAAATATGAACAATTTCATAGAATTATTGAAAGTTTCCCATCTGCCTGTGGCATTCAAATGTTTTTTTTAATGTGTCCAAGAGCATTGCCTCACATCTTTCTTGTGAATATGAATGTTAGTAAACACATTTTAAGGCAGATCCACATTTCTTTTCTCAAAATTAGTCTCATGTAGGGGAATATTAACTTCACATGAACGTATGAACTAAAGAGAAAGGCCCAACACTTTTCCATAGATCCATTTCTGTCCCAATATGCAACATAAGTAGGGAAGTAAAATTGCCTTTTAAAAGGTAAATAATTACACAATTTAATTTATTCTCTGTTTAATTACATAGATTATACAGAAAAGCGTGAGATGAAAATAAAATTGTTTCACTATTGATTAATTTCTAGATATGCCAGACTTCATGGTGAGAGTGAGAATCAGGGAGAAATAAAGAAATATTGGCCAATTTTATACCTCAATAAAGCTGAAGAAAAAAAGAAAAAAGAAAAACTGGCAGAGATACAAATATGTATCCACTAACATATTAGGTAGGATTTTTAACTGAAAAATTTAACAAATATTCCTAGATAAATAAATAATTTCAAAATAATCTAGATGCTCTTGAATTAAGAAACATTTTCTAAGAGATTCCTGATAATCACCTGCTTTGTGCCATATTTTTATCCTTCAAAGATTTTAAACTGTTAAAACAAACTTCTGAATCTCTTTCACTTAAACCATTCTCAGTAAATACTTGCAACTGGACTTTTCAAAAGAAATTCAATAAAAAAAATCATATGATCAAGTATACTAGCAACATTATGCTATATTTTAATTTTTTTCTTGATTTAAAAATGGTACTAAAATAGAAAATTTAAAGCTAAAAATTAACTGCATTATTCAGATTTAGTATTTAAAATATTTATCTACATTTTAGTAGACTCTCTTTATGTTATTTTAATAGTTCACATTATACAATTTTAGGCTAGAAATAACCACTCATTCAATTCCACTCGTTCATTCAGTTTTCAATGCACTGACCTTGCACATATTTTGTCAGATTTATCACTATATAGTTTGCATATTCATATATCAAATTACCTTTCCGTGATGGACTGGAAATAAAAAAACAACCAAAAACAAAACAAAACAAAAAACTACTTATCCATCACAGATAGTTGAAAACTGTTATGCTATGAAATTTTCCTGAGAAATAGTAACATTTTGAAATTTCTCCATTTCTAAAGTGTTTGTTAACATTCTGATAACATCTTATGTTGTTCTTGTTTCTGCTTTTCATTGAAAACCTGATAAAAGTTCAACACTTGCTCCCCTGAGCTAGTTTACAAGTTTCATGTTTTACATGTTGGTGTGTGTTCATTTGGTGTGTGTGTTTCACTAATTTGAATTGAAATTCACTGCTATTAAAACATACTCCATCAACAGATGAATGGATGAAGAAGATGTGGTACATATATACAATGGAATACTACTCAGCTATAAAAAAGAACGAAATAATGCCATTTGCAGCAACATGGATGGACCTAGAGACTATCATATTAAGTGAAGAAAGTCAGACAGAGACACATATCCTATGCTATCACTTATATGTGGAATCTAAAAATAATACAAATGAATTTATTTACAAAACAGAAACAGACTCACAGACATAGAAAACAAACTTATGGTTACCAAAGGGGAAAAGACAGGGGGAGGGATAAATTAGGAGTTTGAGATTAACAGATACTCTAAGGTAACAGATACCTTAACTACTATATATAAAATGATAAACATATCATTATTATCCCTTAATAAACCATAATGGAAAAGAATCTAAAAAAGGATGGATATATATGTATAACCGAATCACTTTGCTGTACACCTGAAACTAACACAATATTGTAAATCAACTATACTTCAATTAAAAAAAATTCTTTTAAACTCTCAATACTGAAAAATTTGGAAGTTGCTTTGCATTCCAAATAAGGCAACTAAATTGTGAAAGGATTCCCAGCAGAGTCAAATATTGAAAATCATCAATATAAAAGCCTAATTTGCATTCCCAGAAAAATATATTATTGTTAATATCCCAATAAATTTTAATTTTTGGCATAAAATACACCATTATTCTTTTATACTCTGCTTGGATTTCAAACATAAATTCACTGCTATGGGACTGATCAGTAGATCTACAATCATAAAACCATTATTTGTTGATTATTTAATATATACAATGAAGCTTGCTAGGTCCTGGGATATACATTGTCTCACTATTTCTCATACTAACTCTGCAAATTACCTATTGTTATTGCCATATGACACATTTAATACACACACACTCAGGAACAGCTGGCAATTACTCTGTCATTAATCTTTAAGGTCAATGATCTTACATAAAATTATGCAAATACGAATGAGAGCATTTTGATGGGAAAAATTTAAATACCTGAATTTTAAATGAAACACTGGCTTCAGTAATTTCTATTTAAAACACCCATGAGTTTATATCTAAAATGGCTTTTCATCACGCATTTTAAAAGATCAAACACTCTCAAATAAACCAACAGAGTCAAACTCTTAGTTCCCAGGAAACACACAAATATTGACTGCAAAGTAGAAAGAAACTTGTGAAAAACTGAGAGTATGACTCAGTGTTTCACAGAGAAATGTTAATGAAAATATCCTCTCATCCATAACTCTAGCAGTAACATAAATCCTAATTAAAATCCAACTTGCATGTGCTGTCTTGTTAAATGATGATTAACTGTCTGAAATTTCTTTGAAGTCTGAGTTGTTAGGAATAAGACTGGCTATTCAATGCCTGTAAAATAAAGTAGTTATACTCTGAATTCTGAACTACTCTTAAGAGAATATAGCTCTAATACAGTATTTTGCATTGTCTCTATAAATCGGTATCTCCTACCTTCTCATTTACGTTAAAATTAGAATAAATCAGACATCTACATTAAGTAGTAACAGACTTGGGAATTCAAACCAACCCCCCTTTTGAGAGCAAATTAAAATGTGCATGATCAGAAAAATATTTTGAAAAATTTCAATGCTAAAATCATACTTGGAGATTACAGCACCAACACTGATGAGGAAGTGATGATCCAGGTAGGTAGACGAGTAGGACAGCCCACAGACAAAGCAGCTTTGCCCTAAAGAATTCTCCATTCTGGAAGACAACGTTGTGTAAGGGGGCAAGGGTCAAAGCCCAGTCTCTGTAGAAAGTGTGCAATCTGATAAAGTACCCCCTAATATCTTCCTCCCTCTGTGGGTTTCACCCTCAGGGCAAGTATGAGACAAATGCAAACTCAGACTTGCAGGGGCTTGCAGCCCACCTCCACAACATCTAGAAAATTGAGAGAACAGCAGGTCTTCATGGATGAAAGATCCTAGAATTTTAATATCCACAGGTCGTCTGCCCTGGAGGAAGAAACCACTAACCTGTATCAATTTATCACTAATTTTCTTTACAAATACCATGTCAAGTTCACAAAGATGACCAAGCACATAAAGAAAGAATGAAGCAGAAGTAACAGTCACTAAAATGACGACTCTCTGCAAATAATTAAGATAGCGTAATTATCGGGCCTATATGATAACCCAGTTTTAAAAAACAATGTTCACAGAACTACAAAACTCTGCAGGGAGTGAGAAATGATTCAAAAGTTGGGTAAAAGATATCTTAAAAGACCAAGTGGACTTCCCTGGTGGCACAGTGGTTAAGAATCCCCCTGCCAACGCAGGGGACACGGGTTCAATCCCTGGTCCGGGAAGATCCCACATACTGTGGAGCAACTAAGCCCGTGCGCCACAACTACTGAGCCCATATGCCACAATTATTGAAGCCCACACGCCACAATTACTGAAGCCCACACGCCTAGAGCCCATGCTCCGCAACCAGAGAAGCCACCACAATGAGAGGCCCATGTACCGTAACGAAGAGTAGACCCTGTTCGCTGCAACTTTAGAGAAAGCCTGCGTGCAGCAACGAAAACGCAATGCAGCCAACAATAAAAAAAAAAAAAAAAAAAAAAACCAAACAAAAACGGCCAAGTGGATATTCTAGATCAGAGTATCAGAAGAATGAAAAAAAATTTAAGAACTAATGGATCAGCTTAAGAGGAGATCAGCTAAAGTTGAAAAGAAAATGAGTGAACTTGAGGAAAGGTGAGAAGAAATTATCCAGAATGTGTCACAGAAAGATTTTCAAAAGATAGAGAATATAGAAAAGAGAGTTAGAAATAGGGAAAGCAAAACGAGAATTTCCAAGATACTCAAAGTCACAATACTTCGCACATGAAGGTATCAGACAATGAGATCGACAACCAAGAAAGAGAAACAGACCCAGGAGCGATTGAGATAAAGGAAATATGAGATGCAGAATTTAAGATAACTAGGAAAATATACTCAAGAAAATATAAAATTGAGAACTTCAAAAATGTGGAAATTAGACGGAGGAACCAAATTCTAGAAGGGAAAAGAAAATATGTAACAAAATTATAAATTTGGTGCACTGGTTGAATGACACATTAGATACAGAATGAAAGACAATTAGTGAAATAAAGGTCAGGAGAAAAAATAATGCAGAATGAAGCTTGAAAATAAAATCAGATGACAAACAAACAAAGGATAAAAATGGAGTCACAGAGATAAAGTCTAAGAGATGTGCAATTAGATTACCAATAGGAGAAAAGAAAAAAAAAAACATAGCAGCAATATTTGAAGAGGTAATGACTAAGAATTCTCAGAACTTGAGTAAAACACCACTCCAAAAGCTGAGATGATTAACAAATTATAATTGGATAAATTAAAAGAATACCATACCTAGTTGCATCATAGTAAACCTGCAGAACCTTGAAGGCAGACATTCCTGAGATTTAGATCTAGAGAATGTACCATTTTTAAAGGAGTAACTTTTAAACTGACAGCTAAATTCTCTATAGCAACAATGGAACCCAGAGACTAGCAGAATCATTTTTCTGATGGCCGTAGGGCATAATTGCAAATTAAAATTCAGCGAGGATATTCTTCAAGAAGAGGGTATGAAAAAGATATTTTTAAGCAAGCTAACTGAGGTTTTCAACAGCTCCCTTGCCCTGAAAACCTATTTTAGATCATCATTATATTTTTTTAAAGCGAATGCTCACAGATCAAGTTAGCGGCACAAGAGGTAATAAAGAACAAAGTGATATAACTGGGGAAATCAAAATTAATGTTGACTATATTAAATAAACACACATTTCCTATAAGATTCCTAAAAAACTCACAAAATCAAATGGGAGTTATAACAGGTAAATTAGATGGATGAATATGGCATCAAAATATATTAATTGTGTAGTATTTTCAGAGCGGTAACAATTGTATTAATTCAAGTTAGTGATTATATTAAGGATCCATGCTGTAATTTCTAACATTCTCCACTAAGAGAAAACAGGAAAAGTATATTTTATCTCCCCACAGAGTGGGGAAGGCAGGGAGCAAGAAAATGGAATAATTAAAAAGGAATAAAAACCAAGTAATTTACAAGAAAGCAAGAGTGGAGAAAAAACAAAAGTGTCCTAGTAAAAGCAGAAATTTGGAACAGAAGATTTAAGCACAAATATATCGAAAGTTAAATGTGAATATAAGTGGATCTACAGTTAGGCACAAAATATGCACAAAATAAAAGTTTGTAAAATAGATTAGAAAATCCATACCATCCTGGGAAAACTTGATGAGCTTATTCTAGTAACTGATGGAACACGCAAATTATCAATAAAATTACAGTACAGGTGGACAAAATAAACAACTTGAGTTATTATGTATGTAGACTATTGCAAATCACTATTGCAAAATGAACACTTTCCTCAAGGATGCAAAACACATTCACAAGAAATAAAATCTCAAAATGTACCTTGAGAAAAATACATATATTTGGAAATTAAAGAATTGTCTCAGAAAATAATTCCTAAGTCAAAGGAAAACCAATGAGAGAAATTACAAAATATTTTATGTGAATGAAAAAATATCACCTACTTAATTTGTAAGTGTAAGAAATGCTAAATGGCTAGTGCATTTCTTGAGCCAAGTTTAAGGTATATATTAACAGATTAGAAATTGAGGATATTTGAAAATTAATAAAATAGGCTCCTATTTCAAGAAGATGATAAAACAACAGTACGATTAATGAGGTGGAAATAATAAAAATAAGAACAGTAATTAATGAATTAAATCAACATACAGTAGAGTGAAGAAAAAACAAAAGTTGCTTCATTGGAGAGTGTAATGAAAGAGCTAAACTGATGAGTTATACCAATAAAGTGAGAAGGCATGTATATTTTGGGAATAAAAAAAGAATACACCACCACTATATGGTTGCAGACACAGAAAGATAAAATTATTAACTTACGTATTTTGATAACTTTGAAAACTTAAAAGAAATGGAAAAACTTCTAGAAAACATATTACACAAAGTAATCTACAGATTTAATGTGATACCTATCAAATTACCCATGACATTTTTCACAGAACTAGAATAATCCTAAAATTTATATGGAACCATAAAAGACCCAGAATTACCAAAGGAATCCTGAGGAAAAAGAACAAAGCTGGAGGCATAACCCTCCAAGACTTCAGACTATACTACAAAGCTACAGTAAACAAAACAGCATGGAATTGGCACAAAAGCAGACATATAGATCAACGGGACAGAACAGAAAGCCCAGAAATAAACCCACACACTTATGGTCAATTAATCTATGACAAAGGAGGCAAGAATATACAATGGAGAAAAGACAGTCTCTTCAGTAAGTGGTGCTGGGAGAACCAGACAGCTACATGTAAAAGGATGAAATTAGAACATTCTTTAATGCCATATACAAAAGTAAATTCAAAATGGATTAAAGACATAAATGTAACACCTGATACTCTAAAACTCCTAGAGGAAAACATAGGCAGAACACTCTTTGACATAAATCACAGCAACAATTTTTTTGAATCCATCTCCTAGAGAAATGGAAATAAAACAAAAATAAACAAATGGGACCTAATTAAACTTAAAAGCTTTTGCACAGCAAAGGGAACCATAAACAATGAAAAAACCTACGGACTGGGAGAAAATATTTGCAAATGATGCAACCGATAAGGGATTAATTTCCAAAATGTACAAACAAGTCATACAGCTTAATATCAAAAAAAAAAAGAACAAAAAACATCAACCCAATCGAAAAATAGGCAGAAGACCTAAATAGACATTTCTCCAAAGAAGAGATACAGATTGCCAACAGACACATGAAAATATGCTCAACATCGCAAATTATTAGAGAAATGTGAATCAAAACTACAATGAGGTACCACCTCACACTAGTCAGAATGGCCATCATTAAAAAGTCTACAAATAATAAATGCTGGAGAGGGTGTGGAGAAAAGTGAACCCTCCTACACTGTTGGTGGGAGTGTAAGTTGTACAGCCACTATGGAGAACAGTATGGAAGTTCCTTAAAAAACTGAAAAATAGAGTTACCATATGATCCAGCAATCCCACTCCTGGACATCCATCCAGAAACTCTAAGTTGAAAAGATTCATGCATCCCAAGGTTCACGGCAGCACTATTTACAACAGCCAAGATATGGGAGCAACTTAAGTGTCCATCAACAGATGAATGGATACAGAAGATGTGTGTATACACACACACACACACACACACAAAACGGAATACTACTCAGCCATAAAAAAGAATGAAATAATGCCATTTGTAGCAACATGGATGGACCTAGAGATGATCACACTAAGTGAAGTAAGTTAAAGACAAAATATCATATGATATCACCCAAATGTGGAATCGAATTAAAATGACATAAATAAACTTATTTACAAAATAGAAACAGACTCACAGTTTTCGAAAACAAACTTATGGTTACCAAAGGGGAAACGTGGAGGGGAGGGATAAATTTGGAGCTTGGGATTAAAATATACACACTACTATATATGAAATAGATAATTAACAAGGACCTACTGTATAGCACAGGGAACTATACTCAATATTCTGTAATAACCTCTATGGGACAATAATTCGAAAAAGAATGAATATATGTGTATGTATAACTAAATCACTTTGCTGTACAGCAGAAACTAACACAACACCGTAAATCTCCTATACTTCAATAAAAATTTAAAAAGAACATCGATAAGAAAAAGATTGATAACCCAATAGAAAAATTGAAAAAAGGACACTTCACCAAACAGGAAATAAAATGGCAGGTCAATATATGGAAATGCCCCAACCTCAGGAAACCATAAATAAAAACACAGTGAGTTTCCATGTACACTCACTAGATTTGAAAAAGAAAATAAAATTCTGAGAGTGACAAATGTTGATGCAGATTCCACATTGCTGGTGAAAACATGTATTCCCATGTGGAAAACAGCTCATTCTTATCTAATCTCGAAGTGAAGATTTAAATTAGCAATTCCGTAATGGGTAAGTACCTCAGAAGACCCACTCGCATAAGAAGTGAGGATGTATTTCAAAGAATTGTTAAAACAGTAACGACTGTAATAGCCAAGTCTGGAAATAATACACTCATCTATTAACAATAAAATGGACAAATGCCTTCTGATATAGTCATGCGATGGAATACTACAGAGGAATTGAAATGAAGGAAGTAGACCTACATAAAACAATACATAGGGACTTTAAAAACACAATCGTGCATGAAGACGACACATCAGAAAAGAACAGAAAGTTCCATTTATTTAAAGTCCCCAAACATGTCAAGTTTAATTTATGTGATTTGGGGATACCTATATTGGTGGGAGAAATATAAAGGATGCAAGAAAGTGATTTGCATGAAGGTCAGAATAATGGTTCCCACCTGGGTGGGGAAGGCATGAAAACCGGAAGAGAGCAGATGCCACTTTCTGTTGCTTGGCAGGGCTAATGGTCATGGTGATATTTGCTTTAAGTTTTTACACTGCACAGAATATTGATGCTTATGACCTTTTCTGTGTGTCTTGCTTCAGAGTTGTTTTCTTTTTAAGGGAGCGTAAATTGAGCTGCAGCATAAACGTTGACCAATTTACCTTCCATATCTGTGTGTTCCTCCATTATGGGTACCTTCTGATGGGTGCCTTTAAATGGTCCATCTTGCCATGGAAGAAGATACCGTTAGAAACATGGCCACATCGCTTGAGAGCCATTCATGCTAACGGGGAACACTGAAAGTGGCAACTCTGTCCTCCTCTTCCAGTTACTCAGGAATGGTCTGGGGAAAGCTCCCACCCTGAGTCCCCTCAGGCATCTCTAAGTTGGCACATTTTCCTGCAAGACCAGCAGCTGGTTGAGAGCCCTGAGTCTATTCATTCCCAGATGTCCAACTCCAACATAAACTGGACTATCTATACATCTCATGTGTATACTGATATCGGTAGCATGGCCTGAGGCTTATGAGAAAGTTATTTTTTCTGACTGCATGTCTGCATGTGTGATAATTTATTAGTAGTCTCAAAAAGTCTACAGCAATGACTACCGTATCTTTAGAAATGTATCTAGCCACATGAAATATGCAGAGTTATTTCTATGGGAATGATGTTATAAAATTTTTAATTATTCAAAGACTTTAAAAAAATTATTATTATTATTTTTGGCCGTGCTGCACGGCTTGCGGGATCTTAGTTCCCCAACCAGGGACTGAACCCACGCCCTCAGCAGTGAAAGCGTACAGTCCTAACCACTGGAGCACCAGGGAAGTCCCTCAAAGACATTTTTTTAAAAAATGACCTAGTTCCATAGAAGACACATTACCTAGGTTTTAACATGGACCAGGTACCATGATGGGTTATTGGCAACTGTGTAACTGGCCAAAATTAGGTTGAAGATACATGAAAAAGGAACCACTTCATTAAACAGACCTTTAAAGGTGAGGCTGCAAAATGAGCTTTCTAAAAATAAGCATGGCGCAAATCACAGCTCCAGATGAATGCCGTCACTCAGAATAGTCAATTTGGAAAGGTGTATGGCTGGCACTTAGGTGAAAGCATTTTGATTTGCTCTTTTCAATGTGCCTTAAGAGTTAGTTGAATCAAGCTCACATTTATTTATAGCTGTACCTTGCTTTTGAATTAAAATTGCATCATACAATTTTATTTCAATTGAAATAAAATTGATCGTACTCAAGAGAACCTTGGCTGTTTCCAAATATAAATCCCTCCTTCAGGATTAAGAGCTGCCTCATAGCAAGATATTGAAAATAAATTACCAAGGGCTTTCAAGCAATTTAAAGCGAGTAGAAACAAAATAGGTTCCAGCAATCTTATTTAATTGCAATTAGAGTGGTGGCTCTGAAGTGACTCATTTGTATATAATCATGCCCCTTTGGGGTACAGTTTCTGATATGCCTGCTAAATTATATCAGCTTAATTATGTAACAATCAACACTTATAAACCTTCAATATTTTACTATTATTTATTAAAATATTTATCAACTAACATTGTCTTCAGTAGGTGAATGGATTAATAAACTGTGGTCCATCCAGACAATGGAATATTATTCGTTGCTAAAAAGAAATGAGCTATCAAGCCAGAAAAAAGACATGAAGGAACCTTAAATGTGTATCCCTAAGTGCAGGAAGCCAACCTGAAAAGGCTACATCCTGCATGATTCTAACTATACGACACTCTACAAAGGGCAAAACTAAGCAGACAGTAAACGGATCAGTGGTTGCCAAGGGCTAGCGGGTAGAGAGGCATGAACAGGTGAGCACAGAGGGTTTTTAGGGCAGTGAAACCACGCTGTATGATACTATAATGATGGATACATTGTCCAAACTCATAGAATGTACACCACCAAGAATAAGCCCTAAGGTAAACTATGAGCCTTCGGTGGTGATGATGTGTCGTTGCAGGTTCCTCCTCGGTCAAGAACGTGCTTCCCTGGCGGGGGATGTGGATAATGCGGGAAGCTGTGCATGTGAGGGGACAGGGGTTTTAGGAGAACTCTCTGTGCCTTCCTCTCAGCTTTGTTCTAAACCTAAAAATGCCCTTAACAAGTAAAGTCCTTAAAAACAGACAAACGAACAAACAACTGAACACCAGACTTTGGAGGAAATGGAGACTCAAATAATCCCTGATAAAAATATTGCACATTATGAGAATAAGAGAAAATGGTGCATCTATAAAACAAACTGTGATGACACGAAAAAAAAAATCCCTAAAATGTTCTTAAAATATTTTAAATGTAAGAAATAGCATTTTATTTTATTTAAAAATTATGATTTTTAAAAATTTATTTATTTTAATTTTTAAAATTTAAAAAATTTTCTTGGTTGGCTGTTGCATGGCATGTGGGATCTTAGCTCTCCGACCAGGGATCGAACCAGCACCCCTTGCATTGGAAGCGTGGAGTCTTAACCGTTGGACCACCAGGGAAGTCCCCCCAAATTTTATGATTTTTCAATTAAAAATATATACTAGCTGAAATTGAAAATTAAACAGAAAATTAATTTTCTAGGAAGTAATGCAAAAAACAAAAATGATAACATATGTGAGAGAGAAAATAATTAAATAGTTTAAATATCTGACTTCTCAAATTTGGGAGATTTTTCAAAGACAAGAGTATGAAAACAGAAGGGAAGAAACTGCCAAGGAAAAAAAAAACCAAAAAAACCAGAACATTTCCCAGTACCACAGGAAATGAGCCTCCATATGGCTTAAAAAATTAAAAACTCATGCCTAGCCATGCCACACTGAAATTTCTTGATACTAGAAGGTTAAGCCCAAGATCACACATGTTTCAAAAAAGAAAAACTAAACAAATTAAAATAATAATTTATGAACAAAGAAAGAGAAGCAGGATCAGAATTATATATAAAAGCAGGGCAAGACAAATGGACATATTCATTCTGGCTTCCGTGCACTTGCTATTTCAACCATTTTTTAATTGAAGTATAGTTGCTATACAATATTATATAAGTCACAGGTGTACAACATAGTGATTCACAATTTTAAAGGTTATACTCCATTTATAGTTATTATAAAATACTGGCTATATTCCCTGTGCTGTACAATATAACTTTGTAGCTTGTTTATTTTATACATAGTAGTTTGTACCTCTAAATGCCCTCCCCCTATCTTCTCCCTCACTCCTTCCCCTCTCCCCACTGGTAACCACTAGTTTGTTCTCTATATCTGTGAGTCTGCTTCTTTTCTGTTATATTCAGTAGTTTGTGGTATTTTTTAGATTCCACACATATATATCACACAGTATTTGTCTTTCTCTGTCTGACTTTACTAAGTATAATGCCCTCCAAGGCCATCCATGTTGCTGCAAATGGCAAAAAACACTAATTCGGAAACACACATGTGCCCCTATGCTCATAGCAGCACTATTTACACTAGCCAAGACACGGAAGCAATCTCAGTGTCCATCAAGAGATGAATGGATAAAGAAGATGTGGGGTGTGTGTGTGCATATATATATATACATATATATATATATAATGGAATATTACTCAGCCACAGAAAAATAATGAAATAATGCCATTTGCAGCAACATGGATGGACCTAGAGATGATCATACTAAGTGAAGTGAGTCAGACAGCGAAAGACAAATACCATATGATATCACTTACATGTGGAATCTAAAAAATGACACAAATGAACCTATCTACAGAAAAGAAACAGACTCAAAGACATAGGAAACAAACTTATGGTTACCAAAGGGGAAAGATGGGGGGAGGGATACATTAGGAGTTTGGGATTAACAGATACAGTATAAAAGAATTCTGCCACTTACATAACCGTAAAAGATGCAGATTCTAATTTGAAAAGATACATACACCCCTATGTTCACAGCAGCATCATTTAGAATAGCCAAGACATGGAAACAACCCAAGTGCCCATCGAAAGATGAATGGATAAAGAAGATGTGGTACATTCACACAATGGAATACTACTTAGCCATAAAAAAGGATGAAATTCAACCATTTATTCTTTTATTCAACAAATCTTTGCTGAAGTCCTTCAAGGTTCCAAGGATTGATTTAGATGCTGAGGATAAGGCTGAATCCAAACTGATCAAGTTGGGTCACAGACAATAAGCTTGTTAATACACTAACATACAGCACACTGAGTCTGGTAGGTGCAGGGTAAGGGAGGGGAGCCTTTAGCCAACGAGGCACCCATGACTAGGTGAGTTAGAATTAGGTACACCTCCAGCCAGGGAATGCAGCTCCACAGGTACACGGCTTATAGAGCATTTCTAGGGCTGAATGTCAGGCTCTTTTGTTCCCTTGGCCTCCTGCCTTTGCACAGTGCACAAACTGTACAACCAAAGACGCCCGCAGGTGGCCTGTGTACACACTTTTTAAAATTTTGAATTGCAACAAGAGTGACCTTACTTGGGTTATAACCTAGTTTGCCTACCACCGAAACAGCAAATCTGAGCGGGCTGGCACCAAGAAGACAAATGCATCGACCATCTCCTCCCTGTGAGGTTGTCACCTGTGAGATTGGCTGGCATCCAGCTTCTATAGGAAAGTCAGAAGAAAGTGGAAGTGGTCATTTATGTACTGGTTTATTTTGCCAGGGAGGAGGAGACATCGTTCTTTGTAGGGACCGCCTCCTGTCTGCTTTCCTCACGGCTTAATCAATGCAGACATGCTGGAATCTTCCATCTCAGAGGCCAGAAAAGTAAGGGGAGAGTGGAGAAGTTTCTCCCTACCTCGGATGTCCTCCTTCTTTCTAAAAGGAGAGGCAGACCTGCATCCCTAAGGTGCCGGCAGCTGACAGCCATGCTGGGAGTTTCCATGGGCTAGCGTGTTCTCTATGAACACGATGGAAATAGGTCAAGTCTAGAAACCTGCTAGAAAATAAGATCTCTTCCTTGGGATACAGTATTCAGACAAAGACAAGAGATGCTATCCATCCATGCTAATAACTAGAAACAAGTGCACGATGCCAGCCATCAATGAGAAATCCTTACAAGACGAGGAAACATCGACAGTGGCTTGATAAGGCCAATGAGTTATAATTGAATTCAGTGATGAAGACACTAGTCATTGCACGTCCAATGAGAAGACAGGCTTCTTGCTGCTTTATTTTACCTTCACTTTCAGCCTTGCCATCTGATACTGTTTAACGAACAGAGGAAGGTAAAGAGAAATTTAATAAATCTCGATGCGCCGGATTATCTGACAACAGATGGACTGCCTCCAGAGAGACAGAGGTTTGTGTGCAAGGGATCCTCATACAAGCCTTTTCCTGCTACCTAGGTTTCAGCTGAAGTCCCAGAGCTGGAAACAGAGAGCTATTAATAGAATAACACTTCCGAAGTGGCCACTCTTGCTCAGGCACTCCTATCAACTGCACTGACACCTATAATCTGCTTATCTTTAGTGCTGGACCTCATGAGGCTTAGAGAAACAAACAAAGGTTTTCGAGGCACAGAAAGAATAACTTGCACAAGATCACAGATAGAGCCACAAGTGCCTAAGCTGGGATTCCTTAATCAGGGAGTGTGGCTTTAAAAATTGTGCTCTTGGTTCCTGAATCTTCAACGCCGTCCCCAAGTAACAGCTTAATGGACACCCCCATACGCATCCTCATATTGTAAACCAAGCTTTCTCAACACTAGTGACACTAGGGCAGAGATGCTTCTTTACTCTTGGGGGCTGTTCTGTGAATTGAGGGATGTTTAGCAGCATCCTTGGTCCCTACCCTTTCTACATGCCATGACCGACACCTAGTTGTGACAACCAAAAATATCTCCAGACAAAGCCAAACGTCTCCTTGCAGGCAAACTTGTCCCCAGTGAGACCTAATGGCTTGGAATAACTGTCTCATAAATGAGTAAGACAATGCTTTGGCTTAGAGGGTGTCGGCACTGCTGACTTCTTGAAGCAGGTAAGTCTGTAGGTGGAGCTTCCGTGTGCATTGCAGGAAACTGATCATTACGCCTCACCTCCACCATCCAGAGATGCCTGTACCACTCTCTGCTCTCATAGTGACAACCGGAATTGTTTCCCCTTGTTGTCCATCACTGCAGGGGTGGAGTGGGTGGGCACAACTGCCATGGTGGAGAACCACGGTTCTTAATCAAGGAGACGGTCCAAAGATGCAATACCTGCTGAGAGACTTGAGGCTGGCTCTGCCGTCCTAAGCCATCAGCCTTGTACCGGTCTTATCAGGCAGAGAAAACAATATGGTGGAGGTTGAAGGTGCCAGAGGGTTTGTGGAGAGAGGGCCCCTGTGAGCTGTGATGGTGATGGACCTCCTAGGAAGAAGTGTTCTGTGGTCAAATAGAAAGAGGACTACTTCTAGAAACCAGGTAAGTGCAAGAGACTAGATCCACCATGGATGTGAGAGTTCAAGACAAGTGATTTAACCCAAGTCAAACAAACTGCGGTGGGTAGGACCCACCACCAGACCTTGGAAACCAGAAATGCCTTTTGGACACCTGCCACTCCCAGAAGACAGCGGCATCAGATTTTAACTCCACTGGCTGTGTCAGAGTTTGCTTTTTTCTCTTATTCCTTGTCTACTGTTGATGAGAAAAGGGGCCAACATGACTCTCCTTTCTTATGGAATGGTTCTCCTGTCTGGGGTTGGCCCAAGAAAACAGAGTGAAAAAGCTTTACACTGCAGGAGACACTGCCATAGACCGAACTGGATAATTACCATCTCTGAGTGGCCAGAACTGCTATGCCTCTTGCCAGGTATTTCAGACAAAAATGAGGAAGAATTACACAGAGTGGATCGAAATGTAAGCTGTAGAAAGAATAAAATTGCTTCCCATTTCTGCTATACTGAATAGCGCTGGTCTGCACCTTACTGGAACCCACCCATAGGGTGGAAATCTACCCATAGGAGGTTGGAGAGCTAATGAACTACTAACAGGGTATTTTACCCAGACACCTACCAAGCTTTGAGGGCTGGAATAAGACAATCCGTGGGGTCCCTTGAATATCTTATTTTGTTTTGAACTGTCTTCTTAACATAACAGTGGTAAAGATTATATATATCCGTCAACCACGACCAACCTGGTGGGTGCATTCTGTCTTCTGCCATGGAGAAACCTGCCAGCAGACCTACCCCTGAGACCTAGTAATATAAGGATGACGTTACGTATCCTGGGTTCCTTCTCTGAACACATGGCAAATCCACGGGGAAGGACCATGAGAGTGTCAGCTCAGTGGGAAGAGCCTCTGACCTCCCGGCCATGCCCTATAGAATGCAGTGGCCCCAACGGGACTTGTAGACCATTCTGACCTGTCTGCAACATGAAAATCATGACACAGGAGCTTGGAATGTCCTGATGTTGGCTGCACCCCATATTTGGATATTTTATAGTTCTTTTAATAATCCTTTTTGATACTGTTCCTTTGCCACTGTTCCTCCAATGAATAGGTATATATTTTTAATAATCCCTCTCAATTTCATTGCATTTTTACAAGACTTTCTCCACCTCACTTGGTAAACTGAAGTAAATCCCTTGGTGAAGTGCATGAATCCTATTTAACAGAAAAGAACATTCCATGAACGTACTGGTCTCTTCTTTGCTTGAGGAACCTTGTGTGCAAAACTGCTTCTGGGCTTCCGTGGTGGCGCAGTGGTTAAGAATCCGCCTGCCAATGCAGGGGACACAGGTTCGAGCCCTGGTTCGGGAAGATCCCACATGCCGCGGAGCAACTAAGCCCGTGCGCCACAACTACTGAGCTCGCGTGCCACAACTACTGAAGCCCACGCGCCTAGAGTCCGTGCTCCGCAACAAGAGAAGCCACAGCAATGAGAAGCCCGCGCACCGCAATGAAGAGTAGCCGCCACTTGCTGCAACTAGAGAAAGCCCGTGCACAGCAACGAAGACCCAACGCAGCCAATAAATAAATAAAATAAATCTATTAAAAAAAAAAAACTGCTTCTGGGTGCAGAAGGCAGTCTGATACTATAAAAGAAGAGTGGGGCGCAGGAACAAACAGATGAATCAGGGAGAAATCAGAGAGGTGGAAGGTTTGGGTAGCAACCCTCTGGAAGAGCTTCAATCAAAGCATGCTGATTATGTCTGACATTTTTCACCTACAATGCAAAAAAAAAAAAAAAAAATGTAGTGCAGTGGCTAATGCATTTTGCAAAGTGGGAATGGAGTCCCGTTGTGAGGGGCTGGAGAGATCTGACCTCATCCTGGCAAGACGCTGACCAACTGCAAGACTTGGCCAGAGTTTAGGAACTACGGGCAGACTGGGCTTTGTCTCCTGGTGAGATGCCGGTCGGGGAACCAGTTGGCAAATGAACTGATGCTGAAGACAAGGCAGGGACACAACGTTTAGCGGCCGTGATGGTAGACTTCTGAGGACCTCCACGTAAAACACCAAAGAGGAGCGACTTCAAAGAAGCTACATTATTCATTGCTCCGTTGTCCCTGACCTGAATTCCTGAAAGGTTAGGTGTAATTACTTACCCTATGATCGAGGAAGCAAATGAAAGAGAGAAAAAAAAAGGAGGAGTCCATCCAGATGCGAAAAGATGAGAAAAATAAAACAATGAGATTCTATTGTCTATCGTGGAGCTGAAGACTAATACGTTAGTGTCAGATTGAATTTTTGATGAAATCGCTTTTAAAAAATTCTGCCTACATCTATCGATTCAATTCCACCTGACCATAAAGCAGGACAGGGGTAGAGGAAGTTCAGAAGGTCAGAGAATGAGATGATAAATGATTCATGGCAAAGTAGCGTTGGAAGGCGGTAGAATAAAATGCTTTTGCTTTTCTCTTGCCTAATCCTCTCCCCACCCCACCTCCTCCTTCCCGATGTGATTTAAATAAAGCAAAGTTCTTAGGCAACTAATGTTAACTGTATGCATAGTGCAAGGCTTATAGTGGGGCTTCTGTTTAAAAAATAAAATAAGGCCTGTGGGATTTTTTAAAAAAGTGATTTATTGAGCAGGGGCTAGCATCAGGCAGGGCTAAGATATAGGGTGCGGCTAAAATGAAAATAAAACATTGCATTCTTTTGACAGCAAGAGCCCTGCTGGATCCCCCAACACCTGTACCAACGTCCATCCTCATGGCTTCTTTTCTGAGACCTTGATCTCTAGCTCATAATCCCAGAGGAGGTCAGTGGGCACCAGCTGTATACACAAATCCAGGCAGGCAGCACCATCCATACGGCTATATTTCTGTGAAGGAACCCTGTCTTGTATTTCAACTTTTTATAAGCCTGGAACAGGTTTCTTTAGAACATGTCAAAGGGATAGACAGCTAAAGGTATCCTGTCACCAACAAAGAATAGTTCTGCCATCACAGCAATGCCAGAGATGCTTCTGAAAGGATTCCCTCAAAAGGGGGACCCAGTTGACTCATTCAAGACAGCGCCTCTGTGGATATAAAGAAAAGATCAAAATGAAATCAATAAAGCTCATCTGATGTCTAAAGGTGTTCCCGAAGCTCAGTTCTTGAGCCTGAAGTCCAGGGAGTCCCCTTAAGGTAAGAGTCCGGTTTTGACAACTGTGATTATAGCCTCTCTTCCGTCCTTGCCTCTGGGGTGTTTTTCTTTGCTGCTGAGTTTGATTTCAGCCCCTTTTCTGTCCACCTGGGTCACTGAAGTCCTGGAAGATTAACAGAGGGCAAAGGATCTAATCCCACAGAGCCCATGGCTGCAGGAAGCAATTCAGGAGATAATGAACAACCATTGCTTTGAAGCTCGGTCAGAGGTCATGAGAGATATTCACAAGTTCAGGAGCACTGCCCAAGGAACAGAATTGTGTGGGCCTGCCCTGCAGAGATACCAATAAGAACCCGTGTCTTTTTTTTTTTTTATGGAAAGTGAGGCAGTACATTGGAAGAACACAGATAAGTAAAATAATGTCCTCTTAAACACACAGTGTGTTTCTGGAAAAGCCCTAAAGGAAATACTGTGTAATATGATCATGCGGTCACCATTAGCCCTGTTTGTTGATCCTACAAAAGTCATGTGGGACTTGAAATTCCCTTTCTTTCAGTTTCCACTTTTTGGGGGGAGGGGTAGGGTGAGGGAGAGGGTTGTGTTAAAATAACAGAGCCAGACTCTGTGAAAATTATATATATATGTATAATATATAATATATAAAATACATATGCATGGATATGTTATTTATATTTATATATTATATAAAATGTATGTATAGATATAAATATCAGTATATACATTCTATTTGTAACAAAATATTATATATGTAAATTTTATATACACATATATAAAAAGGCTTGGGGAATTTTATATATATTTATATATACACAAGTTAGAAAAAATATATACACGCATGTATATGCTATGTATTTACATATATACATGTATATGTATTTATGTATATTTAGCATGTATATAGCATATCTACAGCATATATGTATACACATTCATGTGTGTATATGTGTGTGTGTGTGTGTGTGTGTGTGTATAAGTTTCCAAGTCTTCTGCCTGAGCAAGTGTTTTTTCCACAATCGCCTGAGACCCCCTAACATCTGCCGCCTATCCTTTATTTGTTAACCAAAAGGACATCCCCGCCCAAAACCATTACTTTCTTTCCCTGCAGCCGGCTCTTGGAAGTTCTCCTATGCAATGGGGAGATGACAAGTTAGTCTGCGGCAACAGAAGAGCAAGGAAGGGCTCTGAGCTGGGGACCAGCTGGGTGATGCTGTCAGGGCATCACCCCACTGGCCCAGTGGAGGACCGACACCAGAGGGATGCTTCCGGAGAATAGCAAGGACCCAGTCAGGGGGATGTTGGGAATGGACCCCGTGTGGGAAGGCGGTCGAGGGAACCAGGGGAGAGAAGGGCAGGCAGGGAACAGGGGAGGACCGGATGCACGCCCAGTCCAATATCGGCGCTTGGGAGTGTTCTCCCAAAGGGCATGTGTGGGGCTTCTTAAAGTATTGCATTTTTCTAATTACAGAGAATTTCAAAGAAGGATAAAAGCAAAATATTAACTCTCACTCAGAGATATCATCTGTGAATATATGGCTATATAGCTTACAGTCTTTTTTTTACACATATATGGTATTTAAAACTATGAAATCGAGAGAGATAAAGGGGGATAAATAGAGACAGATAAGTTAGGATAAATTAGGAGTTTGGGATTAACATACACACACTACTATATGTAAAACACATAACCAATAAGGACCTACTGTATAGCACAGGGACCTCTACTCAATATTTTGTAATAACCTATAATGAAAAAGAACCTGAAAAAGAATATACACACACACACTCGCACACACACGTATGTATATATATGTATAGCCAAATCACTGTGCTGTACACCTGAAACTAACACAACACTGTAAATCAACTGTACTTCAATAAAATATATATATATTTAAATAAATAAATACTTTAAAAAACTATGAAATCATGATCATATAATATACATTGCTCGTTATTTTGGTTTTTTTTTTAATTTGGAAGCCTATTTTGAAACTTTTCTTTTGGTTTTCTGGCTTGGGAGTCTTTCCCCAATTAAAGATTAATTGAAATCCCCTTTATCTTACAGGAAAATATAAATTAAATTGAATCAAGAAAAAGTAAAATAACCTGGAAAGGTTCCGAAGTTGGGGGAGAGAATGGGATTAAAACAAAAGTTATCAAAGAACTACCTAGAATAAAGTCTTTTAAATCTAGACCAGTTGGGACAAGTGACCTCTTTCAAAGTGTAAAACGAGAAATGACTTCCATGCTGTATGATCGGCCTCAGAGCACTGAGAGGAAGGAGAGCTTCAGCTACACATGAACTTCAATTCCATTTGACAGCCACTAACCAGGTATATGATTTGGGCACATGACGTATCCCAGCTGAACATCTGTAAAACATGGCTAATAATCGCTAGCATTTATTTAGCCTTTCCACGTGGCAGGCGTTTTTACTAGCACCTTCTGATTCACTCACAAAGAATCGGAGGAGGGACTTCCCTGGTGGTCCAGTGGTAAAGAATCTGTCTTCCAACGCAGGGGACGTGGGTTCGATCCCCGGTCGGGGAACTAAGATCCCACATGCCACGCCACAACTGCTGAGCTCGCGTCGTCTCAATGAGAGAACTCGCGTGCCACAAACTACAGAGCCCACGCACCCTGGAGCCTGCACACCACAACCAGAGAGAGAAAACCCGCACGCCACAACTAGAGAGAGAAAACCCGCATGCCACAAATAGAGAGGGAAAACCCGCATGCCACAACTAGAGAAGCCCCCGCGCCGCAACAAAGATCCCGTGTGCCACAACTAAGACCTGAGGCAGCCAAAAATAAATAAAATATATAAATAATAAGAAAAACAAATAATCAGAGGAGTTCTCTGATCGTCTCCACTTTACAGAAGAGAGAGTGAGGCCCAGAGAGGTTAAGTCAACTGCTCAGCACCACACAGATCATGGGGCCATAATACGGCGCTAATTTCACCACAGGTAAAGGCATAAAGCAGGGGAGACGCACTTTCCAGCTGCCTTAATCTACCTTTGCTGGACACTACATCTTGAAGCTCTTTGCAGCTCTTCTGATATTTCACAAACACTCAGCATACGAAACTTGCTTGTGCATCTTATCACGTCCCCTAGAGTTATTTCAAGAACACTTCTATCCAGACACATTTCTCAGCACTAGCGCCATTTGTAAAGAACTCTTGGCTGACACTATCCCAAGACATGAAAGTGATTTTGTGTCATGTTTGTATCATGTTTTGTATCATGTGTCAGCAACCTATGAAAATGCTTCTGTATCAAACATATGTTAAAATGTTTGGAGAAGATGCTGAAACATTTTCTCCAGACTTCCCCAACGATTCAGGCATACAATGAAAGCATATTGGATTTTTCTTCCAAGAGCTAAAATGGCACATTTTAAATTGCCACGGTTCCATTTTAATAAAGTGCAAGTACATATATCCCTGTGAAGTAGATTCTGTGGAAAAATCTGTACAATTTGCCTACTCGGTGCTATAGAAATTACTGCATGTCTCTGCCCTCTATTCACAAACATTCTCCCTTTTATGGGCAAGGCTTCTCAGCAGCTTTTTCTAGCACTGAGCTTTAAAGCAAACAAACATCCAACTAGGCCCCAGGACGGAGCGGACCCAGCCCTGACTTCTCCCATTGAGCTTTCCTGGTTAATCAGGTGTGGTTGGTTCCGCAAGAGAAGAAATACATATATATTTCTTTCTACTCTTTGCCCACTACTGCTATCTGCCTGCCAGCCCTGCTTGCAGCTTGAACACTCCTGTGCTTTTGTAAACACTCCCAGCTGTGGTTTAAAGGCCACAGGATTAATTATCAACCTAAAGAAACCTAAGTATAAAGTTCTGTATCTAAAAATCTTAAATCAGTCCATCAGCTTCTTTCCCAACCTGGTCCTCTTAAAATCTTTAAACAGAACTACCATATGATCCAGCAGCTCCACTCCTGGATATACATCTGAAAAAAAATGAAAATGCTGATTGGAAAAGATACACACATCCCAATGTTCACAGCAGCACTATTTACAATAGCCAAGATAAGGAAGCAACCTAAATGTCCATCGACAGATGAATGGATAAAGAAGATGTGGTACATATATACAGTGGAATATTACTCAGCCATAAAAAAGAATAAAATCCTGCCATTTACAGCAACATGGATAGACCTAGAGACAATCATACTAAGTGAAGTAAATCAGACAGATACTGTATGTTATCACTAATATGTGGAATCTAAAAAATAATACAAATGAATGTATATGTAAAACAGTCTGTATAGAGAACAGACTGGTGGTTACCAGTGGGGAGGGGTTGGGGAAGAGGTGGGAGGGGATGTATGGAATTGAGAGGTACTACCTATTAAGTATAAAATGCATGGGCTTCAGGGATATATTGTACAACACAGGGAAATGTGGCCATTATTTTGTGGTGAACTTAAACAAAGTACAACCTATAAAAATGTTGAGTGGCTATGTTGTACACCTGAAACGAATACAATGTTGTAAATCAAGTATACTTCAGTTTAAAAAGAAAAATAAATAAACAGAAAGTTATTGCCTTTCTTGAAACCTTATCAAAAATGAGCTGTATTCACGCATCAGAAACAAGAAAACATAGGCTTCATTTGCTAGATAAACTAAAAGTTTCTTTGTATATACTTGCTGGATCTCAAAAACTAGAATCACATACATTAGAAAACTAATGCTGAACTTGTGAAAATTCACAGCTTTACAACTGCAAATAAATTGCAGGCTATCTTTTGCCCGTATTTTCCTTTGGCATTCCATCCCGTTCTTTAAACTCAAGAAGCAATGCAGGTGAATGAATGTTCTCCTTGGGCTTTCAGCTACACGATTTGTCCCTGCACGTTGCATTCTTGTTGCCAGCTCTTGGTGAATTTCAGACCCTTCTCCCCAGTACAGCTCACAAGTTATATAGCTCCAATTGGAAGGAAACAAGAAATGGGGGTCACAGGTTGCTCTATGGAATTCAGCTATATAGCAGAGAAAGCTATCGTTCTGCAGTTAACTGGGTACCATTGACCTTCGAAGACTTGACTGCAATTACTCAAATCAGAGAAAAAAATTGTTCAGTGTGGACGGGTCTTAACCAGCCAAAGAAAGTATAACAATTCAACTAAAATTCAGAGACACTGGTGTTGACCATCCCCACCCAAGCAAGGTCTATGGGAGCGGTTGTCTGGGCTCTACACGGAATTCTGTCCTACTAGACATTCTCTCCACCCTAGAATAGACACAGCACCTGCCGATCAGCCACAGAGGTGTCTCCCTGCATGTGAGCTACACGACTCTCTTTTGTCCAGCTTCCTGAAATTCTAAAGAACAGTCTGATTAAGACTGCATTCCTCTAGAGAAGGTACTGACCGTATAGGATGTCTCATTTCTGCAAATAACACGTTGGCACTCAGGTTCCTAAAGGAAATCTGAAGGTTAATAGCCGAGATGCCACTGGACAGTCTTTGCTGAGACTTCAGCACTGCTTCCTTAGTATTTGGTTTGTTTCATCATCGGTTACCCGAGAAAGAGCACAGCAGCCCCTGACACCTGGCCTCTGGCCAGATGTTACCACCTAAGCCAGAGCACTGCTGGCCACCGGCGTGGCTGGCACAGCCAGGCTGTGTTGTTCTCCTGGGGAACATCAGCCATGTCGTGGGACCGCTACGTCACGCTAAACCACAGAGCGACATTCATTGGTTCTTTGTAATGATAGCATCCGCCTCCATCTAACTTCTCCTCTTTTTTAGATAACCTGTCATAGAATTACCCCTACTTTCTAACAGTCTGGAAGCCAAAGCCACATCCAGCTTCCTTGGATCGTTCCTAAAATCACTTAACACAAGCCCATGTCCTTTAAGTCCTTCCTAAACCCCTGTTACTAAATACCGCCTATGGTTTGCATTCTCTCTTGTTGAAAAGTCAGTGGACCCAATTTTGTTCAGGTAGAAGTGTATCTAGTGGTATCTGTTTAAGAGCAGGGATACACCACCTGGGAAAATAAAGAGAATAGTAATGATCTCATGGGATCTTTTTATTTTTTTTTTTAATTTTTATTGGAGTATTGATGATTTACAATGTCGTGCTAGTTTCTGCTGTACAACAAAGCAAACCTGTTGTACATATACATGTATCCACTCTTTTTTTAGATTCTTTCTCCATATAGGTCATGACACAGTATTGAGTAGAGTTCCCTGTGCTATACGGTAGGTCCTTATTAGTTATCTATTTTATATATAGTAGTGTGTATATGTCAGTCCCAACTCCCAATTTATCCCTACCCCAACCCTGGTAACCATGAGCTTGTTTTCTACATCTGTGACTCTATTTCTGTTGTGCAGATAAGTTCATTTGTACCCTTGTTTAAGATCTCACATATAAGCGATATCCTATGATATTTGTCTTTCTGTCTGACTTACTTCACTCAGTATGACCATCTCTAGGTCCATCCTTGTTGCTGCAAATGGCATGATTTCATTCTTTTTTAACCTCATGGGATCTTTGTAAGAATGAAGTATGATAATACACGCAAATGTTGGGGAAAGTCCTTGGAAGTTACCAAGTGGATGATGAGAATGGTATTACCCTTATTAGAGCAGTCACTGGAGAAAGATGTTAGCCAGTTTTTGCATCCCCAAGTCCAATCAACTCTGTGCCTGGGACAAGAAAATATTTATTTGTCTGCAGAGACACAGGGTTTTCGTGAACAGCCGTCAACTCACCCCACATCGTGCAACTTGCTGAGGACATCTCACGCTGCTTTCTCTAACTGATATTAAGCTTCCTCTCATATTTGGGCACTTAACTGAATCAGAATGTGTGACCTCCGTGGCCCACAACTTCACCATCAACACTGCAGAGGATGCTATGCTACTGTTAACATTAATACACACTGGGCACCTCTACATCCTCCAGGACCTCTGTGGTTTTAAGCCCAATGGTCTGACTAATTAGAAAAGGGATATAAAAACCCTGACATTTTAGAATTTTTTTACCTAAAAAAGATCCAGGTGGATATCAACCACTGAGGCAACAAATCTTAATGGTTATCCACGTGGCTCTGGAACTGGATTCTGTAATAGGGAAGAACAAAACTGACTCCATATTAGATCCGTTCCTTTTCCTTTTGTGCTTTGTTGCCTGTGCTTAGTCACACTGGCTCTGCACCTTTTGTAAAAGAATGTTGCCTCTAGCCTGAAGCATACAGGAGAGCCACTCTCAGGGTTCTGACCTTCTAAAGGTGTAACTTTAAAGGTGTAACTTTCCATTCATAGAGAGATAAAAAGTTGCAGAGCAGAGAATACCATGTGTCTTGTTGGAGGTTTACAGGACCATCGTGACTTGACCTGTGTGGACAGCTGCAAGAGCAAAGGATTCCAGCACCAAGAAGTTTGCAACAACTAACCATGCCCCTTCCTCACCTTGTCTTTAAAAATGCTTTGCTGAAGCCCTTCGGGAAGTTTAGGGTTTTGGGGCACGAGCCGCCCGTCTCCTTGCATGGCCCTGCAATAAACCTTGCTCTGCTCCCAACTCTGATGTTCCACTTTGTTTGGTGTCACCGTGCACGAGGCACACAAACTTGAGTTCAGTAACACTTCCAACCATATCTCCAAAGATTACTAGCCAGGTGGTCAGCAAGAATGCACTCAAGCCCTCTGTGCCTTGCTGTACTGTTTGGTAGAGGGAAGAAAGTAGCATCTTTTCTTTATTTTGGTCTTGCGTAATGAATGGGGCATCACAAGCAAAGACCTTTACAATAGGATTGAGGGAAAGAGTAGGAACCATCATTATAATGATTACTCTTAGTGTTATACGGTGATGAAATCCCCAAGGCAGTAGATTTTCCTATTTAGATTTAACTATGTATCATAACCTCCAAGAAGGTGGAAAACATCAAAAGAAATAAACCCTTTTTCCTAAATCATTTAAGTATAACAGCAAGGAAGAGTCATCCTAAAGAGGTTGGTTTAATCTGGCTGTTATAGAATATAAACTCTAATGTTCTAATGTATTGATTTGGAATATACTTAAATATTGAAACTTACAGATCCTAAAAAGCTTTTATATCAAGAATTCTGTAATAGTTATTGATGAGTGGAAGGCTTTGGGCCTTTTGTTTTTGTTTTAACCTTTTTGCAATTCATTGGAATCTTTCTCTAAAAAAACATAAATATTTTGGAAATTCTTTTTTATTACTGTGTTATTTTTAGTAAAGCATATTA
The DNA here is from genome assembly GCF_028564815.1 of Eubalaena glacialis. Lineage (NCBI taxonomy): Eukaryota > Metazoa > Chordata > Mammalia > Artiodactyla > Balaenidae > Eubalaena > Eubalaena glacialis. The sequence continues at coordinate 2,981,175 of NC_083737.1, read as the reverse complement.
ATAAGAGTAGGATTTTTTTCATTCTTATCTACATAACCAAACACCTCTAATAATGAGGCAGGCTGGGACCTGGGACCCTTTATAGGAGGGCTTGCACCTGGACAACTGTCTCCTCCAGCAATAGATACAAAGAAACTAGAAGGGACTAAAAATAACTGCATGCCTGTGCAGCTGGGGCAAATTATGGACAACAAGATACAAAAAGACCAAAAACCCAACTGCCACTTCTGAGAAGCTGGGAGCAAAAGCAGGGTCCTGTGTATGATCCCTGCAAAGGGCACCACCAAGGGGGTGGGCAGACCCCCTAAGCCACCCTCTGGATCCACCCTCCCTACCCTCACCCCATATAAGGAACCAGCTCATTCCCCCCCATATAAGGAATCAGCTCACCACCCCCCCATTACTGGTTCTCTCCCTCATGCTGCAGCAGGAGCCCCAGTAAGCCTTCCCTGAATTCCTCATCTGACCTCTTATCAATTCCTATTGATTAAATAGTCCAAGAACCCAGATCATTATCAATAAAATTTGTTTATGGCCAATAAACAGTATAGTCAACAAAATTTCTTCGTTCTGACCGTTTCTTCTCTTTAGGTCAGATAGACAATTCTAAGACCAAAGATCAATTCTACTTTGGAATACAGTGTGGTAACTACATACATATATTCTTCACGCCCCTTCACAGGTATTCCATGAGTTTATGTGATGGATGGGACATATGGGTTGCGTCTGAAGAGCTAACTGTCACAACTTGGCAGGTATTACGCATTTATTACATATTGAGTGCTGACTCATATCATATGTAAGGACACCTCAGAGGAGGTCTGATCTAGGGAAATTGCCTGCCACAGCAAGCCAGGATCTTACCTATGAAATGACTTCCACATGAATCCCCTTACTTCTGAGCCAGAAAATGTCCTAAACCTTGCTTTTTAACCCCAGCAAGATTTATGTTGCAAACATAAATCAGCAAGAGCCTTTAGCCATGCAGATGTTACCCAGTGAACTGTACAAACTAAATGAAATGGAGAGAAAAGAAAACAGAGCCTACAGTTGATATAGAACCAGCAGAAATACGTGGGGTTCACTTAACATAGTTCACTTAAGAAACGGCATAATTTACCATTTGCAGCAACATGGATGGACCTAGAGGTGATCCTACTAAGTGAAATAAGTCAGACAGAGACAAATACCATATGATATAGCTTATATGTGGAATCTAAAATATGATACAAATGAACTTATTTATGAAACAGAAGTAGACTCACAGACATAGAAAACAAACTTACGGTTACCAAAGGAGGAAGAGGGGAAGGGATAAATTAGGAGTTTGGGATTAGCAGATATACACTACTATATATAAAATAGGTAAACAGCAAGGACCTACTGTATAGCACAGGGAGTATATTCAATATTTTGTAATAAACCATAATGGAAAAGAATATGAAAAAGAATACACACACACACACACACATATGTAGTTATATGTACGTATATATAACTGAAGCACTGTGCTGTACACCTGAAACTAACACAACATTGTAAATCAACTCTACTTCATTAAAAAATAAATAAATTTTTGAAAAGAAAGGCATAATTTAAAATTGCTTTTTATTATGCTTAGAAAGAGGCAGGCCACATTCATGAAAAGAGAGTCCCAAATTTCTTACAGAAAATTGCTGATTCACGGATCACGATCATAGTTTTGAGAAGATTTTCAGCCGTAGAATGAGAGCCCTGAGGAAGGCAGAGACGCTGGGTGCAGATCTGAGAACGCTGAAGGGAAAAGCATTGCATTCAGGGGTAAAAAACCCCACCCCAAACCATTTTCGGAACCAAGGAGAATGACCTGATCCTGGAAGCTGTTGGAGAGTCTTGGCTTTTAAATATTAAACCCACTACCTGTATGTTGAGGTAAACACCAAGTCCTGCCAGAGCCCTTGGGAAGGCAAACTGGTTACTAATTCAACTTAGGACGAGCCAAAACCCTATGAATGAAATTAAGGACAAATCCAAGATGCAATACATTAGGTTCTATTTTCTTATAGTGGAAGCTGTTAGATTTTCTTTTTTTTTTTTTTTAATCTTAAAGCAAAGGCAAATTTCACACCATGGACACTCACTTAAAGGATGTGGGACATATAAAATTAATTGGTTAAGGAACTTGTAAGGAACTACTAGGAACTGTCTGTTTATTTGCTGCATTGAGCTGGAAGTGTCCTAAAATCAGGGAGCACCTGCCATCAGTTGCCTGCTTCTAACCAGCCTGGCATGTGCGTGGTATGAACTCAACAGGAATTTGTGTTAAATGCATGAATGGAGACTTAAAAAATTAAATATTTTTTTGAAACCTGGACTATTGTCTTGCACACCAAAAGTATATAGACAAAAACATCTTTACTGACAATGAATTGCTGTCTTTCTTTTGGATTCATATTCACTCAAAATGCAAATACACTTACATTATAAAATTGATGGAATAAAAAGATAACACTTGTTACAATGGGCTACATGTTTCTCAAACTGGATACTGTCTATTTATATGAGACCAAAAGTATCCCTAGGCAAAAAGAGAGGGCAGGATTTTAGGCACATCTACTCCCAGAAATACTACAAGGTACACTGAGGAAGTGAAAACAGCAGTGTTTCATTTGATGTGAAGGGTGGGACAGGAAATGGAAGACAGGGAGGAGGGGGCAAAGATACGCTTTTCTTTTCCTGTCACTCAACATCAAGCCAATTTGTTTGTTCTTTCTGGTTCAGCAGGGTTTGGGTTTTTAAAAGAGGAATCTCGGGTTACCAAAGGGGAAAGGAGGAGGGGGGGTGGGATAAATCAGGAGTTCGGGATTAACATATACACACTACTATATATAAAATAGATAATGAACAAGGACCTACTGTATACACAGGGAACTCTACTCAATATTCTGTAATAACCTATAATGGAAAAGAATCTGAAAAACAATGGATATATGTATACATATAACTGAATCACTGTGCTGTACACGTGAAAACTAACACAATATTGTAAATCAACTATACTCCAATATAAAATAAAAATTAAATTAAAAAACAAAACAGGAATCTCTTGGGGCCAATGAGGTACGTGGCTTACACACTCGGGGGTGTCTTCCCCCATTCTTTCGGGTTCCACCACCTTCTACACGAAAACACACCCTTTTTAGATATTAGACAACCCTGATGGTCATTTTCTGCACAGATTTCAATGTTTCATGTCCCTGAAGATTTAAAGAATACAGCTGTTTGTGGATGACTGTAGCCAGACAAGAAGAAGGTCAAGAGGAAGTATCAAGATGTAACTAGATGTTTCAGGATTTATATTAGATGCTGCCACGGTCAGGTCAAGATTGCAATTTGGCAAGTATGGCATTTGGATCAAGGGTGTCAAGTTACCAGAACCACTCAATGTCACAAAGACCGAAATAACAACTGAGCAGTCTTTTAAAATTACATTTTACTTTCGAACTACCTAAACATTTAAAAACTTTTTTTAAAACAATTACTTTGCAAGAATTATACTGGGAACTTTAAGGAGAAGCTATGATGGAGATCCTGTAAAGATGCACATACCCGCATTTTCTCACGATGTGATATATCAATATTTTGGTGTGCTGCATTTGTGACTAAAATGAGTCCCCCGCCCCCCAAAAAATGGTCAGGTGATATTGATACATTTCTTGGACCTTTAAGGTCATGTTAACAAATGGCTGAAGTCACACGGCATACCCGTTATGTGAGTGCCCAGAGTCCTAGGTGTTATAAAGGCATCTGAGATGGTGCACCTCTAAGCAGTGTTCCCTGTCTTCCTGAACAGGGCAGCATTTATGGTCTGACTTGGAGCCCTCATCACACAGCTCTTGGTCACCTTCAGCGCCCAGCCCTGGCCAGTTCTCCTGGGAAAGGTCCTTGCATGGTTCTCAAGCCCACAGGTTAATGAGGATAAGAAAATGACAGGTTTAAGGGATGGGAATAGGGCCACCCTTTGGTCTCTCATTGTAGTGTGGGGAAAGAAAAGTGAAGGAAGATTTCCACTGGTTGGAGAAGCAACAGAAAATAAGCACCAACTCTAAATGCCCAATAACAGTTTTACTTATGAAAATCATCTTTTCACTAAGAGTCCCAAATTTTATTACAACCCAAGCAAAAGTAAATAACATCTCGGCATTTGGCTCAAAGCCTGAATAATTTGGGGGTTATGAAGAATACATTAAGAAATGGTAGAAAACTACACCAAAATGGGATCTCAAAAGACTTAATCATTCTGAAAACATATTTACCTTCCCAAATGAATTTTATTTGAACCCTGTCCTATTTTATTCACCTCTTTTTAGCATGGGGCTTAAGCATGCCTTTGTAACTAGAAATCATAGGGCATTAACAAATAACGAGCAAATTTAATTTCCCTTCTCTTTGTTAAGTCATCATTTTAACAGGTTACAATACAAACAGAAATGAATGACCACTGACTACCAAAAAGATAAGTTGAAATTCTTTCCCTTAAAGAATATTCCTTATTTTTTAAATAATCACTAAGGATGCCGCTGCATTTCTTTTCTTCAGAAACAGCAACAAGTATTCCATTGGCATATATTGGTAAGTATTTAAAATCACTACTTTAGCAACTGGTTTTGTTATTTCTGAAGGAATTAAAGTGGGAGGTGAACAGTGGTAAATGCAAATCATAAGTGGTTAATTTTTTCCTCAAACTCTGAATGATTTATATTTATATGGACTCTAAACATTACATAAATTAGAACAATACTTGCTAACAAAACAGTGGAGGCAAATGCAAAATAAAACACACAGATATGAGCCCAAGATCCCTGTAACTAGTATGCTTATAACATGTAATTGCTGAATGGATACATATAACATTCTCTCTTTTCCACAAGTTTGCAGTTTTAGGGAAATTTCTTAAAATGAGGTCTTTACCTGGTCAAAAGCATAGAATTAGCAACTCAAGTTCGCTCTGAATTCAAGTTGAGACACTGGGGTTGTAAAAGGTCAAGTTCGGCCCCGTAATAAAATGTGGTGTGTGCTGCCATGTCCTGTTGATTTGCTGTTTGGTTTGTTTATATGCTCCTTTTAAGAACTGGCTTCAAACTGGGCTCCTTTTACACAGTTTTATAGAGGGGAGCTCAATGAGGCATGTGCCAGCTTCAAACTTTTTGTCTTGTACTGAGGTGAAATTTACGTAACACAAAATTAACCATTTTAATGCATACGATGCAGTAGACACCAGAGGTCCCTATTTCAGCTCTCCTCAACCCTGACCTCAGGCAGTCTCATCTGCCCTCTGTTAACAGAACAGACACCCCTGAATCATAAGTCTCCTTCTGTACTTTTCTTCTATTACTTCTCTTGTTACATTTTAACTTTCATGGAGATTTGGACTTGAGACTCAAAGTCTAAGTGGATCCCATACCTAGTTATTCCAAGGGGATAGAGAATCAATCAGTGAACGAAATATTGCTAAACATGGATAAGGAACTGCAATTTCATGTCCTGGTTCAGTAAGATGAATCCATGAGCACTAATGCCAGGTGGAAGTAAGGCAGGTATCACCTTACCTGTCACGTACACGTAAGTGACTCACCTGGCAAGCACCAGTGCTGCAGTGCGGAACGCTAACATCAGGAAATACTTCTCGGCTGGTTGGTGAAATGCTGCTGCCCGGAGCCCTGAGAAAGGTTTCCTGCTTGCTGCCCCTCCTATAAGACCACCCCCCATCTCCTCCACGATCCAGAAACCCAAAATGTTAACCTCTGGCTCACTAAGTCAGGACTCTGATACAGAGCCTACCATCGGAAAGAACTGATGGATGGGTTGGTAGATTGGTGAATCTACTGTCTTCTGCATTAAATATTTTGATCCTACTTTTTAGGTACTATGCACATCACAGATCTCTTTACTACATCGGTTTAGTGATTACTCATTTTGAGTTGTTGTGATCTTTATTTCCCACAGAAGGATAGGAAAGTTCCCACATTTGAACTTCAAACAGATGGCCTCAGGAGAAACGATAAAAGGCTAGTGCTACTAACTTTACACCATTGATGTCTTCAAAAGTTAATAGACAGAAATCCCACTGCAAATTCAAGAAATACTAAATTCCAATGACTAATAATACATGTGTACAGTTCCACCTCTATCTTAAAATGTTTAATGTACTCTAAATTTATACGTGTGCCAAAACTTTTATTTCCCAATAGTAGACCTTAAAAGTTCTCATACAAGAAAAAAAAATGTAACTATGAGGTGATAGATGTTAACTAAAATGATTGCATTAAACATTTTGCAACATAGACAAATACCAAATTGTCCTGTTATACACCTAAAAGGAATATAATGTTACTTTGTCAATTATATCTCAATAAAACTGGAAAATAACTCTCTCAGAGTAAAGAGGCTCTCCATGTAAATTAACTAAGGAAGGAAGATTAATGAATTGGGCCAGTCGTAACAGACACTACTAGCAATCTTGCCCAAACTACCCCCTTATATTGAAACCAATCATTTGGCCAATCTGGAGAAAAGAAGAGTATAATTGTTGGCCAAAAGGAAAGGAAGTTTATTTCCATTCAAATGAATCTCTCCCAACAACTACCATCCCCAATTCAGGAATATATATCTTTGCTTCGCAAGTAGGATTCTCTGGAAGTATCCTAGGAAATTTTCTTTTAAAATCTAAAGTTCATTTCCTTATAATGGACACTTTTATTTTCACTGGCCAAAGAGTCTGCTGGTAAAGCAATAAGATGAGGTCACCTTTTGGAAAAAACATCACCCCTCTGTGAGCAGTGGGTTAAGGTCTCATGGGGTTTAGGCATCTTTGTTCCCCATCTTGTCCTGTTATCCATCCTCTAAGTTGGACCTCACCAGAGTGCAGGTCCCACCACTAGTGAGGGTCACGCCGGCATCCGTGAATCAGAGAGCAAGGGTACCAAATTCTTCAACAATACCTGGTTAAGTCTCTGTGCAAGAAACAATCATCACTCACCTGTGTCTAAAACCAGAAAAGAGTGTTCAATGATCTCTTTGAAGTAACAGGGAGCAAGTGTAAAAATAAAAAGCAAATAACACCACCTCACAAATCCTGGACTCCAGCAAACCAAAGCTGCTCTAAAGGGCAGTGTGTAAAGCCACTGAATTTGAAAAGTAACGGCGAGGCATTAGAAGAAGGTCGCTCATTTTTTGAAAAGTCCAGGAGTCACTTTAAAACTTGAGATGTATTTAAAATCCCTTCTTAAAAACCCACATGAATCTTCTTTGTTAATTTTTAGGAGCCTCCACTTAGAGATGGCTTGTGCCTACCTTGCAACTCCCAGATAGGGCATCAAGGCGCATTTGTAATTGGATTTCATAAGAGAGGGAAAATGTGGAGAGAAAACAGCACAGCAACAGTTTTTGCTTTACATTTACAGCTTCGTAATTTAAGAAGAAGATGTGAGATACGGTCCTATGCATTGCTGGAACAAAGGCATATATTCTGTAGCCAATGAGGAAAAATGCTTTTGATTCTTTTAAAACTAGCAGGGAAGTTTTAAAGGTTCAGAATGATCATAATTGTTTGAAATACCCATGCAAAGAGTTGAAGAAAAAAAATCTCTATTAGACACCTCTACTGTTTTGGTTTGTTTTTATAACTGTCAAAATCTGATAAAAATATAAAGATACGCAGATTTAAAATACTGTTTAAAACCTTCAGTTTTCATTCAAGGTCAAATGCACGCCACCAGCAAAACTGTCTCCATTCAAGCTAACCTACATGGAATGAAAATAAATCCTCTGCTGATGACACTAGCATCAGTACATGTTTCGAGGAAGATGAAACCTTTAGTATTTGCGAAAAAGCAACAGCTGCAGAAGTGGAAATAAACACGATTTCCATAAAATTAGGATGTTGGATGTTGACAACTAGGAGTTCACTCATTCTGCAATTAAAAAAAAAAAATGTTGAAGTTAATATACTCTCTCCTTTGTGAATGAGATTTCATTCTGCAATGTGAAGGCCAGAACACTGCCAGGAGAAATCATCCAGAAGACGTTTATTATCTGGTAAACTCTCAGTAGACAAAGACAATGTGAGCTATGACCCCAGCCGGCAAGGAGCTAAGAAATCGGTTACAGGAAGTAAACATCATGCACATGAAGAAACAAAACCATACAGAAAGGAGTGTGGATTTTTCGGTACAAAACGAGAATGCCATTGTGCCCCTTCGCTCTCAGAGAAGGGAAGTACAAATCAGGTAAGCGGTTCTCAGCCGGGTTGATGCTTCCCACCCACTCCGCACCAGGGCACTCTTGGCAACATCTGGAGCCATTTTCGGTTGTCATGACTGTGGGCTGTGAGGTGTTACTGGCATTCTAGAGGGCAGAGGTCAGGGATGCTGTTCACATCCCACAGTGTACAACAGAAACCCTCCACAAAGAAGAGACACCCATTCTAAATGTCAATAGTGCAGAGGTCCAGAAACCATGAAATCGACAATACACTTAGAATTAGAGGTCATTTCTTTCCCCAGAACCAGAAGTTAAACAAACAGACAAAATCCTCAAAAATACTAGCAAACCAAGTTCAGCAGCATATAAAGTGGATTATACACCATGACCAAGCGGGGATTTACTGCAGGATACAAGGGCAGTTTAATAGTCAAAAATTGATTAATGTAATATAGCAAGAGAAAAAAGAACAAAAACCACATGACAATGCTTTAAAAAATTAACTCAAAAGGGATCTGGTCTAAAACAAGATCGAAAACTGTATAACTCTTAGAAAAAAATATAGGAATAAAGTGGTGAGCGCCTAGGTTAGGTGAAGACTTCATATAAGCAACACAAAGAGCAAAGGCAGAAAGAAAAGAGATAAATTGAACTTCATCGAAATGGAAAACATTTGTGTTTCAAAGGGCACCATCCAAAAAGTGGGAAGAAAACAAAATGAGACTAAATATTTGCAAGTCCTGTATCTGCTAAGGAACATGTGTCCAGAACACGCCATTTAAAAAACAAGCAAACAAACATAAAAACCCTCTTAACTCAATACTAAAAAGGTAAATACCCCACTCAAACACGGGGAAAGAATATGAGTACACATTTCTCCAGGGAAGATATACGAATGGCCAACACTCACATGAAAAGATACTCAACGTCATTAGCCATCAGGAAAATGCACATCAAAAATGGCACCACTTTATACCCACTAGGATGGCTGTAGTCAAAAAGACAGACAAGAACCAGTGTTGGTAAGGATGTGGAGAAATTAGAACCCTTATGCTGGTGGGAATGTAAAATAGTGCAGCCACTTTAGAAAAGAATTTGGAAGTTACTTAGCTGATTAAACAGCTTTATCATACGACCCAGCAATCTTACTCCTAGGTCTGTACCCAAGAGAAGCGAATACATATATCCCCACAAAAAACTTGTACATGGATGTTCATAGCATTTTATTCATAATCTCCAAAAAGTGGATACAAACCAAATACAAATCAGAAGATGAATGGATAAAGAAAACATGCTATATCCATGCAATGGAATAAATATTTGGCCATAAAAAATAACCAAGTACTGATATATGCTACAACGTGGCTGGATCTTGAAAACACCATGTTCAGTGAAAGATGTCAGACACAAAAGAGCACACAGCATATGACTCCCTTTGTATGAAATACCCAGTAAAGGCAGATCCATAGGGAGAGAGTAGATTAATGGTTGCCTAAGTCTTTGGAGACTGAGAAGAATAAATATTGGGTTTCTCCTTGGAGTGATGAAAACATTCAAAAATTAGGGGGTGTTGATGGTGGTACAACTTTGTGAATATACTAAAGGCCATGGAACTGTACACTTTAAAGGCACAACATGGTATATAAACTATTTTAAATAAAGGACACAGACAGTGAAAGGTGGGAGTGGAGACGAACCAGTGGGTCATTTACAAGAAGATGAAGAAAAATGAGGACACAGCAAAGGCCACTGAAAGAATTCGGATTGTCCTAGAAAAGGCTTACAATGTATGAGTGGCCCTCAGGAGAACCGTGTTGATGAACTATGATTAAAATGGAGGAAGTTAGCTAACTAGAGATAAAGGGGGGAGAAGTAGATAAATACGACTAAAATAAATATAACTAAAAAAGTGGATAGCATGGGGAAAAAAGAAATGTAGAAATGGATAAGGCCATTTGCACAAGATTCTTTTTTGGAAAGATGTGAACTCTTATGCCTGGTTTAACAAAGAAGTATTACAGGGAAAGATGGGTGATATTTCTACATGGTATTATAAGTTTATGTTATAAAGAAGGGACAAGAGGATATATATATGTATATCCACATATCTCTCTCTATATATATATCATATATATACCTATCTCTCTACATATATGTCTCTCTATATATCATATATATACCTATCTCTATTTAGCTCTATAATATATATACACCTATCTCTATGTGTATCTTTACATAATATATACCTACCTCTCTATATATATCTACATATTTTATATATATATATATATATACACTTATCTCTATATCAATATCTATCTATCTATCTATCTATTTGTCATATGCCTAAGAAAAAGCACAACTGAGTCATCTAAACCATTATTAAGATATATTAGTAAAGATGTAGCAGCCACTTTGAGAGATAGAAAACATTTCTCAATCCAAACTGGAAACAATTCTTTACTCCAAAATTGTTTTCCCAACTCCGGTACAAATCTTAGGTGTCTCTGGTAGAATTGATAGTGTTTCTCTGGGAGATGATCTCATACCTCTGTCTATAGTGAAATGTGTATCTTTATAATAATGCATGTATTCAAGCTGCCTGTTGATGACTAGACCCACTGCACAGGACACAGCCTTTTTCCCCATAATATCGGAGCCTAGAATAAAAGCCTCTGTACTGAATACAACAAAAACTAGTGCCTGCAGTCTCAAATAATTAAAGGGATCAAGAGTCTTGCAAATGATTTATTTGCATGAAGACCCCAGCTCATCCATGTCTAATGGCTGTTATGTCAGAGGAATGTTGCATTTACCATTCTAAAATAGTTCTGATTTTTTATACTGAGAATTGCACACTTCTTTCCAAAGAGCTATTATTATTATTTTTTTTAATCAAAGGAAAAACTGCCCTACCCATTAGATGGGACTTACCCAATCCATATGTTACTATGTAATCTTATTTGAAAAATACATTTTACATTGTTAAATGCACGGTGTATCTGCCGTTTCTGCATTACGTTTTGATCCCTAAGACATTCACTTTGATCCTTATGTCCCCAAGGATTTATTTTCATAAAGCCCATGACTGATTGATGTATGATTGGACAAAACTAGGAGAGTTATATTAGAACAGAATATGCCCTTTGCGGTATCACTGCCGTGGTGACTGTGGACATGTGCATATTCATTCCATGCTTCCTGTAAAACATGCAATCCACACTTTCAGGCAAATGTGTGGGGAAAAAAAAAGAAAAATGATCTGCAGGCCACAATTTGTATAGTCCTGGAGTGTTTCAGCCTCTGTGGGCTTTAAAAGGCCCACTCTGATTGCCTTTTAGAGATTTTTCAATGATCTGACTTGGAAGGATTAATTCCTTGAATACATCTAGGGAAGGAAGAAAAGGTACATAGGAAGAATGCAGGTATTTCTCTTTCAGGCATTGTTTAAAAACCATTTATCTGATGGAATGATTGCCAGAGACTTAATATCCAGCTCACCCCAATCAAGCTAATGTATCTTGGCTCTTAAATTCAATACTCCTCCTTGGAACTTTCCAGTTTCTCCGCTGCCCCATACTCAAATGCCCATCACACCTTCCCTTTCATTTAGAGTGATGTTTATGTGTGTTTTTCCCCATGAAGACAGACACCACTTTATCCTAATCAACGAAAAATGATCAACCCTTCTTTTGCTAGGTGAGAAGCAAAATGAGGAAAGCACACAAAGCAGAGAAAGAGGTTTCTTTCATTTAGAATGGATCATCTTAAGAGACTCTGTTTTGGATGTAAACATGTCCAGGAAAAGAGCATTTTAAAAAAATGTATACCCCGTGTGATTATTACTGACATGACACCCTGGAATCAATTAACTGGAAAATATGTACTTATTAAATATAATAAAGAGTATCCGAGCATCAAGTGTATCGGGGCATTGTGATTTCCAAAAATGGCTATGCATGTACAAGTAACAGGCCAACTTCTCTTAAGAAATTCTGAATCGTTCATAAAGAGATCAAGGAAATTCTCCATCATAAGGCACATGCTAGTCAATAATTTTGTGCATTTGAGATTGAAAAAAAAAGTCTTTTCTGCCTCCTCATCACCACCCCGCATCCTTTCACATTGTCTTTATTTGCTGCAGACTTTTACTTTCCTCTGTGGCGCTCTGTCACCTCACAGCGAGGGACCCTCTTTGTTCTGTTCTCATATCAACCTTTGCATAAAAGGCATCTGTCTCATGTCAGGGTCTTTATTCCACCACAGTGGCTTCCATATCTACCCCCCGCCATGTGCCTGCAAAATCCCAGAGGCAAGAGGGATCATCCACAACCAAGCCAATTCCTTAATCGCAGAACAAATCAAATTAATGCAATGGGCATTTTTAGCCACCAGGAGGCAGAAGAGGAAAACCCAAGTAAATGATCATTGATACAAAACCTGGCTATGATGTTTTTGTCCAGAGTTCTGGTTCTTATCAACACATGAGTAACAACAGAGACCAGATTACAGCATTTCCGAATGAGTATTAAATGCACAGAGAGCTATTGATGAAGATGATGAAAGACATTGGCCGGGGCAGGGCAAGGGGGAAGCATCTTGTTTATTTTCTTTTTTGCATAACTTTAGGATCAGGGAAGCTATGCCAACCCTCCCTTCCCCCATGCACTGTGTCCATCCTATGACTGTGTTATCTAGGGGATATACCTCCCTCTAACCCTCAGTCCGTCTTGAGCCACATCAGGGAGCTTTGCAGAAATGAGTCCAGGAGCCTGCTGCCAGGCTGGCCGATCACCTCCCCCGCCCACCACAGAGGGTCTTATTCTAAGGGCTTTCAATCTTTCCTCCCACCCTCTTTCCGTTCTGGGGTTGTGACTGGTCCCACATCAAGTGCCTGGCCTCTGCCCCCCATTTTCTCACACTTCTCCCAAACTTCCTGTACTTTTCCACTTTATCTTTTCCCTCAGTGCAATATTTCATCCTTCCTGTCTACCCATTTAGCTTCTTACAGCATTCTTCCATCCCTAAATAACGCGCAGTTTCTCTCTGAGGATGGATAAAGGAAGCTTTTCCCGGTCACAAATCTGATCAGGGGAAATCTGAGCAGAGAGGGAAGAGGATGGACTTAGGGGGTAGCATGGAGATCCTTGAAAGGAAAGACGATATTTTTTTCTTTATAGATACCTTGATGAACTTTTGACTTGATAAGGAAGATGTGTTCCATGAGTAATTTAAAAGAAAATCCGACCCAATCAAAAAATGGGCAGAAGACCTAAAAAGACATTTCTCCAAAGAAGACATACAGATGGCCAAGAGGCACATGAAAAGATGCTCAACATCACTAATTATCAGAGAAATGCAAATGAAAACTACAATGAGGTAGCACCTCACACCGGTCAGAACGGCCATCACCAAAAAGTCTACAAACAATAAATGCTGGAGAGGATGTGGAGAAAAGGGAACCCTCCTGCACTGTTGGTGGGAATGTAAATTGATACAGCCACTATGGAGAACAGTATGGAGGTTCTGCAAAAAACTAAAAACAGAGCTACAATATGACCCAGCAATCCCACTCCTGAGTATATATCTGGAGAAAACCATAATTCAAAAAGATACATGCACCCCAATGTTCACAGCAGCACTACTGACAATGGCCAAGACATGGAAACAACCTAAATGCCCATAGACAGATGAATGGATAAGAAGTTGTGGTGTGTATACACACACTCACACACACACACACACACACACGTACAATGGAATATTACTCAGCCATAAAAAAGAATGAAATAATGCCATTTGCAGCGACATGGATGGACCTAGAGACTGTCATACTGAGTGAAGTAAGTCAGACAAAGAAAGACAAATATCATATGATATCACTTATATGTGGAATCTAAAAACATGGTACGAATGAACTTATTGACAAAACAGAAATAAGAGTCACAAAGGTAGAAAACAAACTTATGGTTACTGGGGGATTGGGGTGGAGGGATAAATTGGGACTTTGGGATTGACATATACACACTACTATATATAAAATAGATAACTAATAAGAACCTACTGAATAGCACAGGGAACTCTACTCAATACTCTGTAATGGCCTATATGGGAATAAAATCTAAAAAAGAGTGGATATATGTGTATGTATAACTGATTCACTTTGCTGTACAGCAGAAACTAACACAACATTTGTAAATCAGCTATACGCCAATAAAAATTAATTAAAAAAAAAAAGAAAATCTGTAGTAAAAGATAAAAACAAAGAAAAGAAGAAGAAGAAAAAAAAAAAAAGGATTCTTAGGGGAAAAAATGGTGAAAGTACCAAATAGTAAACATCTTTAACTCCCAAGTGAAAGAGAAATGTAAATCGGAAATTGACATTTTTCAGCAGAGGTACGTAAGGCATGTTAGAATCACTAAATACCCCTGATGTAAACTGCTTGTGCACACATGGAATTCAGATCATAGCTCTTTGAAGGCAGGTATCAAGCCTCTCCTCCAATGATTCCGGACCCCTTTTATGAACGGAATCTGACATGGAACAGCAATATATCAAACAGGTAAAGGTGAACCTGCTCTGGCTGATGTCAAAGGGCTTCCTCCAAATGCCAGCTCACCCACCTTCCATTTCAATGGAGACCAAGACCCCACAAAGGAGACCAGAATGCCTCGTGGCCACACCATTACAGCATGCATAGAGCTCAAGTCATGTGCCTTTCATTCAAATGCTCTTCCTGCTGTGTGTTTATTTCAAACCATTTCCATCTTACATTTAAAGTTATGACACCAATGAACGAAAGTAGTCTTACGCAATTAATAACCTTAAAGAGAAAGGCAACTTCAGAAACACCATTACACAACCTTCCCTGAGATAAAAACTTTGAGGGTAGCTACACTTTTTGAAAAATGAGTAGGTCTTTCTGATGCTTTTTTAATCCTTGAAAAAGTCAGTTATGTAAACCTATGGACAACATTTCAAAAGACTATAAGATACCTGTCAGGTGAGAAATCCACTGAAGTTGAAATGGGAGGGAAGGGGATAGGGCACAACCTCTAAAAGAATGCCATAGCCCTTAAGGATTTGACATAAACTGATTAGAATCAATTAGATCCAAGATGGCGGAAGATTTGACTTCCAGTGGACCTTGAGCCTCATTAAATGCCCACTGTAATACATTAGCATCTAAATGACATATCTATAGGCGCCAGGACAGTTCCGAGGCCAACCATAAAGGGCCAAAAAGTCGGTGGTGGCCCAATTCCTGGAAATCTCCACCCCCTCCCCAAGATACTTGGAATAATCCTCCCACTCATTAGCCCATGAAACTACCCAGCCCATAAAAACTAACCACCCCATATTTCGCGGCCTCTCGTTTTCTGAGATGGCCCATACTCTGTCTGTGGTGGGTGCTTCTCCCAAGGCTCTTCTCGCCTTTTGAGACAGACCGCGTTCTGTCTATGGAATGTGTATCTCTCTAAATAAATCTACTTCTTACCCATCCCTTTGTCTCTCACTGAATTCTTTCTGCACTGAGACATAAAGAACCTGAGCTTCGTTCAGTTCTGAGACCAGGTGTGTGATCTCAATCAAAAGACAGTGGGTTCAAGTCCCAATGTGGGTTCTGGCTGAGTTTGAGTCCCGGCCCATGGGTTCAAGTCCCAATCTGGGTTGTGCGGTTTCAAAGTCATTCTCTGGGTCAATGGTCTTAATTCCATTTATTGGCCACAGACAGCAACAAGGCAACAGAATGGGCGTAAGAGGTTAGACACCTGACTAGCTGATAAAGCCTTAGATCTACTGTGTCTGAGAGCTTTGATTTTACAAATGCCATCGGTGGGGCCAATACCACATCACCATGCACCATAGTAGACCATCAATGATGATTTGATGAAAATGCATCAGTGATGAAGCACCCGCTTTGAGGAACATAAAAATACAGTGTAAGCATCGAATCGCAATTTTGTATCTAGATCAACCATAGGCACATCTGACGTTTTGTGCGATTAGAGAAGCTGAATCTGATACAAAGATTTGCACTCTGTTTCCTAAGGTAGTTCACCTAATTCACACTGTTAGACCAGGGTTCCAATCCCGGCTCTAATCCCTACAACCTGTACCACTGTGAGTCCATCCCATCACCTCTGAGCCTTTGTTTCCCCAAAAGTAAGATAAGGGAACCCTTCCAAGGGAGTGTATGAGGATTAAATGAAGGAGCATCTACAATGTCCAGTGATGGCCACACTGCAGGCTCTCCATGAGTTTGGTGCTAAAGCATACAGATAAGATTGTTTCAAAGCAAAATAGTTTAAAGCCTGCATGAGGCATCAAATCATAGGATAACCAAAAAGGTAATACCCTCTGAGCTAAACTAAAATCAGTGTTTGAATGGAGGTCTAATTAACCAACTGAAGATGCAAATTAGAGACGATTAATGAAGGAAAGCAAAGGTAAGAGCCACCCATAAATAAATTCCAGGTATTTCCAACAATAAGCCTCAGCGAGGAGATTCCTCTTATATAGCAATGGTCTTTGAACAATCATCATGAAAAAAAATAGAGGCAGATTTGATAGAACTCAAGTTTTAGCTGTGTATGCTTTCCTAATGACAAAGGTATACAGCAGGACGAATAGGAAATATTCTTTAAAAAGAGGTCTCCTTTGAAAATAAATGGACCACCAGTTTGTTCATTAGACCTTGTGTGGGTATGAATAATTACTTTATAGCTGCGATGGTACATCCCAGTTTGCCTGGAATAATCCCAGTTTATTAAGAGTATTATTAACAATTTTCAAAGTGTTCTGGATTAGATAATAAATTACATGCTCAATGGCTAGCAAGGTTGTGTGACGCAGTTCTGATTAAAGAAAATATTCATTGTTCAAAAAGCACGTGCGGAGATCCTGTCATCTGTCCCTTATTACGAGCGTCTTATCATCGCTTTTGTTTAATTAAGGTGGTTCCGTTTAGACGTCAGTATTTGACAGATACTACCGTTTTGGCCAGTCGCAATTTTTTTCAGTGGATCAACAGTGATGGTAATAAGATGTCCAAGGCTATTAATAACACTGGAAATTATCACCTGTCTGGGTTTACTGGCTCCTAGTTCTGGGCTATGAAACTTCACGTACATAAACCCATTGGACGTTTATATGGTATGTACAATAACCTTGCCAGAGAGAGAATGGGACCACCTTTTAGAGAGACTCAGAAAAAATCAGCTGACTTTCTCAATGTCACACCACAGACACCAAGTAGTTCATTTTTATCTCATTATAAAAATCTATGTTCTTTCCACGCCAGCCTCCTGCTTCCCTCTGACCATCATCCAACTTTCTAAACCCTTCTTTTGGGTAGGAAAACAGCATTTGTTACTCTGTAAAAGAACGGTAATCATCTCAAACAATGCTTTTCTATTCCTTGGGCAGAAAAATAGCATTTATGAATTTATTCCTTTTGAAAAAAAACCTCAAACACTGTTTCAACATTTTGGTAAAAACATCTATTCCTATCAGAGTGCTAATGGAGATGATCATCACCGTGCATGCTGTACCATTTTACTGGATCCTTTTTAAAAATATCCGGATGCCAAGGGTCTGAAATATTTTTCGAGAGTGATACTAGTGATTTCCTGCAAGCAAAAAGTAAATGGCCACCGCACAGTTTTCCAGAGGACGGTAGCCTATGCAAGATCCCTGATAACAATAAACCAAGTCCCATTTAAAAAATCTCTATCGCCCTGTATAATCAGCAAAGTTGGCACACTGCACTCCATCAGATAAAAGGGGGTCTGTGGTGCTGAGCTTCACACTAACTCATTCGTGGAATGTAAATAGACTGGCTTGGAGATGCTAAATTGCTTCTTTTATTTCCATGCCATAACTCTCACAGCCCTCTGTTATCTTACCAAGATTTTTTTCTTTTTAACTCTCAGCAGCAAAAGGTAAAATTAAAATTGTTCAATGAGAAAAGTTCTAAAAGCAAGCTTTTGTTTTTCTTCTTTTCTTAAAAAAAAAAATGAAGGTGTGTATAATTCCCACAGTACTTTTCCGGATTCACAAATGGGCCAAATAGATAAGAGATCACTGTGTAAAGCTGCTTAATACCAGTTTGGCGTTAAACGGGGGAGAAAATCGATTTCTTTTGAAATCTAACCTGTTAAGTCACATCACCACCACCTTGTGCAGGCAGGAGGACGCTCTGTTATTCCACTGAAGCAAGGACTCACCCGAAGCCCATTGCTTTGTTCAGAAAGCAGCGCCCCGAGCTGGTGATGCTACCGAGGGACGCCCACACTGCCCTCTTTGAAAGGGCTGCTAGCAGCAAGCCCTGGCCCGTGGCTTCCTTTGCCCACCTCTTCCTTAGAATGGACCTTTTGTAAAACATCAAGAAACAACATTTCCGGTTTCAAACACCAGTAGCCAAAGCAACTAGCCAGAGGCTTCTGAAAAACATTCAGAGAGGCATGCCATCCTCGCTGTGCAACACAAACGGAAATCATTCCACAAAGATCTGGCTCCTAGCACCGACGAGAAAAGAAAAGGAAATAAAAACCACAAAACAAGAAGGCTCTAGACTCGGAGGCTTTTTGTTGTGTTTCATCTTAAAAACCTGAAATTTCCAGTACTTTATCGATGCTCCAAAACGCCCAACTTTGCAAACATCTGTGGGTGATGTGCATTTCTAAATTAGAAGGTCATCTGCAACCTATCCCCTTACTCCAGGGTCTTCTATAGGTGAATGTTTTCAGTAGTGAATGAAATAAGATGCTCAAAACAAAATTAAAACGTCAAGTTGAAAATAAAATAGTCTTAGTGATACTTGCCTCTTTGGAGAAAACATTTCTTGTTTGAAACAGGTCCGTTGGTCCATTTTATTTTTCATACTTTTTACTATAACCGTCCTGTGACATACAGATCTCGTTCTCATAGCCACCCTGCTGTAAACTCAATTTTCTGCATATCCTCTCAATGCATTTTTGCCTTGAAAACGAACGTTGTTGCACAGGCTAGGAATGTTATTCATGAACTGACCAAGACCAGGCAAAACCACAGAAGAAGGTAAGCTTCAAGATGTTAACTTTAAAATATGTTATTTTTTTTTTCCAACCCCCAGTTGGGGAAAAACGAATTTAACACCGAAACAACGGAGAGCTGCTCTTGAATTCCTATGCACTTGGCCAATGTCCTTTCATCGTAAATCATAAAATGCACATAAGATGAAAAACCATCAAATTACAAAATTCAAATAGGAGTATTCCATCTCACATAAACGCAACAGACAAGCAACTCTTCAAGATACAACAGACACAGACAACGCATTAAGGAATTAAGTAAAAGATTTTCCGACAAACGATTAACTGATTAACACACCTACAAAACCACAAAAGAAAGCTAATGTCTATGGCCATTATCTACCATTACCAAGTTATCACCTATTACCAAATGCGTTATCAGACACGTCTCCAAACTGTGTTCATTCCACAGGGTTATGTCGGCTAAGCCCACAGAAAGAAAAGTGCTTTCAATAAAATATCATGTTCATTTGATGACCTTGGAGGCTGCATTTGTTTGAGACGGATCCTAGGAAATGAAATTCCTGGATTAAAAAGTGCAAACTTTAAACAACAACAACAACAACAACAACAAAAAAAACAGATGGCACTGCACGAATGTTAAGGGACAAATATATCTTGCAGCATGAAGTGAGCTCTGTGTAGTAGACATTTCTAGGAATTAGAGTAACACAGTTGGAATCAACGAGCCCAAAACCAAAAGCAGAACTTCCTCATGGCCTCCTGTGCGGTGATCAGCAAGACGGAATCACTCACCTAGAATCCCCAGGCGGTAGTTAATTGTGATCACGATGACATTGCCGTAGCTTGCTAGGATACTGCCGTCAATCATGTTGCCTGTGCCCTCCATGTAAGACCCGCCGTGGATGTACACCATTACTGGCTTCTTAGTGTTCTGGTCATGGATGTCTGGAAAAGAAAGCCAAGTAAGGAAACACAATAAAACATCATGTTGATTAACCGATGCTAAATCAAGGGCAAAGGACGTGGGTGACTTTTCCTAGTTTAGATTGGAATCAATCGCATGGGCCTTTTTAAATTAGGTATGTTCTTGGTAAGATGGCCTACGGAAAATGGTCAATGTTGTTATATTTTCTACTCATAGAAATGATGCAGGCATTGGAAGGAACGTGTATGCAGGTGTAGGTTTCTGTATGTATCTACAGCACTAAAAATGCAAGGATGGAGATGAAATACGTCTTCCCTAAAGAGTGCTCAAACCCTAGAAGGGCATCTATTACAAAATATATTTTTATCATCTAAGTAAGTGTGAAATCAACGTCAAAATTATAATTTATTTTTACTGTAACTTCTATCTTCAGTCAAAGATGAGCTTATAGATTCATTTTCAACTTAACAACGAGAACATAAAACTAGTAATGAAACCGTAAGCTCTCAATACAGGGCACATGATGACAAAAAACAAATAAATGGTTAAAAATGATCAACAGGACAGAAATGTGTAAAAACAAAACAAAATGTCCAAGCAAGTGTTTTTTCTCTAATTAACTGATTGCAGTAATATCCCAACTTAAGTGACAAAAAAAAGAAAAAAAAAAGAGAGAGAGAGAGAGGAGAGCTGGAATAAAAATGGCACAAGATTCCAACCTCAAGATGAAAGTTTGGCAATGCTACATATTTCTACAGGGAATATAAACTCCCATTGTGATTTGCAACCAGAGTACCCAGAGTCATTATTATTTTATTTAACAATAATGTGAAAATCCTATTTTGCAATGTTCTGTGACAACAGAAGTTTAGAGACCATATGTCCGTTTGTAGAGCCTACTTTCTGAAAAGTTGTGATTAAATAACTTGTTTGGTGTAAATCATTCCTTGGGCTTACCTTTAATGCTGAAGAATCCTGACCTCGATTCTAATGATTTCTGGATATTTATGTATGTATATACATATATATGTGTGTGTCATTTAAATATCTGTATATCAAAAGAAAACCAAATGTATCCATGTACATTTATTTTCGTTTTTTCTTAAATAAAAACTTTTTTTCCCTAATTCATGGAGACACTTTTGAACTATCAGAAAGGAATTTTAAGGAAACAAACCACCCTTTGGATGGTGGCTGCATATAAAATGAATTACGATCATGATCTCAAAACAGGCTCCTGGGTGCCACCATACAGCATCCAGAAGGCAAAAGAAACCCAGTGGTCACAGTCAAATGCAGAAAAAAGTGTCAAGCTGACCATGTGTCTGCAGATATTTAATCCACCGCAGGACACTATTTTCTCCTGTAAAACTTAAATAGGAAGTAAAAATCATTTTTTAATCCTTCACTCATCATATGCTACGTGGAATTTTTAAATAAATCACTGCCCCTATAGGGGTCTGGCGTTTTACACTATCCACCCCTCTCTCTGGATTCTGATTTGCTGTGTTAGCCCTTATTTATGTTACCATTCTGCAGTAGGCTGCACGCTACTCTACTGTGGGAAAGGAAGAAGTTGAGATTTTGAGGGCTGCTTTACGGGGTTCCCTCAGAGAAAACGTTAGGTTAACAGCTCTTACCTCCGAGACACAAAGAACCAAGTTCTCATGAGGTTGAGGTAGAAATAACCAGATGCCAGATTCGTTCAAAGTTAAAAAAAATCATCATAGTTTCTTGGTATTAAAGGAAAACTAGACGTCATGTTAACAGTAATAAAGGTGACTGGAGAGCACTGTGAAAACAGATCCTAATGATCAAAAGGGAATAATACACTGAAGAGCCAGAGAAGAACAAGATGCAAATTAACACCCGTAGTTGGTTATACAGGGATACGGATAAAACTGCAGGTGTTCTGAGGGCTCACAAAGGAGAGGCTAGCTGCTGATTCAGGTGCAGGTATGATACTCCAAGGCCATCAGAAGAACTTTCTTAGAGGGTTATTAGAAGCAGGGAGAACCCTATGAACGCAGGTTAAAAAAAAAAAATTAACTAACAGTAGTGTTGAGAGAACAGCGGGCATGAAAAAGCAACACTGGCAAAACTTTTCTCGTAGAGCCACTGATTTATGAAAAAAATCAAAGAGGGCAGGCAAACCAAGCAAGTGACAGAAAGGGACTTTGAGGGCAGTTTTGCTTCCCAGCAAGGATAGCTCCCCACTGCACTCTAAACTGCCTTTCAGCCAGAGAACCAAAGGTTCATCGAGGGCCTTCAACGTTTTAAGGTAAATAAACAGAGGTCCATGCATTTTGCTACTTGGATGGGAAAAACATGTTTTCCCCCAGCCTACACAGCCTTAGAGCCAGCAAAGGCTGACTTTAAACATTTCTTTTTTTTCTTTTCTTCTAAACCATTTATTCTGCTGAAGGAAGAGGATACAACGTGCTAATGATGGTTTAGATGTCATGTGAGCGTCCATCTTTTAAAAAAAAAATCACTTTACTTCTAGTGTATAATCTGTCAAACAATTTGAGATCCTTCAAGAAGAAACTCTCCACAGCAGCTACACATTTTTTTGGGAAAAATGTTCTTAAAGCAGCTGTGGTGTGAAGACAAAGATGCATAGATCTAACTTTTTGACAAATTTCAATTCCAATCCCCCTTTTTTTTTTCTTTAAAGCTGCTAAAAGGCAGTTCTGAAAGAAACATCTCTTTAAGACACTTTTTCATGTATTTTACTGTGAGCCAGAGAAGATTCTTTGAAAACCCTATTTTGGAATCAGTATGTTTGGAAAAAAAACAAAACAACAGTAAAAACAAACAAAAACGGAAATGCCAGCCCCCTGAAAAGTTCTACTGAGGTGTCTCAATGTCCACAGAAGAAATTAAGAAGACCAAAGCTCCAAAATACAAAATTATGAAATAACATTCGGAAGGAAGAAAAGAAAGCATACATGCATGTTTTAAAATTTCATTTCCTCTTCTTGTGACCATGCCAAAAAAAAAAGAAAAAGAAAAAGAGTTTCCTTGTAAATGGCATTTTGTTACTCACTTCATACTGAGAAACATTTATACATGTTCTCCCAGGTGATTTGCAGTCATCTACATGGTCATTGGGATTAAAAATGACAGTGGTTTCCAAACAAGAAGAAAATAAAGAAGCACACAAAAGTGTACTCACTTCAGATAAGGGAAGAAAAACAGGTTGAAATGAAAAAAAAAAAAAATAGAACGATAGATATAAAATCATGCACCCAGGTCGAGCTTTGAAAAAAACAAAAAATACCTTCATCTTCACCACGGTCATTACTGGTTATATCATCAGCGTTTTTCTTTGTGTTGGCTCCTGGTGTCATATTGAGAAGGAAAATAAAGGGAAAAAAGAGAATTCAAAAACAACAGGTTTGCAAAAAAGTCAGAAGAAAGAGAGATACTACCCAGTAAAAGAAAAAAAAATAATGTCATACAAAAAGTTGAAATCTGTTACATTTGGATTTCAAAAACGTGAAATAGGGAGATGCAAAATGCATATAAACATAAATATGTCAAGAAGAACAAATTCAAAATGTTACTTGCAAAAAATATTAGATACTCTGTGAAAATGCAGTTTGGGGGTTAAAATGATATTACTGCAAAAAAAAAAAAAAAACTAATGTGAGTTGAAAAAAAAGAAAATTATTTTAAAAAGGGTTTCTCACATTTTATAAAGAAATGCATACGAAGTATTCAAATGTTCCTCTAGTTTTAACATGTTATAATCTAGATACATTTTTGAAATGTCACTGATACAGTTTGCTTAGGAAATTCCATAATGTAAGAAGAAACACATTTAAACAATAAACATGAAAGAACTTTAATCAAAATATCTTAAAACCAACATTAGTTTCATGCATAAGAACTTAAAAGCACAACATTTATAATAAAAATCAGAAATGTCGCTACTTTATTTAAATCATGAAGACTCACCTATCCCCAGTAGCTAGAGAATACTGCACATTATTTATTCCTTTTGTCTACTGTAAACAAACTACCACTTTCAATAAGTATTTCTGAAGTCAAGATAAAACAGTATAAATAATTTTTTCTGTGTTTGAAACACTTATTAAATATTGCTTGAATGTTATTGCTATTTGTAAAAATAAATAAATAAATAAATGAAGTCACCTACCTGGATGACCTGAAACATAAACCACCTTGAAATTTCCATGTAGGCAAAATGAACAGAGGGTCCCTTAACCACGCCAAAAAAAAAAACAAAACCGGAAAAAAGGTAAAAACCAAAACTCTCCTATGCTCTCTGTATGCAGTGTGCCATTTTGGTTTTTCTATTTTCCAGATATAAGAAGCTAAAACATTCAATACCACTTGAGTTGTTTAATTAGCTCAACTGCCCTCTTTTTATAGACAGGCACAGCCCACAGGTATGCCTATGGCAGTTCTGGATAACTCGAATTGTGGCCATCAATTCAAATGGTCTCTGCCTTCCTCCACGGATACATGGGTTAAGGGAGAGGAAATTTAGTCACTATCACCCACAACACTTGTAGCTGGAAAAACTCCTTCAGTTCTACATACCTCAGAAGGGCTTAAACATATTTTGAAACCAAGATCTGAAGTTGCTGGTTTTATAGCTCAATAGGGGTTGATTATGGTCAATTTCATGCGGATAAACAAGCAAAACTGGGAGGGTAGGTGGAAACCTGATTCCTTGTATTTGTTGATTTTTGAGATTTAAATTTTCCCACTGTAGACAATTTCAAGTTACCAATCTAAAGTCATTGACAAGAGCTTGGAAAAGAAATGCCCAAGACCCTTTGAAACTCAAGCCTACTACTAGTTTCATGTCATCTACTTGAAAGTAGAATGGAGTCTTCTAAGAGACCACCATTTTTCCTTACGGCACGTTCAAGTCCAATCTTTTAGAAAGTACCATGACACTAACGTGTCTGCCTATTATAGTCATCAGCTTAACATGGAAATCAATTCACGTCCAAGAATTCCACTGCACTGAAAGAACTTAAAACAAACTAAAAAAAAAAAAAAAAAAAAAAAACTCACCAAATTAGCGCCATTGTCTTTTGGGTTGTTTTGGTCAGAGTTTATCAATATAAAACTTATTTCAAAGCTATCTCATGGGCTGAATTTATGGCAAAATCATGTTAAGAAGCGTATACGAAATGCCTTTCTTAGAGAAACAGGCTACACGGATGATAGAACTAAAGTCCTTCTCATTTCTGAAAAACATTTCAATTTTTTGAAGATTTTCTAAGTTCGTAGAGAAACAGGTCACCTCTTTCATTAAAAAAGAGAAGACACTAGAAAAATAAAGCCGTAGTCAAAACACATGCAATGGATTAGGGGAGAGAAAATGTCTTATGAAGTTGATTCCTTCCCAGAAAATGTGTCCCTTTAAAAAGTTTGACCAACTGTCCTGAGCACCAGCCTTCTCACAGCGGTCGGCATAAAGAAAGGTCTTTAATTAGGACTCCATACCTGGACTTTGCCTTTCCCATGACCCTGTCCTAATATCCCTGCCTTCTTCTGGATTTTCTTCCTGTAAAACTCTTCTGTCTTCCCAGCTGCAGCTGGAAACTCAGGCGCATGACCGCTGGCCTGGCTCAAACCCAAACCAAGGCCATTCTGCAAGGTCTGGGGTGAGTTAAATGCCAGAGCTCTTTCCCAAGACCCAATGCTCAATGTCTTCAGGCTCACCATCAATGTGTGAAATTTGAGTAATCTGAAATTCTTCCCGGGGCAGGAGGAGAGGCAGTATTCAAGGAAACTTCCCTCCAAAGATGGAGGAAGATGTTCTAAAGATTCACAATGCTTTGAAAATCGGTATAACCTAGATACATCACTGATTACATGGTAATCCAGGGTAGTCTCTTTGACTCTCTACCAAATTCCTTTGTTCAACCAAGTGTGATTTTTAAGGGCTCTACTGAGGTATAATTTTAAATCATAAAATCAATTCACCAAGGTGTCAAGTTCAAGGATTGTTTTTTTAGTCAACGTATGGAGTTGTGCAACCATGAGCGTAATCCGATTTTAGAATATTTCCTTCACCCCAAAATGATTGCTGGTGTCCAACTGCAGGCATTTGATGTTCCTAACCTCAGTCTCAGTCAACTAGTGACTTAGTCTAGATTTGCCATTTCTGTGCATTTCCTATAAATAAATTCATATAGTATGTAGTCTTTTGTGTCTTGCTTCGTTCACTCAGTATAATGTTTTCAAAGTCCATCCGTGTTGTAGCATGCATCAGTATTTCATTCCTATTACTCATACAGATGAATAGTAGTCTACGGTATGGCTACACCGCATTTTGTTTATCCACTCATCTGTTGACTGCCACGCCATTTGTCTTATTTCCACTTGGTGGCCAGTATGAATAACGCTGCTATGAACATTTATATGCAATATTTTTTATGGATGTATATTTTATCTTGGTTGGATATCAAGGAGTGGAATTGCTATGTCACATGGCACATGTATGTTTAGCACTTTAAGAAACTGCCAGACTGTTTTCCAAATCAGCTGCATCACTGTATATTCCCATCAGCAGTATATGCAGGTTCCAATTTCTCCACCTCCCACCCAAGACGTGTTATTATCTGTTTGATTATATGCATCCTAATAGATGTCAGACGGTGCCTCACTGCGGTTTTAATTTGCATTTCGCTAATGACTTAATCATGTCAAGGATCTTCTCCTCTACTATCTTCTTTGGCGGGATGTCTATTCAAATATTTTCCCCATTTTTTAAATTGGGTTCTTTGTTCCTTATTCTTGAACTGTAATTATATTTTTTAGAGACAGGTCTTTTGCCAGAAAGATGATGTGCAAATCTTTTCTCCCGGTCTGTGTCTTCTCTTTTGATTTTCTCAATGGTGTTTTCTGCAGTGCAAAATTTTTTAATTCTGATGAAGTCTAACTTATCGACTGGTTTTTTTTTTTAAAGCTTGTGTTTTTGATATCACATCTAAGAAATTCCACCTAACGAAAGGCCCTGAAGATTTCATGTTTTTTCCTAGATGTTTAAAAGTTTTACTTCTTATATCTTTCATTTATTTTGAGTCAATGTTGGCATATGATATGAGGGAAGGTTTGAAATGCATCCTTTATCCAATTGTCTCAGCAACATGTATTGAAAACACTCTCCTTTCCTCAGTGAATTGCTGTGACACTATTCTTGCGAGTCAATTGCATATAAACGTGAGGGTTTATTTCTGGACTCTTTAATTATATCCCCTTCTATATTTCTTTTTTTTAATATTTATTTAATTAATTTATTTAATTTATTTATTTGGTTGCACCTGGTCTTAGTTGCAGCTGGCAGGCTCCTTAGTTGTGGCATGTGAACTCTTAGTTTTGGCATGTGGGATCTAGTTCCCTGACCAGGGATGGAACCCGGGCCCCCTGCATTGGGAGCTTGGAGTCTTAACCACTGTGCCACCAAGGGAAGTCCCCCCTTCTATATTTCTATCCACATGAGTATCCCACTCTCCGAGCTTTAGAGCATGTTTTGAAACAGGGAAAGGCAAGTCCTCCAACTTTCTTCTGCTTTTTCAAGATAGTTTGGTTTTTCTAGGTGCTCCGCCACTCCAGGCGAATGTTCCAATGAGCTTGTCAACAGAAGCAAAAAACACCTGCTGAGATTTTGATGGAAATTATTTGCCAAACTACAATTTTAAATTAATTTTATAGAGCAGAGTCTGACCCAGAAACATAATTAGATATCACCTTTAATGTTCTATGTATATTTAATTTCCCACCTTTTGTTCTTTTTCCATAAGCTGCTGCAATATTTGTTCTCTCAATTATAACTAATTAAATGGCCTAAAACCCAACTGAGTTCTCTTGAGTATCTAATTTAGTTACAATCATGAACTATGTAAATACAGGTGTTAGAGGACACAGGGAAAAAGATTCTGCTGTAATTTATTCCAGAGTAAACCCATCCTGTGGCTGCCGAAAAGGCATTTCAAAGTCCAGACAGGCCATGAGTTTTCTCCTGGTCCCCAAAAGACCAGAACAATATTCCTTTACATCTAATAATTAGCATCTCCAGCAAACCTCTGTGGGGAAATGGCTCTAAATATTAAAGGGAATGCTGAAATAACTTCAAACAAATATATTCCATTATTAAAATTTAAATATGATTTTATAAATAAAATATCTCAATGTCCCAAGTCCTGAAGGATGTCCATGTTTTTTTATACCTGTTCTTCCGATGTTCCCTTTTAGTGCTTTATCTACATCATTTTCAAAAGTCAAACTATTTAAAATAGTACTTTGTATCATAAATGTAATAGGAACCCTTTGTAGACAATTTGGAAAACGTAGACCAACCAGAGTCAATGAGAAAATAAAAGTCTATGGAAAACCTCTAGATGCTGCAGTTAACATTTTGAGGCAGGAAACTAATTTTATAAAATGTTCTTTTTAACATACATTAAGTTATGGTGCCACCAAAGTATGCAAATCATGAAATCAAGTCACCAATGGTGTTATGTGATCACGTTATCTACACAATATAAAGAAATGACAGAACCCAAAAAAAACCTTTCCAATTACTGCTCCTAATGCAAGATATCCTATTGAAATGTATTTATCAGCTCATATTGATTTTTTTTTTTTTTTGGTCCCTTCCAAGGGCAAATTCCAAGTCCTACTTTATCTTGTTATCTCAAGGAAATATCTTAAAAAGAACCTGTCTGGCTAAATGCATTGTTTTCCATACAGAGGAAGTTGTATACTGGGGTATGGGAGAGATAAATGCTTTTTTGGCCATCACAGATAGGTATGTGATTGATTAGCTAGTCACTGGGCCACAGAGGACTACTTCTTTAATGCAATCAATCCTGGTAGGAGACCGGCAAGCAATTAAGATACCCCGGGCTCACTCCAGCAATGAACTGAATGGGACCTGCCCCACCTCAAGCTGTCCTCATTAGTTTATTCACTGGTACACCCATTCCTCCTGCAAACATGTACTGACACTTCAAGTACACTGGCCCCGGCCAGGGGAGGAGAGGCAGCTGAGGCAGACACACCCATCCTGAAGGAGGTCACTCCTATCTGAGACAGACTTGCACAGGATGACTCCGATGGGGCTGATGAACGTCTTCATCCATTTACTCTCTTGGTTGGGAGTTGTCTATGATGGGAAGGTGCTTGCTTGCTGAGGACGTGGTGGGTACCAATAAGTAAGCACGCATGGGTGAGCTAGGGTGAGGGCTCACTTTCTATAAGCAAAGGAGGTGGGCTGCTCTGAGTGGGAGGGGAAGGGGAGCAGGGGCAATCAAGACCCCAGGAGAGGGAAGCAGGGCAGGAACCCCACTGGGATGCCTCTTCTGTCACCCCTACACCTTGATGATGGGCTGTAACAGAGATAAACACTTGTGGATGAAGAATGTCGCCTGCCATATCAGTAAACAAAGGATGCTGCAGCATCAAGCCCTCAGCCACTGGCACCCGGATGGGATTCAGGATGGAGACAAGTTGGAAACTGGCCCAAGAGAGTTAATGTGAGATCAAAGGAATGACTTCAAGGAGCCCAGACTCTTGCATCTTCCCATACATAGAAAAATGCTAAATTCATTAACTTGAGATGTCTGGTTTTCATTAATTAACAGTCATCTTTTGATGTTCTGACTACCTGGTCTTTGTTGCAAAAACTCCTATACATCCAGGCTCCTCCCCTACCTCTTTGGGGCAGCCCCTCAGAGCTATCTGAGTTGCTGTTCCCACACTTAACTTCTCAGAAAGTCTGCCAAAGAAAACATAATTCTTAACTTCTAGGTTGTGCGTTTTTTTCAGTCCAAACTCTCCACACATAAATCATAACATATGTTCTAACCTCCACGTTCACATTAATTAGCACAGTGAATCTCAAAGACAACATGAAACATTTTATCTGTGGGTCCATCCAATGTATGTGCCCCTTGAAAACTTGGCACCTACAGAAAAGTTCAACTTCTGCACTTGAAGAAAACAGCATAGCTGACCTACTCCTTCATGTTTGCTTCTCCCTGAAATCAGAATATCTAAACAAGACCAAGTTACATGACTAACAAAAATATGTGTACATCTGGGAAGCTTGCCTAATGGAACCTTCAACAAAGTGATTCCCTGAAACCAGCATTTGGAATGATTTATCTCTTTTTTTTTTAATACATGCCATGGCAATGCGGACGGTCACGTTTGTGATCAGTCCTGAAGGCCACTCTTTCATAACGTGGGGGAAGGGTTTTGGTGACCAGAAAGCCTTAGGAAAAAGAACACCTACAAGGGGAGTGTATGGAAGTTTATTGCCCTAAAGTCATCAGCAGAGTTATACTTTGAGAAAAAAGTTCAGAAAGCTATCTCTGAATTTGAAGATGTCTGCTCCAGAATATATAAAGAGATATAGAATCACTGAGTTATAGGATGTAGTTGATTGGCAAAAGTTCCCCAATTTTACAATCCTCCTCCTGATTTTGTGAGTTTGTGTTCCCACCATTTGGATCTTGAAAGGCTTTATGATTTGTTTTCCCAACAGAAAAAAAATGATGATGGACCAGTTCCAAGCCTGGGACCCCAAGTTCCCCATACCTGTGGAGTTCATAAACCAGGTGTGCCAGTCAAGCACAGATGAGCATCCTTGTTGAGAAAGACCTTGTCCAATGGGCACCTGTGACCTGCAAGCTGATCCCAGACACGAGAACCTCCCAGCTGAGGACACTCAAAATTTCCAACCCAAAGCACCATGCACTAAATAAAGGATGATTTAAAAAGCTGAGATTTGGTATACAAACAGCTCATACAACTCAATAACAAAAAACCAAAACACCCAATGGAGAAATGGGCAGAAGACCTCAATACACTTTTCTCCAAAGAAGACATACAGATGGCCAACAGATGCCCTGAAAAAGAAACAAGGGCTTTTCTACTCAGGAAAATCTGCATCAGGCAACACAAAGCAAATATTTATTTAAGAAGAATCTTTCTAGAAATACAAATAGCCAATAGGCACATGAAAAGATGCTCAACATTGCTAATTATCAGAAAAACACAAATCAAAACTACAATGAGGTATCACCTCACACCGGTCAGAATGGCCATGACCAAAATGTCTACAAACAATAAATGCTGGAGAGGGTGTGGAGAAAAGGGAACCCTCCTACACTGTTGGTGGGAATGTAAATTGGTGCAGACACTATGGAAAACTGTCTGGAAGTTCCTCAACAAACTAACAGTAGAGCTACCATATGATCCAGCAATCCCACTCCTGGGCATATATCTGTAGAAAACTCTAATTTGAAAAGATACATGCACCCCAATGTTCAAGGCAGCACTATTTACAATGGCCAGGACATGGAAGCAATCTAACTGTCCATCAACAGAGGAATGGATAAAGAAGATGTAGTACATGTATACAGTGGAATATTACTCAGCCATAAAAAAGAAGGAAATAATGCCATTTGCAGCAACACTGATTACCATACTAAGTGCCAGAGATTGCCATACTAAGTGAAGTCAGAGAAAGACAAATATTATATAATATCATTTATATGTGGAATCTAAAAAATACTACAAGTGAATCTGTATGCCAAACAGAAACAGACTCACAGACACGGAAAACAAACTTACGGTTACCAAAGGGAGAAGGGTGTAGGGATAAATTAGGAGTGTGGGACTAACAGATACAAACTGCTATACATAAAATAGAAAAGCAACAAGGATTTACTTTATAACACAGGGAACTATAGTCAATATCTTGTAATACCTATAATAGAAAATAATCTAAAAAATATAGATGTTTATATACATATACTATATCTGAATCACTTTGCTGTACACCTGAAACTAACACAATATTGTAAATCAACTATACTTTAAAAAAAGAAAAGGAAAAAAAGAATTCTGCCGCTTAATTTACCTTGGATTGTCATTTCAGGAAAATTAAAGGCATATTTTTGTGATTACAGTAAAAATAGGTCTAATTCTTTCTAACATTCTGGCACTTCAAAATGCCTCACTGCAATAATGGGAATAATAAAAGCAGTGGTTTCTTTTTTTGGGTGGGGTATGTTTTCTTTTTCTCTGACTGGCTTTGGAAGACAGACAGAGAAAAATATGAATAATAATTTTCCTTTCTTGTTTAGCTGGAATTAGGAAGCATTGATTTCACACTTTGCCTGGTAGGAATCAAAATAAATCTAAAACTTTATAGGTGTCTGATATATGTCTATGCTTCTTATTTAAATCTCAGGGCATTGCACAGACTTCCATAAGCATTTTTTTGTTTTTGGCTGCATTGGGTCTTCGTTGTGGTGCACGGGCTTCTCATTGTGGTGGCTTCTCTTGCTGCAGAGCACGGGCTGTAGGAGCACGGGCTTCAGTAGTTGTGGCACGTGGGCTCAGTACTTGTGGCACACGGGCTTAGTTGCTCCACGGCATGTGGGATCTTCCCGAACCAGGGCTCAAACCTGTGTGCCTTGCATTGGCAGGCTGATTCCCAACCACTGCGCCACCAGGGAAGCCCCCATAAGCATTTTCTGTTATGAACTGTGCTACTGAAATATTTCTGCTCACAGGAATGACAGACAAATCCAATTAGATTCACATCAATCTCCCCCAATTTTATTAGCACTTTTACCTGATAGAATGTATTCCCCCCTAACAGTCTCTGTGAGTTTGAGATTAAATGACAATGTATTTAAAACTGGAACTAATTTAGTATTGAATTATGCTTGACGTTTTTTATGCATCTTTATTCAGAAAACTCGGGTTGAAAATGAAATTGGCTTTGGTTTGCCCTGAGACACCTCTTGAAATATAGTTGTATTAAAAAAATTAAACAATAAACCTGTGTGTGTGTGTGTGTGTGTGTGAGAGAGAGAGAGAGAGAGAGAGAGAGAGAGAGAGAGAGAGAGAGAGAGAGAGAGAGAGAATACACACACATATTCTTGCCAAGAGAATCTGGAAGATTTTCAGTTGTTTTCCTAGTGTTAACTGTGATCAAAAGCTTCTTTATGTAGCCAGAACATACACCACTGACTAATGGGTGAAATCTCTATGTGAGTTTTTGGTGTGGAGGACAAAAATTATGAGGAGCTGGAACCTTTAGCTTATTCTCCTTTTTCTGTCTAGGTAAAAGAATAAACTGAAAAAGATAGATATATAAGTATGTATAACTGAATCACTTCGCTGTATGCGTGAAACTGACACAACATTGTAAATCAACTATACTTCAACAAAATCAATAAATAAAATAAAAGAATAAACTGTCTGCCTCAAAAGTGGCTTGTCTATCTTTACCAGGCAAATCAGTCAAGCTGTCTTTGGCTTTCCTTGACTCTGTGTCTAACATGGGGACCTAGCAGGCAATCATGTCCTCAAAATCAAATGAAATCTAGATTTGTACAAAATCATCCCACTCTTCAATGCCTGCCTCTGTGGAGCCAGAAGATGCAAATGATATGACCCCAGTTAAAGGCCCCAAGAAATATATATTTTTTTGAGAATCACAAGTCACTGAGGAGTCTTTGGGATGTATGACCGTTATTACTTCAGATAAGGACTATGGCCACTTTATCCACTTTTGAACTTAGCTGACTGGCCACCATAGAGCTGTCCCTTGTTCTGCTCAGTTAGAAACTAAAGGATGTACTGATATAAACAACAGAGATGTCAACCAGAAAACAAACCTAAGGGAAATGACTCTCAACCCTTTTCCTTTTTCTTTTTCTTTTTTTTTGGGCTGTGTTGGGTCTTCATTGCTGCACGCGAGCTTTCTCTAGTTGCGGCAAGCAGGGGCTACTCTTCGTTGTGGTGCGCGGGCTTCTCATTGCGGTGGCTTCTCTTATGGAGCACGGGCTCTAGGCACGCGGGCTTCAGTAGCTGTGGCACATGGGCTCAGCAGTTGTGGCGCATGGGCTCAGTTGCTCTGCGGCATGTGGGACCTTCCCGGACCAGGGCTAGAACCCGTGTCCCCTGCACTGGCAGGTGGATTCTTTGCCACTGCACCACCAGAGCACTCATTCTCACACACACACACACACACACACTCACACACACTCAGCCATGTGTACACGAAGACTGGCACACAGCCTCCTAACACCCCAACATACACCTCCATCAAAGAGGTCGTTTTAGATCAGAAATGTGTCTGGTTCCCTGGCATGCTTGATATTTGTAAACCAAAGCCAATGTGACGGTTTTCCCTTAAAAGTGCATGCCTCCTTTTCCTATTAACACCCTAATTTTGTTTCCGTGTTATAGAAAATTAAATTCCTGTACTTGGTACTAACTACCGTATGACTAGAGTGGAATAAAAAAAATGGGAACATCAACATAGAATATGAAGTACCCAAATATTTATGGTGACTAAGCAAAACACTACCATGATTACACCCTAAAATAATGAAGACTAGGAAAACATTATACTATTTCCTTTAATCCAATCATCAGGAACTTTCTGAAGGAGGAGCTTAAAAGAATCACTTAACCAGAAATACCTTGCCTAAGGCTCCTTCAAATCTGCTGGTTCCCTAGTAAGATGTAAGCGCTGCCTTGCACACAGCCAGTGGTTCATATGAGTGCCAGGTGGTGTTGTTTTAATGGCTCCCCAAGTATTTACTGCATGTTTCTGCCTCCCAGATTCTGGTCATGCAGTGTTCTCTTACTAGATTCTGAGACTGTGATCCATCTAAATCTCCCTCCTGAGACTCACTGTCTAACTTTGAAAACCTCAGAACACCCAGTGCAAGTGCCAGCAACTGTATGGCATGCACCCCAGGGTCTACTCCACAGGAGGAAACCACCTCTTGATTCATGTGTCCCAGCAATGTTTCGTGGGTGTCCCTGATGACACTGTGCCTTGCATGACAATTACACGGGCGTGTCACTTACATGCCCCACAGTCCCCAAGGATGGCAGGTGTATATAGATTCTTTCCTGTGCAACCAAAACCACTTAGCAGAGGAAGACCTTGATCAGGGAGGTGCCAACACAGTGCTGTGTCAGCATTAAGCGAATCATAATCACTTGTTTTCTATATGACTCAAGACTGATGACATGGAAGGCAAGATGTTTTTTTAAGCAAAATCCCATTTGGATTTTAAATGCAAGATATTTTCAAAGTATTTTCATGGATATAGGACATTGGGATGCTCAAAGCATCCTTGGGAATTACAGACGAGGGTTTGTGATCTGCACTTTTTGCTTTCTTTTTTTTTTTCTCATAAACTTAGATTTTAGGGGAGTTTCACATGTCAAGAAAGATTGTAAAGACAGTAGAGAGAGCTGCCATATACCTCACACCTCTCTTATTAACATCTGGTCCATGTGTTATAATGAGTGAGCCAATAGTGAAATATTATAATTAACTGAAGTCCATACTTTATTGAGGTTTCCTTCATTTTTACCAAATGTCCTTTTTTTTTTTTTTTTTCTGTCACAGGATTCTACATTCTATTTTAGTCATTATGTCTCCATAGATTCTTCTTGGCTATGACAGCTTCAGACTTTTCTTGTTTCTTCTGACCTTGACACTTTTGAAGAGCTCTCACCAGGTGCTTTGTAGAATACCTCACAGTTGGTTTTTGGGTTTTTTTTCCTTGACGTTTTTCATGACAAGACTGGGGTTATGAATTTGGGGAAGGAAGTCTGGAGGTCAAGTGTCCTCATCACATCATATCAAGGGTGCATGTTCTCAATATGACTTTTCACTGTGTATGTTGACCTTGATCACCTGGCCAAAGTCACATTTGTCAGGTTTCTCCATCATAAAGTGACTCTTTTTTTGATATTGAGCTGCATGAGCTGCTTGTATATTTTGGAGATTAATCCTTTGTCAGTGGCTTCATTTGCAAATATTTTCTCCCATTCTGAGGGTTGTCTTTTCGTCTTGTTTATGGTTTCCTTTGCTGTGCAAAAGCTTTTAAGTTTCATTAGGTCCCATTTGTTTATTTTTGGTTTTATTTCCATTTCTCTAGGAGGTGGGCCAAAAAGGATCTTGCCTGTGATTTAGTGTCCATCGACAGATGAATGGATAAAGAAGACGTGGCACATATATACAATGGAATATTACTCAGCCATAAAAAGAAATGAAATTGAGCCATTTGTAGTGAGGTAGATGGACCTAGAGTCTGTCATACAGAGTGCAGTAAGTCAGAAAAACAAATACCGTATGCTAATACATATATATGGAATCTAAAAAAAAAAAGGTTCTGAAGAACCTAGGGGCAGGACAGGAATAAAGACACAGACGTAGAGAATGGACTTGAGGACACGGGGAGGGGGAAGGGTAAGCTGGGACGAAGTGAGTGAGTGGCATGGACATATATACACTACCAAATGTAAAACAGATAGCTAGTGGGAAGCAGCCGCATAGCACAGGGAGACCAGCTTGGTGCTTTGTGACCACCTAGAGGGGTGGGAGAGGGAGAGTGGGAGGGAGATGCAAGAGGGAGGGGACATGGGGATATATGCATACGTAAAGCTGATTCACTTTGTTATACAGCAGCAACGTACACACCATTGTAAAGCAATTATACTCCAATAAAGATGTTTTAAATAAATAAATAAAGCGACTCTTTTCTCCTCCTTGAATTTTTGAATCTCTGGAAGGAAGTCAGCATGCAGAACCAAACCTAAGGAGTAGAGATTCATGCTCCAATGCCTTGAGGGAGAGGATCTCCATAAATTATTTGGAATGCTTCTGCATGGGAGGTGTGTCTTCTCTCCCCAGTGGTAGGGAGAATCATGTCACCCTTTCCTCAAGAGATCCACGCCCTAACCCCCAGAACCTGATAATATGATATTATACACAGCAGTAGGGAATTCAATTTGCAGATGCCATTAAGGATGATAATCACCTGACCTTAAAATAAGGAAATTTCCTGGATTATCCCAATGGAATCCCAAGAGTCCTTCAGAGTGCAAGATGAAGGCAGAAGACAATCAGAGTTAGAGAGAGATTGGAAAATGCTAAACTGTTTGGTGGGTTTTATTGTTGTTGTTTGTTTTGTTTTGTTTTTTGCAGATTAAGGAGGGTGCCTTGAGCCAAGGAATGCAGGTGGCCTCCATAAATTAAAAAAAAAAAAAAAAATCAAGAGATAAGTTTTCCCCTAGATCCTCCAAAGGAACTCAATCCCGCCTACACCTTGATTTTAGCCCAGTGAGACCCATTTGGACTTTTTTTTAAAAATAAATTTATTTATTTGTATATTTATTTTATTTTTGGCTGCACTGGGTCTTCGTTGCTGTGCCTGGGCTTTCTCTATTGCAGCAAGCGGAGGCTACTCTTTGTTGCAGCGCACGGGCTTCTTATTGCCGTGGCTTCTCTTGTTGCAGAGCACGGGCTCTAGGCACACGGGCTTCAGTAGTTGCGGCACGCAGGCTCAGTAGTTGTGGCTCGTGGGCTCTAGAGTGCAGGCTCAGTAGTTGTGGTGCACGGGCTTAGTTGTTCCGCGGCATGTGGGATCTTCCCGGACCAGGGCTCAAACCCGTGTCCCTTGCATTGGCAGGCGGATTCTTAACCACTGCACCATCAGGAAAGTCCCCCGTTTGGACTTTTGACCTTGAAAACTCTAAGATAAATTTGTGTCATTATAAGCCAGTAACAATGTGGTCTTTTGTTACAGCAGCAATGGGAAACTCATATTTCCTGTTTATTTTTTCAGTCATGTAGGACCATATGGGATTGTATGTATGTATGTATGGGATTGTATGTATTTTAATACAACAGTACTTAATTTTGTTCCTCAAATTGTTCTAGTTTTGGCCAGTCAGCACTCTTTCAGTTGGTTTCTGTACCCCTTCAATATACCCCCAACGGTGTGGGTTTTTTCTTTGTTTTTTAAGCACTGCCTTGCTTCCTGGCATGGTAAGATGCTTCAGGATCATCTTGTAGCTTTTCTGCCCCATTTCTAGAATCAGACATTTCTCCAAGGAGTCCCAGTTCCTTCTATTTGACATCTTTATTTTGTAGGTCAGGAAGCTGAAGGAGATCAAATGAGGATGACTTGCCTAAAAGATGCTACGACTACTTGGTGACCCAGCTAATATTTACATAACAGGCTTTACATATATAGCTGGGTCTATAATACATGCTAGCCAGTAACAGAGTGAAAATTACCACATGGCTCTCCTTACCCTCACCGTACTGGTCCTCCTATTACTACAATGGTTATTTCAGTAGGACGCTATGGTTAACTAAATTGCCATGTTGGCTTAATACATGCAGGGCACTGGTCCATATACTTTGTAACCATATGAAAACTTGTCAGCAACTATTTTTGCCCCAACCATAGAGATGAGACAATTGTACCCCAAAACAGATAGTAAGTTGGTCCAGGAAATCAACTCGCCACAGTCTGGGGATTCAAACCCAGAACTCAAACCCATCCTGGCAATGCAACGTCACCATTTAGCAAAGAGTGAAAAGCATTTTATGCAAGGTGGTAGGTTAGTCCCTGACAAAGTGATTTCTGTTTTGCTCCCCCAAATAATGGGTTGGCCAAAACCCGAACGAACTTTTTTGGCCAACCCAATAAATTATGACCCACAGATGAAGAAGCCAATGATGACATCCTAGGACCACTGGTCTAGTAAAGAAAATGAAAATTATATCTAAATAACTATGTAGATGAAAGACAACTCTTGTTCTGGGAAAGGCAAGAACCAGATGTCGGAATTTGAGTTTCAAAGGAGGGATGGGGAGGAAAGAGTACATGCAAAGAGACCCTTTTGACTAGAGGTAGAACTCTTAATTATCAGAATATCCTTTATCAAGGAAAGCCCATTCTTTAGGCAAGATTGTGGCACTGAACTTGAAAAAAAACGCTCGTGTTTTGAATACAGTCCTAGTTGTTACCGATAAAGAGATTCTTAAGCTTTTCAAGCCACTGCCCCCAAGGACTCAGAATCTACATAAACAGCGTGATCACAAAATATGACCCAGCTTTATTAAACACATTCCGATAATCTCTGATTTACTTCCATTTTAATATTCTTGTATATTTACATTAGCATGATATTGCTTCAGAAAATAGTACTGGGTGCTGATTGCAGGATGGGATTTTCTTTAATACAAATTAATCCCATAGGCTTAATGACTCTAAGCCAATCAGTCCCTTCTATTGTAAATCCATAAAGCATTTGCTTCAGGCCAAGACGTAAGCTTAATATCTCCCTAGGTATTTACAGATTTATGCTAAATGAGTTTCGTTTTTGAAAGCATGATATTTTGAGAGCCACAGACAAAGTCATTGCGAGCCTAATGATTTCATTTCTTTGGTAATTATATGCAGTTTCAGGTATTTATGAAAATCTCTCCAGGTTGTGGATTTTGGTTATTATTATTACTTTCAGTTGAAGAAATAGGGAATGACTAAGTCCAGCTCAAAATATTTAACAGCATGAAGTGAGTCAATAAGAAGATAGTAAATAGTGTTAAAATACAATCAATTGCCATCCTTCACCAAGAAAAGCCATTCTGGCTTCCATGATTCCATCTGCTTGCTGGTCAATATCCCAACCAGCTTTTATGATTTGGATGAAACTTCTCTGCAGGAACCTCTCTAAAGAAGTGACTTCCTAGGGACTTCCCTGTTGGTACAGTGGTTAAGACTCTATGCTTTCACTGCAGGGGGCATGGGTTCGATCCCTGGTCGGGGAACTAAGATCCCACATGCCATGCAGGGCACGGTCCAAAAAAAAAAAAGAAGCGACTTCCTGATATGGTGTCCAGGTAGCATCCTCAGATGCAAATTCCCCAACTTAAACACTCATGAAAACAAACAAGAAGATCTGGATGTCACAGCAAATCCACAACAGCAGAAAATCCAAGGCTGCTTCTGGTGGGTTTTCTATGAACCCATTAACGACACTGAAGAGAATTCAGTCCACTACTGAGGAATCTTCTGATGGCATTACGACACTGGGGATCATTCTATAAACCTTATAGGAAATCAATCAGTGAA
Organism: Eubalaena glacialis; assembly: GCF_028564815.1. NCBI lineage: Eukaryota > Metazoa > Chordata > Mammalia > Artiodactyla > Balaenidae > Eubalaena > Eubalaena glacialis. Next base: position 2,940,999 of record NC_083737.1, on the reverse strand, counting down.
TCATTGAAATCTCCTCTCCCGCTGAATTCAGCCACCTATCACAAAGAATAGTGTGTGTACAAACCACAAAACTGGGGAGATGTGCTCCTACCTCAGGGGGTTGACTGGTCATTATTTCAGGAAACCTCCTCACTCCAACATCTGTATATATACCTTCAAATTAAACGAATTTTACATCAACCAAAACAAACAGCAAAGAGGTAGGGTTGGTGCATGGAAACGGCCAGTTGCTAACTGCTGCAGAGTTGGACAATTCAGGAAAAGTCTTAGATGCCCAGTGAAGTTTTTCACACACTCAGCAAGTACAGAGTATTTGAATGTTAACACGTACTGAGACTGTCTTAGTAAGGGACCATACTGCCTGGAGATGAATATCACATTAGAAATTTGAGAAGGAGTCAAACACATCAACAATTGCAAAGGGTCTGCATTTCTAAGGAACCCCCAGGGATGTGTGCAGGTGCTCTGGGACCACCCCCAGTGAATGACGAGGACCTCTGGACCCTTGGCAAAGGAAAGGACCTTTCACATATATATCCCTTCTGTTGGCAGACACCTTATCTGGGTAAATCCTGACTTGCTCCAAGATGAGGAAAGAGAAAAAGTGAAAGACAGTACGTGTTTTGTGTGGAAATAAAAGCAGCGTGGAACAAAAGATAAGCACAGCCTTTGGAAGACTCCATGGGAACACTGAGATAACCGTTTGCAGTTTTTCACGGAGCAAAATAAGATGCAGTTTCCTTGGTTCAGAGGCATGAAAAGGGACCAGTCTGAGATAGAAAGAAAAGGCTGAGGTGATAAAGGCTGATGGGAAGAAATAGCAAGTGGAGGGAAGGAATTAAAATGCAGACTCTTTGGGAGGAAAAAGGCACAAATCTGTACCTTAGATCTGAATACAGGGAACTGGACACCGATATACAATATACGAGAACCACATAGGTGTCTCCTCAGGTGTAAAGACCTTCAGAGTCTCCAAACACAGAAGATCCCATTGGATTCTTCCTTCTCTACCCAAAACGTAACACAAATGGCAACAATGAACTAGAAAGTAACCTCACACATGGTGATGTCCTCTGGCAACCAGTTTGATAAACAACACAAAATGTTAAACTGAACAAAAAAGAAAGAAAAGTATGTTGTAATCCAATAAAGAATTAGGGTTACTCCACAAATGTTGAAGACCAGATCCACAGGAAGAAATGTAATACTTTGCTTGGTGTCCACAGTGGAGGGAGAAAAGTCAAACGATAAGCAATGGAATACGGTCAAAGGAGAAAAAAGTATTTGCAGGATGGCAAATAGCATTTGATACAATTAAAATATCTAATGAAAGGATTAGCGGGTCGGCAATATCTATTTTGACAGGGAATCCTTTTTTAATCCAGTTAGTAAGGAGCTGATGTAACATTGCAGGGAACAGCTTTGGGAAAGGCTGAATTTTCTGAAAATATTAAAGAGGAAGAGTGATTCCTGCCTAAGATTATATAACCAGAGAAAAACAATTTAGATCATCAACTAAGTAAGTTAGAATGGATGACTTCTTAGTTCTAACTGGATGAATACAATACACAAAATCAACTTCTATACATATGAATATTAACATGTTTAGAAAGAAATACTTTTCGTAGTAATAATAAACCATCTAGTAATAACCTTAAGATGTATATAACTTAACACACTGTATAAAATATACAAAATTATGAGAGATATAAAAGAAGACTTGTACACATGTGGAAGCATTCAGTGGCAGAAACTGAGTAACAATATTAATATATTTTCAAAGTAACTTATTAGTAACGAAATTTGGGGGTAACTGAACAAGATTATTCTAATGTTGATTCTAACAAAACTTGCAAGTGTGAATAATTTTGGCTCAAATAAGGTATAAGGTTTTGCTGCTCTCATTATATTATTTATTGTACTACTAATAATGTTACAATGAGTATGATAAAGTCTTTCTTTTCAAAAAGTACCATTAACTAAGTATTTGAAAAGAGAGAAATATAAAAACTTCAACGTACGATAAAATTAATTCTGGATTAATTAAATATTTATTATGTAAAAAGACAATGAGCATGTTTGTGAGACTATAACGTTTAGGTTCCTATTCTGAGCTGAAATACATTTACTAATAAAGAAAGGAAGCACTTATTAATACGATGTTTGTGTTATATATATGCACAAAAATGATTCCGTAGCTTTTACAACGACATTCTTTGAAAGCGGCCATGAGTGGCCACAAACACACACACACATATAATGTATATACACATACATATATAGGCATATACTTTTATCATTTACTAAAAATTATACAGGAATACCTTGTTTTATTGCACTTCACTTTTTTGTGCTTTGCAGATACTGCATTTTTCACAAATTGAAGGTTTCGGGCAACCCTGCATCAAGCAAGTCTGTTGTGCCATTTTTCCAACAGCATTTGGTCACTTTGTGTCTCTGTGTCACACTTTGGTAATTTGTTATGGTGATCTGTGATCAGTGATCTTTGAGGTAGCTATTGTAATTGTTTTGGCATTTTTTAGCAATAAGTTATTTGTAAGGTCTGTACATTTTTTTAGACATAATAGTACTGCACACCTAATAGACCACACTATAGTGTAAACAGCACTTTTATATGCACTGAAAAACCAAAAAACTTGTGTGACTTGCTTCATTGCATCATTCATTTTGTTGTGGTGGTCTGGAACCAAACTCACAATATCTCTGAGGTCCACCTGTATATTTATAGGTATACAAACATGTATGTATGTGTGTGTGTGTGTGTGTGTGTGTGTGTATATATATATATATATTTATATAATTTAAACATAAATGATAGGGACTTCCCTGGTAGTGCAATGTTTAAGAATCTACCTGCCAAAGCAGGGGACACGGGTTCGAGCCCTAGTCTGGGAAGATCCCACATGCCACGAAGCAACTAAGCCCGTGTGCCACAACTACTGAGCCTGCGCTCTACAGCTCGCAAGCCACAACTGCTGAGCCCGTGTGCCACAACTACTGAAGCCCGCGCGCCTAGAGCCCGTGCTCCGCAACAAGAGCAGCCACTGCAATGAGAAGCCCGCGCACCGCAACAAAGAGTAGCCCCCGCTCGCCACAACTAGAGAAAAGCCCGCGCAGTAACTAAGTCCCAACGCAGCAAAAAATTAATTAACTAATTTAAAAAAATAAAATAAAATAAATAAAAATAAATGATAAAAGCAAATGTATATACATTTAAATAAATAATTGAATCACTCAGGAAGTATGTATATAACCATATATAATTGTGCATACACATACATATGTATACATATACATTTAAATAAAGATTAGCATCACTTAGGGAATATACATATTTATATATATTTAAATTTAAAAAATATATATGGTCAGAAAAGGAAGGGACTCAAAGAAGAAATGATATTGAGTGTCAGTAAGTCAGGAAGAAAGCAAAAGGAATCAACCCGTAAAGAACATAAAACATAAGAGGGAGGACGCAGGAGGAAGACCCAGATCTGTGCGGAATTCCAATAGATTAAAGATTAAAGACCATATTCCTGAGATTAACAGCCCTGTCATTTCCAGAATAATACATGAAAAGAGGTAGACGCGGAGACCTAGCCTGGTTAACTTTCTTCAAAATTAGTGACGCAAAGAAAACCAAACAGGATGACAAGGATCCCAGAGAAGAGCACACAAATAGCCTCTGTGCAACGGCAGACATCCTTGGAGGCATCCGTCTGGCCTGCATGTCCCCGCATCCCAGTCGAGGTGGGCCACGCCAAAGGCTATGCTGGCCCTCCCTGCCCCACTCCCACCCCCGCACTTCTGGCTGTGATGTGAGGGTCAGGTGTGCAGACATGCTGGGATACTCATTTTCCCAAAGGAGCCAAAGGAGCCGGCCAGTCAGAAACGCTCGAAGAGTCATGTGGGTACAGGTGCCATGAGGAAGCATCAGACTCAGGACGGGCAGAGAGCATTCTAGGCGGTGGTGGTCCACCCATTCCTGGTTCTTGGTCCTGTGACACTTCTTATGGACCCCCATCCTGCGCTCCAATGCGCTTCTATATTCTTCATACAATATGGGGTCTGTCTGTCTGCTTGTGATAAGCACCCCAAAATGTCTTTAGGACCATGACAAACACGAAAACAAAAATCTCTCTCACCTTAGAATTCTCTGGAATAGTTAATGGAGTCAGATCTATCATATTTTGGCAGAAAAACCCTTGCCAAGCTGTCCTGTGAGAAAGTATTTTCTGAGATGCAAGTCTGAAGAAACTATATCCTCCCTGAGGGCATTCTGTAAAATTCATATGAAGAAATGCTCCAATAATGGAACACACGGAGGAGAATGAAACTCCATCGAGCTCAAGAATTCAAGGAGAATCAAGTCAGAATTAAGGTTAAGGATGGGGAAATCATGGCAGAGAGGTACTGAAAATTATACACAGAAGAATCATCATTCTAGATTTCTTATGAAACAAAGTAAGAATGTCAAATAAACATTATTTGTAATAAGAAACCATGTATAAAAATCACGTGTCATATTAAAAAAAAAACACAACTGAAAATTTCAGGCAGTAACAGGAGAAAGTAAAGATACTATGGAAAGTCACAAATTATCTTACTAACCTACTCCATTGGGGAAATTAATGCCAAATAATTTTTTAAAATCTAAAAATAATCGGTGGTAGAATTCAGGGTATGATACTGTCATTGTGCTATATGCCTAATGATGTTCAGGGGGACAATTGTTCTCTGTTTCATTTACCTTAGTACATGTTACCTTCCTCAGAGATGTTACTTTAGTCTGTTTGTGCTGCTATAACAGAAACAAATGTTATCTATACATATATATGCAAAAGAAAATGTTATTATAAAACACACACACATATATTTTATTTATAAGCCACAGACTGGGTGGCTTATAAATAACAGAAATTTATTTCTCAGAGTTCTACTTTGAATTTTTTTTCTCTTTAAAAAATTTTTTTATTTTTAAATTAAAAAAAATTGTATTTTATATTGGAGTAAAGTTGGTTTACAATGTTGTGTTAGTTTCATGTGTACAGCAAAGTGATTCAGTAATACATATATCTATTCTTTTTCTAATTCTTTTCCCATGTAGGTTATAGAGGCTGGAAGTCTGAGATCCAGGTGAGTGCAAATTTAGTGGCTGGTGAGGACCATCTTTCTGGTTAATAGATGCCATCTTCTTGCGGAGTCCTCACATGATGGAAGGGGTGAGGGACCCTTCTGGGCTCTCTTTTATAAGGGCACTAATCCCATTCATAAGGGCTCCACTCTCATGACCTCATCACCTCCCAAAGACCCCACCTCCTGATACATCAATCTGGGAGTTAAGGTTTCAACAAATGAAATTTGGAAGGGGACACATTCAGACCACACTACAGAAACACTTCTGTGCATGGATTCAATTCATACCATGGATTATTCCTCCTTCAATGGCTAATGCAAAATCCCCATGTTGGAAACACTTCATGGACCCCAGATCCATGGTTCTAAAGGAGTGGCAGAGACTCTCCATTTATCCCCAATCACAGTGACAGAATGCTTTCTGTAGGAAGGCAAGTTGGGGTTTCCTGCAATCCATTTATTCTAAAATGCTAGGGTTGGGGAGAACGTTCACACAGAGACACTGCCTTTGCCCTTATGAAGCCCATCGTCTCCTGGAATATGCAACAATTAATTCAATAATCACACCCCATTTAAAAATTCCTCCTGTGACAATGTGATGCACAGACATGGCACCATGTGAATGAATATATGACATACATACATCCTGGTGACCCTGTCTCCTCTGGTGGTCAAGAAATTTTCCACTGAAGAAGTAAAGGAGCTATGAGCTGAACCGGGAATTAAGAAGACCAAAAGAAAAGTGGGAAAAAAAAAAAAAAAGGTTTCAGAAAAGGGGCAGGAGAGTCTGATGCAAGATGAGAGAAGAGGGTTTTTTGGGGTAACATCAGACCATGGGCAATGCTTGGTCACTGCAGTGAGCTCCAAAGCATCCCCAAAACTCATATCCACCTAGACTCAGAGTGTGACCTCCTTGTTAGATATGGTCTTTGCAGATAGAATTAGTTAAGGATCTGGAGGTGAGATCATCCCAGGTTCAGAGTGGGCCCTAAATCCAATGACTGGGGTCCTTCTAAGAAGAGGTGAGGCCAGTGGGAGACACATAGAGAGGAAGATGGAGAGAAGATGAAGGCAGATAAGGATGTGCAGCATCTACAAGCCCAGGACCACCAAGAATTACTGGCAGCTGGGAGAGAGGCTGGATCAGATGCTCCTTCAGAACCTCCAGAAGGAACCAACCCTACAGACACCTCGATATTGGACTTGTGGGCTCCTCAGCTGTGACAGAATACATTTCCGTCAAATTAAGCCACCAAGTTTGTGCTCATTTGTTGTAGAAGCCCCAGGAAACGAACATGCCAGGCATTTAACAACTGTGAGGTGAACATCCCTTAAGGCATCCCCTAAGGAGTCCTGCCCTCCTGCAATCCCAGCTGCCTGGGAACGAGCTGGGTCTGCAAAGATAGTGCAAGAGTCATCGCTTGAGTAGGGACATTACCTGGGAAACGGGATGGGGTGCCATGTGCTCGATGAGGGCATGCTGGATCGGATTCTTTCTTAACCAACTGGAGCAGAATAGTCTCCTGCTGGCCTTGAAGAAGCAAGCAGGGGTGTAGGAAAGGGGCTTCGAGCAGCCCTCCGTGACAGCCAGTAAGAAAGGGGGCCCTTCATCCCACAACTACAAGGAACTGGATCCTTCCAACACGTGAGCGAGCTTGGGAGAGCAGCACGGGCTCCAGAAAGGACGGCAGCCCAGCTGACACCTTGATGGCATCTCTGTGTCACCCTGAGCAGAGGACCCAGCTAAGAGGTGCCCAGATTCCTGGGCCACAGGAACCATGAGAGAATTTGTGGACGTTGTTCTAAGCTACCGCGTTGGTGGCCTTCGTTTAAGTGGACGGCGTCTTTCTTTCATCTCTTCTCTCTGACCGCGCATCTCAAGTTGTAGAAGGAATTTGTTGAGCCAACCCCATGCATTCGCTCAATTTCCAGGTAATGGGAGTTCTCTTACAGACCCAAGGACGGCAGGACTTGAAGGAGTGCCAGGGGGCACCAGCCAGCCATCTGGAGCCCAGCCGTGTGCTGGGGCATTTGGCCTGCCTGTCAGCTGCCCTCCTGCAGCCTGGAAGCGGCCCCAGAGCAAGCATCCCCGTCTGTTCAAAGCACACCCCATGGGCCACCTCCAATGTCCATGGGCCAAAGAGCAATGTGCGTGTTTCTTGATTGGAACTAAAGAACACTGCATATTCCACGATCCAGCCATTGCTTCTAAACGCATAACAGATCAGGGGCATAGCCACCGTGCAGTGATTTCTGAGCAAAGGCATAAATTCCATATGAGCCACTGACATATTAAATTATAACACGGCTGAAACATGGAAGGCATCACTGGATCCCGTCTGAGTTTTCCTGGTTGCTTTGAAAACCCTGCGTGGTGTGCCTTGCTTCTTTTTCTTTGCCTTCTTTGCTTTTTCATTCACTTCCCACCATCAGCATTCAAGAACCTGCCCCCCCCGCCCAAGGCACTATCCTCACCCAGACACCCACCCACCCCAAAGTCCACGGGAGATTAATTGTCAAGGCTGGAAAGCCTGGGACTGAGGTTGAGAAAGGAGACAAAGGTCCCAGGAGCCTGCGTGTCCCCTCATGTGCCAAGCCCCCCTATGCCCTTTTGGTCTGTAAACATAGAAATCTGGCCTAACATGGGAGGCTTCAGTAAGGATGCCTCCGAAGGTACAGAGCGCAATCACTCGGTGAGAAGCGAGCATTCTCGCTTACAGCATGAATTCAAAGGGAACACAAATCATTCACTTAGCAGCTTGTGAGCAATTTGGGAAGACGGTGTGTCTCCACTTGCTGTTCATGCAGCAGACTGGAACTCCAGAAGCCTGCTGGCTTGGGGCACTGCAGAGCTGCTGCAAGCATCCCCGGCCAAACACAAGGGGAGCCGGGCCAGTGGGTTCCTTGCCACTCAGATGGCACAGAACCATCATGTCAGTGAAGGGGAAAAGAGGTGTTTTTTTTTTTTTAAAGGTCTAATTCCTGTATTTACAGGTGTACGACGCTACGTTTCCATCGGGAGAGATGGCAACTTCTCAGATGTACAGCATAATCCCATTGCCCTGAAGATCATTTAGAAAACACCACCAAATTTTCCAACGGCATCTCGTAAACATAATCCAAACGAACTCTGGCCCCTGACCAAAGAATCTTTCCGTGCCTGGCACCATGCTTTACTGAAGAAGCTTTCCCCCAAAATGGCAAGCTAAATAAGCCATTTAAAGCAGAAATATTCTATTTCGGTGGGATGCTTTCACTGCAATTAAAACGGAGCTTCAGGATATAATGGCTCCAGGCACCAGGCAGTACCATGCATGTTTTACGTTTCACCTGGAACGCTGCCGTTTCTTTTATCATTAGTCTAGGATGGACCGCCTTTGTATTACAATGCAATCTGCAAAGGGAAAAATGATCTATATTAAGGGACGTGCAGAAGGTACTAAAAGTCAATAGATCCCATGCACCGTTGGCATTAGTTAGGAAGTAACTAAAGATTATTTTCAAATAAAATAATTTTAGCTGCCATTTGTTCAAAAGGGAGTTAATACAGCAATTTTAATGTCTGTCCCCCGATTAGAACATCACATATTTTTTGGAGGAATAACAAGGTAAGCTGCATTCTGAATTTCATCACGTTGAACCATAGATCAAAAACCATTCTTCCAGCCATCCTTTTAGAATTCCTGGATGGGGGCAAAGGTACACATTTGGAAACAGCAGCGAAAGAGGCACTGTGGGTTTTTGTTGTTGTTGTTGTTGTTTTTAATTTATTTTTATTTTTTGGCTGTGTTGGGTCTTCGTTTCTGTGCAAGGGCTTTCTCTAGTTGCGGCGAGCGGGGGCCACTCTTCATCGCGGTGCGCGGGCCTCTCACTGTCGCGGCCTCTCTTGTTGCGGAGCACAGGCTCCAGACGCGCAGGCTCAGTAGTTGTGGCGCACGGGCCCAGTTGCTCCGCAGCATGTGGGATCTTCCCAGACCAGGGCTCGAACCCGTGTCCCCTGCATTGGCAGGCGGATTCTCAACCACTGCGCCGCCAGGGAAGCCCCGAGGCATTGCGTTTTGAGTGTGGATCTCCGTGTTGATTCCACGCCTGATAAAACTGCCAGGCTTGCCTTCCTCTGCAGGCTTCTGTGGTTCTCCCATGGCATCAACCGAACATTTTCAGTTTGCCAACGGGCATCGGCCCACATCATTCAGGTGTGGGAAGGGTCAGCTGTTCTGCTGTTAAGGCAGACACACCCTACAACGACAGAGGGCTGTTGGCCAGTAGCTATCCTCGCTGAGCAGGAAAAAACTCTTTACTGCCTACAGCTCTCGAGCACACGGCATTTGGCCTTTTTTGCCCTGCCATCTTGGGTCCAAATCCAGCCAAATGGAACTATTCCTTTGCCCACCTTACTAGGCCAGTCCTATTCGAAAGGATGATCGTGCCGACGCAAACAGCCTGCTGCCAACGTTATGCTTCTCACATGCCAACAAGATCCTGAATGAAGGATGCAGTAATTTTGTTATTCATAACCTATCCCTAGTTTACTAAACCCAAACGAAGCGTTTTTATTCCATCAGTAAAGAGCTACAATTTTAAGTGGTCAGACTCGTGCTGTGGAAATATGGATAAGTGAGACATGGGATGAAACTTAGCCTAAGAGATTTAAAATGAAGCAAACTTCAATGTCATGCAAGTGTCTTTTTAAATTTTTATTGAAATATAGCTGATTTACAATGTTGTGTTAGTTTCTGGTGTACTTTTAGCAAAGGGAACTCAATATCATGTAAAAACCTATAATGGAAAAGAAACTAAAAAGGAATACACACACACACACATATATATATATGTATGTATAAAATATACATACATATATATATATATATATAACTGAATCACTTTGCTGTACATCATGTAAGTTTTCTGATTTGTTCTCTGTGGGCTGAAGGATGAAGAGTCAACCTCCCTATCAGAATGGTGGGGCAACATGTATTAATTGGACAGAGAAATGATTACGTGTGACGTGCACTATTGCTCTGAAACCAAACAATTAGGAAGAGATGACTGGACATGAGCCAACAATGCATGAGCATCTTTTCAGCCAGATATTATGAGCTGACAGGCTGAACAAAACAGAGCAGATTGGGACCAGTCCACTGTGAAAATAAATTCTATTAATGAATCTAACATGCACTGCTTTGGATACAAAGTCACAAAATATTTCATGCGTCTCCAAGAAAAGGAGGCTATTGACAAAAATCAGCAGAAAGAGACGCACACCCTCTAAATCCAAGCAAATGTCAACGGTAATTGGATTGGCCCAGAAAGCAACACATTCCTTAGCTACTGGGGAGTGGCTTCAGTGATGCTGTGAATATTTTTAATGATACAGATTTAATGAAGTGAAGCAGCAAAGGAAAACAGAAACAACAGTACAAGACACTTAGCATTATCAATGGTGTTGACTTAAAACTTTCAGGTCATTTGAAAAAATGGAACATGTCTTCACAGGGTCATAGTGGAAAACACGAAATATGCCAGAAAGCAGGTGCATAATGTTGATTAAGTAAGGTGCATGTGTAGTGGGTTTTTGCCTAGACCAAGCAGCGGTGCTTTGCCAGCTTTGGAAAAAGGGCTCCAGAAACCCAGTCAAAGGAAAATCGGTTTGGTTGGCTGTCGAGAGAGAGTTTGATTCTGCAGAATCAGGTTCAAGGAGTGAGGGCTGCACAGGGGTCATGGGATAACCAATGATTCTCAAGCATACCAAGGTCAACATGCCTAGACAGACACCCAGAAGAAAGATAGAGTCGAGATGAAAACCATTAAGAGATTCCAAATTATTTAGAATAAGAATTAGTAAATGCCATGTTAACTGTTCATCAAGCAGATTAAATTACAAAGTGCCTAGATGGATAGATGGATGGATGGATAGATTAGATAGATAGATAGATAAATAAACGGATAGATAGATAGGTAGATAGAAGAATGGATGGATGGATGGATGGATGGGTGGGTGGGTGGACAGATAGGTAGATAGATAGATGACGGATAGACATAGATGGATGGATGGATGGATGGATGGATGGATGGATGGATGGATGGACGGATGGATGGACACACAGACAGATGATAGAGATAAAGAAATAGAGGTATCTTTTTCATATTCAAAGTTCATTAAAATGCACAGGTATATATATAAGAATCACAGACTTTATGACCATGGGATCACTGCTGCAGATCATCAGGCTAATTTAACTTCATGCATCTCCATGTAGGCTCAATGTTCTAATTTTAAAATAATCTACTTAACTTTTTCTGTAATTAATTACATGATGTTACCTAACAGAAGATGTTACATAAATTGACAGAACTATTAACAACAACCACCAAAGAAGACTTATTTGCAAATAAAAGAATGAATAGTGACAGGCAAAAAAAAAACAAAAAACAAAAAAAAAACAAGCCTCCAGACGAGCCAAAAGCAACTCACCTACACCGCACTATAAGATTTTAGTCAGACAAATTCAAGTTCTTACCTAAAAAGTTCCCAATGTAATCAGTCTGATCAACTCACCATCACAAGATAAAACTTGCATAGATGGGGTAATGAACATTTTAAATTTTTAAATACCACAAAAAGATGTTATAGACATATGGAAACTGTCCAATGGAACACAGAATCCTAGCGTATGGGGCAGATTTTCAAGTGTTACAGTCACAATAAAGAGAAAAAGAAGTCTTTCATTTACTAAAAGTGAACTATTACGTTAAAAGTATGTGTATGTGTATATACATACATACATGTAAAAATTGAAGCACTGACAGCTTGGATATGGGATAAATTACAGTTTTCACCTCTAAGACAAATTTTTAACAGTTGCCATTTGCTGTAGACAATTTTGATATCCACATACACAAAATACAATGTAATGTGTTCAAGGTATTCAACTGTATGACTGAAGAAAATATATGACACAAATGAATTTACTTAGAAACAGAAACAGATTCACAGACATAGAAAACAAACTTATGGTAAAAAGGGGAAAGGAGGGGAGGGATAAATTAGGAGTTTGGGATTAGCAGATACACACTAGTATACATAAAATAGATAAACAACAAGGTCCTACTGTATAGCACAGGGAAGTATATTCAATATCTTATAATAACTTATAACGGAAAAGAATCTGAAAAAGGATATATGTGTGTGCGTGTGTATAACTGAATCATTTTGCTGTACACCTGAAACTAACACAACACTGTAAACCAACTATACTTCAATTTAAAAAATAAAAAGAAAATTAAAAAAAGAAAATGAATATACTCCTAAATTTACTACAAACAGATCATTAAAAACTCCATGAAAATTATTTACCTGAGCAAAAAACAAAAGCAAAGGAATATGCAACAAAATAGTTACAGTATTTTGCTAAAATCCTGTTACTGAATTGCCTACTTGTGTTTTTTGCAGGTTTATAAAAATGACCCATTCATTATTAGAAATTTTTATTTTTAGTATATGAGACACAAAGGGAGTATTATGTTTTCTTTTTTAGGAAAAGACCTATTAAATTAACAGTTATTTAAAAAATAAAAGACTGACACTGGGCAATTGATACAAGTGTTTACTTGTAATTAAAATCACTGAACATGGGACTTCCCTGGTGGCACAGCGGTTAAGAATCTGCCTGCCAACGCAGGGGACATGGGTTTGAGCCCTGGTCCGGGAAGATCCCACATGCTGCGGAGCAACTAAGCCCATGAGCCACAACTACTGAGGCTGTGCTCTAGAACCTGCGAGCTACAACTACTGAAGCCCACGCGCCTAGAGCCCGTGCTCTGCAACAAAAGAAGCCACCGCAGTGAGAGACCCACGCACCGCAATGAAGAGTAGCCCCCGCTCGCTGCAACTAGAGAAAGCCTGCGTGCAGCAACGAAGACCCAACACAGCCAAAAATAAATATAAATAAATAAATTTATTTTTAAAAATCACTGAACATGATTTTAAACATACAAGAAAAATTATGAGCACTGTACTTTTTATTTCAGCTATTTTGTCCATCTGAAGTCTGTGCAAACTGCATAACCTGCTTAAAAATAATAAAAGACAAGTGAGAATATACAACCCAACGTGCTATGGATTTAATATGATGGATGTGTGTATCTCTAGTAAAGGATGAATCATTAAAGATTTAGTATTAGTGTAATTCCCAAATCCCTGACCTTTGCTCTATTGAAATATTAATCATGGAAATATAGAGAAGAAAACACGGAATTCATATGAGATTACTGATCTAAGTGAATTACATTTTGGAATTGGCACGAAAATATGCATGGGACCACAGTGGACTTAAGAATGTAGTTGGGCAATTGTCAGAAAAGCAGTGAATATGATTTGGTTTTGTTGGTAGCTCTACTTTACCTACCAGTGAAATGGAAATTCATGACCCATGTGTTTATCTATGAATGAATCTCTCCATTTAGAGCATGGAGCAATTCTCTGGTAAAGGAAGAGAAGCTAAGAAACAACCATTTATGGGAATCATATGAAACTCAGCTAACACTGGTTAGAGGGTAACAATGCAAGAGAAACACAAAACACCCCCTGACAATTTCAGCCCACATGGATGATATTTTCTTCAATTTTCCATTATTGTCTAAAAACCACCATCAGCACCTTAAACTATCTGTGTCACCTTCTTCTCTAATTATGTACCCCACACACGCTTGGTGGTTAATTATACATTCTCTTATTCCCTAATTGCAGCCTTGTTGGTTTTCCCGACGAGACTGTACGCTTCTGGTGAACTGCATGGAAATCTACGCTCCTTTTCTAAGCCTCACCTGCCCAGCACGATATATTTTCAACAGACAGTTTGGGCTAAATAATAATTCACTGTCACAACACTCAATGAGTTGTGACGAAGGCCAACTTCAGCTGAGACACCAAGATAAGATCTGGACCGAAAATGATGAGAACTTAAGCCGGCCACTTCTTTACTGAGAATACACATTTTCTGCTTCTTTCTGTCTCCACAATATATGGCACAAGGACTCTTTCCTGAGTCAAGGCATTTCAACCAATCACCTACTAATTTAGCAGTCACCTAACTGATTATATAGCTGCCTTCATCACACTACTCTGGGGCACATATCGAACCCATGACAAATTTCTTCCGTTGGTGTGCAGAAACAGCTGTGGCCACTCTCTCTAATTATGGAAAATACAAAAGTGTATCCTCATCCCTTTCTCTTATTTATTGCTTTCGTTCCAAGAATCTACATGGTTCACATTTTAGGGCAAACACTGAAAGGCGTTCTAACTTACACATGGAGAATTATATGGGAAAAAGGCAACCTAGTAACTCTTTCCAAAGTCCCGTGCAAACTGGCAAATACATTTGTTTCGTTCTTTTGTCATTTCCAAGATGGGGAGAGCGATATCCGATCATTCCTTCTTCCAGTTATAGACGCATAACCTTGCATAAACCCCAATTCCCACACATCACTCTCTCAAATCTTGATTTTTGTCTGGCAAAACCCTAAACCTAGTGAAATCCAACTTTCCATCCAGTGCACACCTACACCTTTGCTGGTGAGCAAAAATGAAGGAAAATGTAGACCCAGGATGGCTGGTCTCACTTTCAATTACTGACCAAAAATCTGCAGTAGGTTCAACCAGGAGATCATACTAAATTTCCCTAATAAATTTCCTTTCAAGTTTCCCTAAATCACTAACACCTGCTTCCTGCGTCCTCCAATCTCTGATGCCCCTGGTCCCATCTTCATGGTTGGTGTATGAGCTTCCGTCCAACTATAATGAAAAAGTTACAATAATTTGAAGAAAATATCCATACATCTCCATCAACCCATTTGCCCACATACCAGTAACTACCACAGCTGCTGTGCCTCCCTCCTTTCACTATAGGGAAGAGTGGGGTCACCATCTAAGGCTAAGTATCACACAACAAATCCCATCAACTCTTGTCAATCCAACAACAAAACACCTCTCTTGCTATATGACAGCTGTTTTCCTCTTGCGTTATTGTTATACTGTGTTATTTTTCAAAGTGCTTTCTAACTCTCTGGGTGGGAATATACACCCCCATCTGCTTGATGGCAGGGGTGGCCATGCCTTGCAGTGTCTCTCCCTGGGAAGAGTGTTTACTGCCTCACCTCAATGACATCAGATATAGTTATTTGATTTGCTTTGGCCAACGAGTAGAATTTACGAGTGTTACTTCTAAGGAAAAACCTTCAGAACTCTGATGTGGTTCCACCATGTTTTCCTTCCCCTTTGCCATAAAGTCTGAAATGTGTCTGCTCCCTCGGCCTGTGTCCTAGAATAGAGACACGGAGAAAAGCCACAACCAATCCCTAGAGAACATGTAACATGAGAGAGAAATAATACTTTGCGGTCAAATGTCACTGGCATTTTAGGGATATCTGTTAACGCAGCATGACTTATACCAAACAGATTGATACAAGATGTTGTTAGATCATTCCGACAGCCTGCAGACATGCTGCGAGACCTTCCAAGTTGAGAGAAATACGATCATTTTCTCTTGGGTCTGTATATCCCTCCAAGGACTGCCTAGTTCTCTGCTCTCTTATAGAAAATCTCCTCAAAATTGCTGTCTATACACCCTGACTCCAATTCCACTGCTTGGATTCTCTATTAAACCTGTTACAACCAGGCTTCTGTAACTAACAGTCTGACAAAATTTCTATAGCTCCAGTAAAAGTTACCAGTAGCCTCTGGTTTGCTGTGTTGGTGAACTTTTTTTTCATTCCTGTATGTCCAAAACTCTCCTGGCGACCTCATTCAGTCTTGTGACTTTAAGTACCATCTATGTTGGGACTTCGATGGCGGGCCAGTGGTTAGGACTTGGCACTCTCACTGCCGTGGCCCCGGATTGGGAAACTAAGATCCCACAAGGCACACAGTGCAGCCAAAAAAGGAAGAAATACCATCTACGTTGACTAGTCCAACATTCTTCTCTTTACACAGATCTCTCCCTTGAGCCGCAGACTCTGACATCCCCCTGCCTGTGGGATGTCTCTTCTCTGATGTCCCATATACATTTTCAACTTGAACTTCCAAACCCTACCGAATCCTCAAGATTCTCTCCACCAGATCTTTCTCCAATTTCATTTGTGGGGATCTTGTGCTTGGGTCAAAAAGATTGGGAGTCCCTTCCTTCCCCCACATTCCACATGCAAATCATTTGCAAATCTTATTTTTAAAAAATCCAACAACTTTTCTTCCCAATCTCCACCGCTCCCATCATAGATGTGCAGTCATAATTTCTCATGTTGACTCCGGTGTTCACCTTCTAACCTATCTCCTGCTTTCTGTTCTTGCCCCTCCAGGCTAGTCCCAACAAGGCAGCTAAGGTGGTGCTTGAAACCACACCTCCCCTTATCATTCCTCTGCTAAGTCCCTCTAAGTGTTCTCCTTTTGTTCTCAGAATTAAAATCAAAATTCTTCATGGCCTCATCCCACTTTGATCCCCGTCTTTCACACTGGTGTTCCCCAATGCAACAGAAATGCTCCCACCCCAGGGCCTTTGCACTGGCTGTTCCTTCTGCGTGGAACACCCTTCATGTACATCATCCTGGCTTCCTTCCTCACCTCCTTCAATTATTTACTCACAGTCTTCCTTCTCACCGAGGAGTATGTTGACCACCCTACTTAAAAATGCACTTTCCAATGCAATCCTAATCTACTTTGTCCTCTTCTATTCTTTTCACAGCACTCATCACTTCCCCCAAATAATACATAACGTATTTAATCCTTAAGTTTATTTTCCATCCTCCGCATAGAATATAAATTTCACGAGGCAGGCAATTTTGTCTATTGTGTACATGGATGCATCTGCAATGCTTAGAACAATACCTGACACATGATAAGCACTAAAATATTAGTTGAAAGAACAGATAGTAAAAATCAATTATCATAAGATAGTATACTGTGAATATTGTTTGGGAATCATACACTGCTATACCAATGTGTAAAGCATAAAAATGAATGTTTAAAAATTTTAGAGACCAATTTATTTGAAAAGTCAAAATTTCAGGTTAGTTGAGAGATAATCATTGAAGGACAATTCAAGAAAAGGTACAGATGTGCTTCACCAAATACAGAAATACTTGAGAAGTCCTTCCAAGGTTACTGAAGCATGACTCAGACGGCTGCTTCCAGGGCGGCAGGTGGCTTTGACGTAATGTGCTCATGTGGCTTGTTTTTGTCACAGGTGAACTTATATTTCCTTTTATTTCTTCCCTATTTCTGTCCTATTTTTAGATATCATCAGTGAATCTAATACATTCCTTCAGCACAGACATCTAACAATTTGCTGAACTGTATCCATTCTCTGGTTTTCTAACAGTTGTTCCTTTATTTCTGTCACCTCCACCCCATGCTGTGCCTACCTACCCCCAACTCCTCCCTCCAGAAATCTGAAGAGTCCTAAAAGGCTCTTGAAAAGCAGGATCCACATTTGCCAAGATTTGATCAACATTTTCTCTGCTGTCCTGCAGATTGGGAGTGAAGCTTTCCTGGGAAAGGTGTTTCAATGATTATGAAGCCAACCTCTGTCTTTCACAGGAGGACAAATGTCCACATGGCCTCTGAAACACAGGAACCTCTGCTATTCCTCACCGTTTCCGGGACAGACGTTACGACTTTTTCCTGGGAGGCATTCCACTCCGGGAAACACATGTATAATCATCTCATCTTAACGCCAGGTAGGGAGGGGCGTGCTCCGAGCTTGACAGAGACCATGACTGGGGAGAGAGAGGTGGCATCTTTAGGTGAGGTGTGTGTGCATTTGTGTTTGTGGGGACATATGTGGAAACAGGGCCCAATGGTGTAACCAACAAAAGATGCCAGGGTGTGCAGACGAAGCAGGCAGATATACCCAGGGCAATCAAAAGATGGATGAAAACTACCAAGACAGAAATGGATCAGCAAAGAGGAAAACGTCATAATTGCTTCCAGTTAAAAGCCACTACGTTTTAATTCAAAACTTTATGAAATACACAAAAGTAAAAAAGAAAGGACAACAGGGCACTGAATTGCACACAATGATCACTTTTTTCTTTGGCCACGTCACATGGCTTGCGGGATCTTAGTTCCCTGACCAGGGATTGAACCCAGGCCCTCAGCAGTGAAAGTGCCAAGTCCGAAACCCCTGAACTGCCAGGGAATTCCCAATGATCACTTGTATCATATTTTATCATCCAAGTTTTTTGGGGGGAGGGTAGAAGATTTAGACACAGTTTCCTCTTTAAAGCTGATTTCCATATATAACCTCTGGAAATGTGGCTTTGGTGCCCGAAAAATAGAATCTGTACTTTCTTTAAAAAAAAAAAAAAATCTCTCCATCCAAATCACATAAGACGGGTCAGAAAATGTGGCCTCAATGATTTGGTGCCTAAATGTTTTATCTTGCACTTCTTGACACACCAAGATTATTTTTTTGTTGTTGTCAAGGCTGCTTTTCAAATAATTACATTTCTAACTTTAAAATGTCAACAACAACCGCAAAAAACAACAAAATAAAACATGCCAAATATTTTTCACCATCCAATTTGATTATATGTTCACCGAGTAAATACAGTAGATGGTCTCAACAAATTATAATCATAATCTTAAAATGGATTATTAAGTATACTACTCATTTTTTAAATGACACCATCTGTACCAGGTTTAATATTTAATGTCATGACAGATAAGAGGTTTTAGTAAAGTATCTGTGGTTTTAGTAAAGATAAGAGGTTTTAGTAAAGTATCTGTGTTTTAACATGGCGTAGAATTAGGCATGATATTCGCCATTCACACCCAGGGTTGCTCTAGTCAACAGTGCGACTTAATTCTTATTTTCTTCTTCCTCAGTGATTACCTTTCCTTATGAACTTCCTCTACTTTTGAGATGCTCAGTGTCCTATAATTTTTGTCATTTGCAATTCTTTTCTTTTCTTCCTCTGTCGATCTTCTGGCCATAACTTTAATGTCACTCTCAGACCTACCGATTTATCTCCACTTTCTCCTCTGCATCCCCTCTTCAGATCCTTGGTGGTCTCCCACATGGGTCTACCCTGTTAACAGTCACTTTCACTGTTTAAATACTAGTGAAGACCATAAACAAGCAAATGCATACAACTTTGCTTAAGTAGAAATCTCAGGAGACGTGTAATTTGACAACCATCCCACACACCAGCCCAGCAGTTCTCAGTGTTCATCCTTAAGTGGACATGGCCTTCTGGTGAGTCTCAACTTCCCTGGTTCATGTCGACAGTTTGCAATGACCTTGTGGTCCTCGTACCCTTCAGAGATGCCCATTCTCTTCCCAGCTTGTCTTTTTTCTCATCTTTACATTCCTGCTTTGATTGTTCCTTCTCTTCCCTCTTACCTTTTCACCACTATTATTTTCATATTATGGTGTTCTCCTGGCACCTTGACCCCAGAGGGACCACACACATGTACATACACACACACATACGCTTATAATAAAGCTTTTGTCTTTGTAGATCCCTTCATTCCAATGTTACACTTAGATTGAGCTCACTGGAGTCAACTTCCATTGCAATGTTGTGTGTCCCTTCACAATCCAGTGACACTCCAGGTCCTGGCATATCTCTGAGCACATGCCTGGGTAGACTAGCTCCCACAATCCGGTGATGCCGTATCAAAGACCTCTGCCCTCTCCTCTCACATGGGCAATAGATGGAGGACTTGAGATGATCTGCATTTCATGTTATTATTTTTTATCACTTTCATGAGGTCTAACTCATTCTGTTTGCAAAAAAAATTAACACAGATGGATACAGATGGCACACACATTCATGCTGGAATCACTCATTTAAATGAACACTGCAGTGACAATCCTCTTCCATGTTCTGCTAGATTCTGTTCTTCTCCAAAGCTAAAGAGAGGAGAAATGGTCTGTCTTCTGGCTCCATTTATTTTGCTTAAAAACTAAAACAAAAGCAATATCCTGTTTCAAATCCCCCATAATCCATCCACATATTCATGGCATTTGGCCCTCTCTCTGATCCGTATTTTGAAATCCAGTCTCTTTGTGTTTACCGTACAGTTTATGTTAGCACATAAAATCTCATCTCTGAGGAAAGCTCACAATCACAGACAAGAAGTATTACACAGCGTGTACTGGAAAGCCCAGAGGACTTTTATAAAAGAGAAAGGAGACATTTTTTTACCTGATGAGAAGGCCAGCGAGAGATGTTTATGGATCGGCTGCTCAACTATGCCTACAGGAGCCCAGGTCAGCTCTCTTGTTCGTGACACCGCCATGTTTGGTGTTGAGTCTTACCCTGTCTTCACGCTTGCAGCTCCTGATGTAAGATGACCCTGCAGGTCACCTACATCCAGGTAAAGGGAAGGGAGGTAGTTGGTGCAAGATGTCTGTGTCCCTTTTATTAGAAGAAAGGAAGCTTCCTGAGAAATAGCCCCCAGAAGTCTCCTTGGCCCCATGCATCTCTGACGCTCCCCCCCCCCAATATACGCAGGTCGAGAGGGTGTATTGGGCCAGCCGACCAAGATGCGTCTAGTTCTAAGGACTGTTTTGCTCCAAATGGGAAATGCCACTGTAATGCCCAAATGTCACTGAACTAAGATTCGATCATTTTTCCAATTCGTCACATCCTTCATCTGAAAGCAACAATGTAAATGAATGCTCCATCGCGAAGAATAAAGTCAAATGACACAGATGTATCTAACATCCAGTAGGGAAGGGTATCCTGCTTAAGTGCTAAGTGAGCTGTAAAGGAATTAAACGGAGAGTTCTGGCGCTGAGCCTTGAAGGGACAAGACTTACGAAAGCAAAAAGTTGAATAAAAATTAAATAACAACAAAGATCCAGACCAGAAAATAATATTATGAAAGTACTAACAACTGTCAAAAGAAATTGCTGTTACAAAGAAAGGTGAACTATCACTAATTAATATCAGTACTATTTTCTTGTAGATTTCAAGCTTCCAAGATTAATGTTCCAGAAAGTAAAACTGAAAATTTAAGTAAAGCACCAACAGTTTAAAAAAATCACCGGGAAATGCATCAAATAATCCAGTAGCTCATTCAGAAAGAGAATGTATAAACCATCTTTAATCATTTTAGAGAAGATGACATCCGTTACATGGATGTTATTTGCGATCGTAACAAGACATGCCCTTTGGTGAGGTGAGAAGCTTCATTGTGAAAATTTATAATAATTTTATCGTGTATCATACTGAAAGGCAAAATGGAGGGAAACTTCCTGGATGCCTAAGATAAGATAACTGAGGGTAACTGAGCAGAACTGTCGTTTCCATTGATGGAAAATAATGATGCAGGAATGAAATAGGCATGAATCTAATACAATAAAAAGCCACTACAATCATCAACAAACTCAAACTTAATATTCATTAAGTTTTTTCCCCCTAAGCGCCTGAGACCACACTATTTGTTAAAATGAGACAATGCCCCCATTCTTGAGATGTTTCCAGATTAACAGGGCAGGTAAATAGCAGAAACAACTATTTACAGTTTATATATTTACTATATATGTGTATATATATATGTATACATATATCTGTATAACCGAATCACTTTGCTGTACAGCACAAATTAACACAACATTGTAAATCCACTGTACTTCAATTTAAAAAATAAAAAAGGTAATAATTGTAGCCAAGAGTTGGTATTCGTGGTCTTTTTGGATCACTGGTGGCGGAGGGAGGGAAAAGTATGCCCCGTTAAGACTAGCTTAAGCTGAAAGTTAAAGCCTTTATAACAACAGTGAAATGTTCTAGAATAACATCTAAAAGCAGTGAAGCAAAAGTTGTCCAATAATGAGAACTGTTCTTACTGTGAGGAAGATGTGAACTGAAGATGCAGCCAAGTTGCATGTCTGCAGTTTTGCTCTTCTTCCCGCTATCGTGATGGGAGAGGAGGGAACCCCTCATCAGATTGACATCGTCCTAATTCTGGACACGGCCAGCCGCTCTGTACCTTTTTATACAGCATGACATCACTTACATGCATTGCGTGCTTCATGTGGCTGGCGAAATATCTGAATGTCTGTTGAAATCCTGCCCTCGCTCTGTCACAAGCAAGATCTGAATTTGAACGGGGACAACAAGACTTCCTGCCCAACATCATGAATGGACATACTTGGAGAGTGCTTTTTAGCCTGGCTGCTTGAGAGCATAAAGGCAGCACCCAGGGAGCCTTTGGAGCAGCCCAAGGATTAGGCTTGTCAATGCGACATCTCCATTATAAATTCAGCACCACAGAGAGCCGACGACTACTCAACAGACTACAGAAACGTCCACAGCAAACGCATGTCCTTTTTCCCCCCCTTTTCCCCATGAGCAGAGACAAGTACGAGGGTCCAACGGATGGTGTGGAGGGCTTACGTGTCCTCTCATTTTCAGGGACCGCGAGAGAAAGCTGGACATAGATTTCCCTGATGTTTGAGGGAGCTTTGGCTGCCTGCACAACCTAGATGTCAGGGATATTTATCTTCAGCTTGTCTTTGTCCTTTCCCTTTAAAACAAACGGAACTAATTAAGACCACAGGTGTGAGAGATTCTGAACTGGGAATAGTAGCCCTCCAACTGTTCCATTTCTAGGGGACGCCTCCATTTCTCTAGCCTTCGGTTAGCTTTACAATTTATGTCCACTTATCTGCTAATTCGAGACCCTCCTCCTGACATGAGTCTGTGTGTTCGCTTCCCCTTAGCATCTGCCCTTGCCCCTCCCTCCCGCTCGCTGAGGTCACGTTGAGTCCACCTTTGGAATCACCCTTGTGTGTATTAGCTCGTACCGCAGAGCTTATACTCCAGCAGAGCAAGCAGAGAAAACAGCTCCCTTTCACGGCTGCCTTTTTATCCTTTGTTACTCGTGCCTCATTCCTCACTGAACTTCTGCCCTAAGATCTTTTTTTTTTTAAATTAATTAATTTATTTATTTATGGCTGTGTTGCGTCTTCGTTTCTGTGCGAGGGCTTTCTCCAGTTGCGGCGAGCGGGGGCCACTCTTCATCGCGGTGCGCGGGCCCCTCACTATCGCGGCCTCTCTTGTTGCGGAGCACAGGCTCCAGACGTGCAGGCTCAGTAGTTGTGGCTCACGGGCCCAGTTGCTCCGCGGCACGTGGGATCCTCCCAGACCAGGGCTCGAACCCGTGTCCCCTGCATTGGCAGGCAGATTCTCAACCACTGCGCCACCAGGGAATCCCTGCCCTAAGATGTTAAAGTGAGGTCTCCAACTCCCTCTCCTCCACCTTGGTCCGTGCTACTCGGTGTTGGCAGAGCCGCCGTTCCAGCAACTAGGGCCAGTCACACCTGCAGCCCAGATCAGCCCCCAACTCTTAACTCTCACGCTCAGCGCACTCCGGACCATTCTCAAATCTGGCCCCAGGTTGACGCTCTGCTCCGTCCTGGAACACGTTCCACGCTCCATAATAAAGACCCCTTGGTCCTTCCCAAAGCCCGTCTCATGCTTTCTTCTTCTGCCACTCTCCCACAGTTCTGCTAGAAACCAGTTAAAACAGCACCTGTTTATGACTTCTTTCCTAGTGCTACAATCTAAGCAGCATTAAGCCTCCCCTGTATCCCCACAGCACGAGTCCAGATCATCCCCTTGCCCTATCCTAGAGTTAGTGACATCTGTATCTTATGTCCCTTACAGTAGAAAGTGAGTTTTTTACATTCTTCCCCAGTGGCACCCATTGCACTGCTTTGTACAGATTTGGAACTCAATAAATATTTGCTGTTGGAATGAATTAATGCCTCGTATAGAATGACAACAATAGCACCAAACTCGTATATTTCAAAATTAGTATAAATTAGAATTAGACTTAAGACTGTTGGTGGACTTTAGCATTGTCCCCGATGGTGAAATTTTACCCAGAGGACCTATGCCATCTTTGCTAAATTTGTGTCACTGTGTACAAACAAAAACAGGATGGAGGCTCATGAAAGAAAATTTATTGTGCCATCACAGTATTTTATGCTTTGAAGAAGAAAGATGGGTAACACATGCCCTCTACCCTCATGATTACAGCAGAGGAGGAAAACACACAAGGGTGAGATGAATCAGGGGCGGTTATGAGACAGTATATAAGAAGCTGTGTCATCAATTAGGAAAGAGTAAAATGAAGAGACAGATGAAAAAATTTTCAAAGTGTGGGGTGAAAGAAGATCAAGAAAGAATATTGCAAGAGGTCAAGGTTGAGCTGAGATTAAAAAGTGATTACTGAGGAAGAACTAAAGGGTCTCTCCAGAAGGGAACAGGCATCAGAGAGAAAACTAACTGTTAAGCCAGGATGCTGTGACAGAGACTCTGCTCGGTGTTCTTGAATGCCCACTGAGGATCTTCGTGGGTTCAACTGAACACGATCATCCAAGGTCACTGGGATGCCAGCCAACGTAGAAGGACACAGGAGAGGAAGCTGAGCTGGTCAGCAGAGCTGCAGCAGGCATCTGGGAGCTATTCACTCACAGGTGACAACTCAGATGCAAAGAGACAAGATCTCTACAAGGTCCGAATCCATGGGGCTTAGCTTCTCCCTAGCGTGGAAACCCCAGACTTCACAGGAGCCAAGATTGCCTACAGATACCCCATGAGCAGAGATTCCAGGACCCCATAGGGAACCTGACAGTTACAGAAGGCAATGCCCTCAGAGAAGTCTAAGGTTGTGGCATCCCCTGTGAATTCTTTTTGTTCTTTATGGTTCCTCCCGGTCCAGATGTAATTTACCAAAATGGTGATCATCTTCATGGTATGGCAAGTGGCCAAGATCATTGTTGCCATGCCCTTAATCTGGTGGAAAGGAAAACAGAACTAGACAGTCTAATGAAGGTCAGATTCTCATGCAACAGAATGAAGGACTTGTTATCATTTTACCGCAGATACTTTGCACGTCTGAGCCCATTCGATCATCACAGCCATGGCAGACAGTAGGGACAAGTATCACAATTATACAGATGAAGAAACTGAGAATCAGAGAGAGGAAGGTATCAGCCCTTGACCATGCAGGAAAAAGCAGTGAAATCAGGAATCGGGAATGAAACCTAGGTCTGTACGATGACAGAGCTCTTATTCATATTGATTCATGGAGAACCAACAGTAAAGGTACAGAGGAAAGATGCTCAGGAAAAAGTGTGATAGCAAAGGGACTTCTAGTAGCTAAAGAATCATTTCTGGAGAGCTTGCTGCATGCCAGGCACCGGACTGACACACCTAGCAGTCCATAATTGTACAGGCAAGACTGTCAAGGAAGCAAGTAATGCAACACAAATGCAACGCCTTTGGAAGTTACTGAGAAAGATACACTTGAGTTGACATGGCTACCCTGACCAGTGTGGAGATAGAGACCTTCACAGAGAAGGTTGCATCTGTTAAGAATGTTGAAGAAAGGGGTCCAAGGTCCACTGGAGGCTGCCCTGGTCTTCACAGACTTGCTCAGCAGGGATGTAGACAGAATTTGATGCTATAAAGAGCGGGAAAGCACTAAAGTGTTTCCAGTGGGAAAGAAAGGGACCACACCTGCATCTTGTAAAGATAACTAGGTGAGTCACTGAAGATGGAGGTTCCAGAGAGGGAGACGTGGCAATCACACAGAAGGAAGATGATGGGAACTTGAACGGGAGCAGGAGGAGAATCCAGGGAGGAGAGATAAGAACTGAGGTCACTGTAGGAGCAACCTGTAACTCCAGTGGTTTTCATTCTCTCATGGAATGGCTCCTCAAGCCAGAAACATGAAATCTTCCTGGATGTAGCTCCTTCTTTCCCTCCCAATTCTCATCATTAAAATCAGTCTCCAAGACACACCAGCTCTACCTGCAAAAATCTCTGCATGAGTCTAATTCCAATAGGATACCATGATATCTACACTACAGATTGAAAGGTTGGTTTAGCATGAGTGTCTGGGGGAAGCAAGAACAGATCTTGCTTACCCTTTACAAACTATCACAAGGGGAATTAATGTTTAGCATCATAGGTCTCTTACAATGTAAATACAGTGCAACAAAAATGGCTTAATAAATAGCCCCATAAACTGGTGTTACATCAATCCTATCAAACTCAGCCATGACTGTTGGGAATTCCCTGGTGGTCCAGTGGTTAGGACTCAGTGCTTTCACTGCCCTGGGCCCGGGTTCAATCCCTGGTCGGGAACTAAGATCCCACAAGCCGCGAGGCATAGCCAAAAAAAAAAAGTCAGCCATGATTGCAACAACTCCGAACACATACATGACCCCAAAATAGATTAAAAGGGCTTAATGCAGTATCCTTTAGGAAGACAGAGCTTTTGACTGAATCTGGCAATTTTTCTGGTGGTTCCGATGTACCGTTTTAGAGTTTCATGGAAGCAAATGTCTTACATGTGTAGAATGGTCCAGTTCTGCTCATTTCTTAGCAGCTAAGCTTGGTCGATCGATGATGGAATAAATGCTCTGGGGCCAGAGTTGGGACCCTCTCTTCACCAACTCACAGATGAATTCCACGTGAAACTTTACCACACAGTACAGTCTGCCATGTGATTGGAAGAAAGTTGCAGATGGAAATGCTGGGTGTATTCAAGCACACTCATTATTTCACCACTGACATAAAATACCAATCAATTAGACTAACCCTATTGGTCTTTCTTATTTCCTCGACACAGGAAAACTGGGAGAAAGGAAGTCCCTTTGGCTAATGCTCTTTGCTTCTTTATGTTGTTGCTTCTTGGTGTTTAGCATTTATTTCGAACGGACGCCAAAAACAATTGAGGGACTATTTTTAGCATCACTTGTGATCAGAACCTAAAAGGACAAAGTCCTAAAAATATTTTCATACTACCAATATGTTCTTTCCTTAAAATTCTAAATTTAACATTTTTTTTTACCTTTTTCCTTTCACTTCCACCTACCTCTTAAATATAAAAAGTGATGTACCACCTGCCATGCCTGACATTTGCACCGATGTGTGTTTGAAAATGTTTATGTTCACATTCTGGTAACTAACGCATAGAGAGAAATTTATATAATGTGGTTCAATATGTTTTTATATGATCTTATTTCATAATTCACTTTAGCATCAATATTATTACATTCTGAAATTTTACAGTTTTATACACCAATATCACCTCATTCCTCCTTAAAATGTTATCTAATCAACTTTTTTTCCTAGCATTAAATAGGAAATGCCCTTTATTTTTTTTTCTCATGCACCTTCTTCTTATTTCAGAAAAACTGAGCTAATTATCCAACCACCAACCCACTCAACCAAAATGGAAATTAATATCGAAGTCTGGCTTAAGAAAAGACAAGGAATTGTAGGAAGACACTTCTTCACTGCACTTTTCTTTGCTTGGCAAATGATAAGATGCTCTTAGTCTTAGCCCATCACCAGCTTTGGAAACTGCAAATGGGATTTACAGCAATGCACCTTTTCTAATCCCAAGAGCCACAGAGAAAGTAGGGTTCTCTGTAGAGTGACCCTGAACTCTTAACCGTCAAGTTTATTAAATTTCAGCAGACTTGCAAGGCTCTTTCACATGGTGAAAAGACAAATGTGTAGCCCAGAATCTTTGTCTGGGATATATTTGCCCTGCTCTTTGCATTGCTATTTTTTTGTCCTTCACCCATCACCATAAATTCCTCATCCTCATAGAGACCTTCCCTGGTCAGGCAATGTTAAGTATCCCCATTACTCACATAAGTTACTCTCTCAGTTCTTAGTTCCCTCATCATGACTCATATCACAAGCTGAAATTTGTTTTTCTTCAAATTTTCTTCTTTAAGTATAGTTGATTTACAATGTGTTAGTTTCAGGGGTACAGCAAAGTGATTCAGTTACGTATATATATGTGTGTATGTGTGCATGTGTATGTGTATATGTGTGTGTGTGTATATACTTTTTCATATTCTTTTCCATTATGGTTTATTATAAGATATTGACTATAGTTCCCTGTGCTATAGAGTAGAACCTTGTTATTTATCCATTCTACATATAATAGTTTGCATCTGCTAACCCCAAACTCCTAATTTATCCCTCCTTCACCCCCTTTCCCCTTTGGGAACAATAAGTTTGTTTTCTATGTCTGTGAGTCTGTTCTGTTTTGTATTGGGTTGGCCAAAAAGTTCGTTTGGGTTCTTCTGTAAGATGTTATGGAAAAACCCAAAGGAACTTTTTGGCCAACCCAATAAATAAGTTCATTTGTGTCATATTTTAGATTCCACATATAAGTGATGTCATATATTTGTCTTTGTCTGACTTACTTCACTCAGTGTGACGATCTCTAGGTCCATCCATGTGGCTGCAAACGGCATTATTTTGTTCTTTTTTATGGCTGAGTAATATTCCATTGTATATATGTACCACATCTTCTTTATCCATTCATCTGTCGATGGACATTTAGGTTGCTTCCATGTCGTGGCTATTGTGAATAGTACTGCTATGAACATTGGGGTGTATGTATCTTTTCAAATTATATTTTTTTTCTGCATATATGTCCAGGAGTGGGATTGCTGGATCATATGGTAACTCTATTTTTAGTTTTTTAAAGAATCTTCATACTGTTCTCCATAGTGGCTGTACCAATTTAAATTCCTACCAATAGTGTAGGAGGGTTCCCCTTTCTCCACATCCTCTCCAGCATTTGTTATCTGTAGACTTTTTAATGATGGCCATCCTGACTGGTGTGAGGTGGTACCTCATTGTGTTTTTGATTTGCATTTCTCTAATAATTAGTGATATTGAGCATCTTTTCATGTGCCTTTTGGCCATCTGTGTCTTCTTTGGAGAAATGTCTATTTAGGTCTTCTGCCCGTTTTTGGATTGGGTTGGTTGGTTGGTTCAATAAGTGGAGGGGCTCCAAAAGGTTCATTTAACCTGCTCCCATGCATGTGTGTTGTCTCCGTTATAAGGTACTCTTCTCCTGGTCCTTCTCCACTAACTTCTGATCTCTTGTGACTTCTAGCAACTCACTACTGAGTATGTCCATCCTTGCCATGTTGGTTGTGACGGGGGATGAAGGGAAAGGGTTGTTTCCATGACTACAAAGCATTGCAACTCTAACTACATTCTCATAACAAAGTATCATCCCCGATGTTCGCTGTGTTATCCAATGATCCCAGCCACTGAGACGAGATTCAGGGGCATTTCCTAATTAATAACAAACTACAAGTACAGTACGGAGTATTTTTAAATTAATTGAAACCATTCAGGAGTGTTTTTCTATTGCTCCCTTACAAATGGTTTGGGGGCAGCTGAACGAGGTAATTAAATGGTGGACATGCCCTTGTAAAGAAAATTGAGGTGTGCTCTGTTCTTTTATCCTGGTTGCAGGTATGATGCTAACTGTATGTGCACAGTAGCCAGAGAGTCTAGCTGTAAAAGCTGTTAGTCCCAGCCCTACTCTGAAGACTGCTGAGTCATTTCCTTGCCCTAATTTTCTGTTTCCATGTCTATAAAATGTACTAATCTCATTTTCTGGCCCTACTATGAAAATTCAGATAAGGTTGCCTTTCATTGTCTACTCAAAAGCCAACTAGCAGAGACGCACGTCCTAACCTCCTTATTTAATCTAGCTCCACCTCAAGCCCTGCCAACCCCCATCCTTCCTTAATAATCACAAGAGTTCCTTATGACCACCTGACCCACTTTACAGTCCTGAGTCTACCTTTTCAAGTTCATTTCCCCACAACAGAACATGCAAGTCAGGACAGCAGGGAGCCACTGGAGCTAAGGCCAGCTCTGTCCTCAGTGTTGGGCACACAGTTGCAATTAAATAAACCCTTGTTTCATATGAGAATAAATATCCTAACACACTTAATCGTATCTGGCACATACTAAACAATCAATGTGAGTTGCATTTATCTGTCTAAAATACCAAGGAGACCACTGGCATCATTCTCTATGTCATCTTTGTCACACAAAGGGAAAAAGGAACTTATATTTATTGTAAAATTCACAGCTTCAGGGAATGCTTACCACAATCCTATGATGTCTTATTATCCCAGTTTTCCAGGGAGTTGCATTAATTCACCCTGGATCACACAGGGGAGATTTCAAACAAGATCCATCTGACTCAAATGTACTCTTTCCTCAGGGTGAAAAGGCTCTCTGTTCTAGGCCATCTTCTCTACAACGAGTTGGGTGAAGCAGATATATCCCCACGTCATCTTGAGGAGCTACCTACTTATTTAGGAGGGGAGATGATGCAAATGTATGAAAAATATAGTATGAGTCCTGTGAACGTGAAAATATTTGAGTTTTAGGTCCAAGCAAATGTCAGTTCCATACAGTTCAATCTCATATGTACCAAGAAGCAAGTCTTATGTTTCAAGTGAGTGGTCCTGACGTTCAGAATCCAAGTCAGAGATTCTTCACCTTTTCTGGGTCACAGACTTTTTTGAGGAGACATTCCTTTCAAGGGAAAATACATTCTCACTTACTGAAGTGCCATAAATGTTCGGGGGGCTTCTTAGGCCCCCTGGGGATCCATGGGGCTTAGCTGACAACATCTAGTTCCAAGGATGTAAAATTATCTTCAGTTTGACTGAAAGGTGATATATAAAAGGTTCATGGTGTCAGACTTTTAGGACTAAGTGGAAATTTGAAACCCAAATGAACACATTAAGAGGTACAAACTACCAGATGTAAAACAAATAAGTCACGGGGATGTAACATACAGCACAGGGAATACGGTCAATAATATTCTAAGAACTTTGTATAGTGTGTAATCTATAAAAAATATCAAATTACTGTGTTGTACACCTGAAACTACCATCATATTGTAATTCAACTATACTTTAATAAAAATAAATAAATAAAAGTAGCACATCTTTCTTTTCTGATCTAAATGTCTTCTCAAGGGGTCGGTGTGTTTACTGATAGCCATTTAGGCCACAGAGAATAAAAGCAAACTCTCTATTATTTGGAAGGAATATATTTAGCCTGGAAATTCTCCCTAGGAAAATAACAACCACGGTGCCTTTCTTTAGAAAACAAATTG
Source organism: Eubalaena glacialis (assembly GCF_028564815.1). Lineage (NCBI taxonomy): Eukaryota > Metazoa > Chordata > Mammalia > Artiodactyla > Balaenidae > Eubalaena > Eubalaena glacialis. The sequence continues at coordinate 2,909,855 of NC_083737.1, read as the reverse complement.
ACCTAGTTGATACAAGATTATAGTATTTGATGTCATACTGAAGCCTTGATAAACAGTTGTCCGAGCGTTTCAAATCTCACAGACAGAAAAAGTGTGCAGTAGACGGACAGATGGGAAGATCTTGGGCAAGGATTTCAGACCAGAGTCTTGTCCATAATACTTCCCTCCCCGGCTACCAACTACTCGTTTGTCTATAGGTAGGATCCACACGTTTATGATAAGAGTTAGACTACAGGATCTTTAGAGATGATTGGAAATCACAGTCTACAGTCAGGGGTGCACAGATCTGCATCACTTTTAAGATAATCAACTCATCAGAACCCTGTTACACAGTTGGTGGGAATGTTAAGTTGGTACAGCCACTGTGGAGAACAGTATGGAGGTTCCTTCAAAAACTAAGAATAGAGCTACCACATGATCCAGCAATCCCACTCCTGGGCATGTATCTGGAGAAGACCATAATTTGAAAAGATACACGCACCCCTATATTCACAGCAGCTCTACTTATAATAGCCAAGATGTGGAAGCAACCAAAATGTCCATCGACAGATGAATGGATAAAGAAGATGTGGTACGTATATACACTGGAATATTACTCAGCCATTAAAAAGAATAAAATAATGCCATTTGCAGCAACATGGATGGACCTAGAGATGATCATACTAAGTGAAGTAAGTCAGACAGAGAAGCACAAATATCATATGATGTCACTTATATGTGGAATCTAAAATATGATACAAATGAACTTATACACAAAAGAGAAACAGACCCACAAAACATAGAAAACAAACATGGTTACCAAAGGGAAAGTGGGGGGAAGAGATAAATTAGGAGTTTGGGATTAACAGATAACACTACTATTTATAAAAGAGATAACCAACAAAGACCTTCTGTATAGCACAGGGAACTATACTCAATATTTTGTAATAACCTATAAGGGAAGAGAGTCTGAAAAAAAAATAGCTATTTATGTACGTATAACTGAATCACTTTGCTGTACACCTGAAACTAACACAACATTGTAAATCAACTATAGTTCAATTTAAAAAAAAGAAGGCAGATAAAAGGTGGTCAAAAAAAAAAAAAAAGAATATATCTAAGAGTCACCACCAAGGCAAAAAGTCACCTGACATTACAGTATGAAATAACAGAAAGTTGTGAATGTAACAGTAATTCTCTTTACCCAATGCCTACATGCACACTTTCACAAGCAACAGGTATGTAGTCTGCAATTATTTTCCTTTTTGCTAGGTTATATTTGTTCTGACTGCCTTTATTGAAATGCAATTAGGTGTCTGTTGAGTCTAATAAAAACATTTAGCTTGCTAAAAAAAGGTCATCTGATAAAGTAAAATAAAAACAGACTGCCACCAATTAATATGGTAAATATACTCTGCATTTAGACTGTTAGAATAAAACTTTTTAATTTTTATTTTATGTATTGGGTTGGCCAAAACCCAAATGAACATTTTGGCCAACCCAATACAATTCTACTTAAACAGTGTGGTTATCAGGTTTTCTTTGCTAACAGAAACAAAATACAAGGTGGGCAGAGCAGCAAACAAGACAGCTGGTCTACCTCATGGTGGAGAGGTGGCTAATGCTACCTCCAAACTCCATGGACCACTTGATACTGTTCCCTGTGGTGGAAGGTTCCAGAATCACTCTAGGTTGGTAAAGTCCAGGCATCAGGGTGAGAAGGTATGTCTGGGCAAGACCTTCCTCCCAGTCAGCTGGTCTGCTGGACAGTGTGGTCCCGACAAGAGGAAAGGATTTGCTTCCCTGGGGAAGGAGGCTGAGAAACATGCCAGAGGCAAACCACTCAATTAAAAGCACAATGTAAAGGGCACAAAAGGACACCGGGTCTGGAAGGCATGACGCCATCTCATTAGAGCAAATATTTTCCTTTCATCATTAACTCCACCTCCTGCCCATGTTCTAGAAACCAGAAACCAAAAACCTGGAACAAATCCCAAGAGGAATCAAATGCGAGGTGATGCAAGAGAAATGAGGAAACGTTACTTTCCAACATTTGGATTATGCCCCCAACAGGAATTATTCTTATTGAAGACTGAGAAGAAAAACCAAGAGACCCCCTATGTTTCTTCACCTCTGCTATGATGCGTAAAGGCTTGCACGATTCATGTCTCATTCTCTTAAATTCTCAACACTTCACACAAATAAATATTTTAATAATTCACTGAATAATTTTCCAAAATAACTCCACACGCCCTCCCCTTTTTTTGGCCTGAACTCACCCGAGGGGACCCTATGGTTCTAATATTCTGTAATTTGGCAAAAAAATGATCTCTCTCATGCATTTGTGAATCCAGATATTATTTGCTAAGAAATATTTAAGATAAATGAGCTAAGCATCAGAAACACAAAGATACATCAAAACACACAGACACACACACACAACCCCTTTATCTCTGTCTCCAAAAAAAAAAAAATTCTCTCTCTCTCCTGCCTCTCTCTCCTTTCCCTCCCTCCCTCCCTCCCTCTTCTCTCTCCAAAAAAAGAAAAAAAAATGAACAGGAAAAAACCTTTTTACTGGATTTAATAAATGACTGGGAGCTTCCCAGATGGAGAGTGGGGTGAGGACATCTGAGTAAAGCTCATCAGGAGGAAGGCTGGGTGCGTATGGGAGAGCAGGGTGTGCTCAGGGGCCTGTGAGCTGTTTGCTCCGAGGAACAAGAGCACAGGGCAGATGGGAGAAAGTGGAGGGAACCCAACTGGAAATGGGAGACACGGGCATATTGTAAAGCTCCTTATGTCTTGTGCAAGGGTTCTCCCAGGTGGTAAACAGGGAGCAACTGGAGAGATTCAGTCATGATTTGTCTCCAATTAGGAAATGAAGTCATCGGCTCTGAGAAGCGGGAAGACGCTTATGATGGGAGCATGGAGGATGGACTGGAGGCGCAGGAGCGACAAATTAAGAAGCCACCCAACTGAGATAATGAAAACTAGAAGAACAGCAGTCCCCATGGGCATCGAGCAGAGAGCACGCATTCAGGGATCTTTCCCAGGGTAGAAATGATGGCATATCGATGGCCGTTTACATGAGAAGTAAAACACAACTGGGTTCATATCTTGGACATGCTGATAGATTGGGTACCAATGACCAACATGAGGGTGCAGAGAGGAATAGGTTTTAGGGGAAAATAATCTGTCAGACATATGGACATGTTGAGTTTGGAGGGTTTATGGAACCTTCCAAGAGAGGCTTCTAAGAGCAGTGAAGGATGCAAACACTGGAAATGAAGTTGGTAGTCTGGGTTGCAAATAGAGACAAGAATCGTTCACACAGAGGTGGCAGCTGAAGCTAAATGGATGGAAGGAAACACTCAGGGATGAAAGATCAAGAGGAGAATGGAGACAAGAACAGAATCTGGGCGAGGCCAATATTTAAGAATAAAATCAGAAGAAAGTGAAGGACCTCTCAAAATTGTGGAAGAGAAACAGAAGCAGACTGACAGACATAGAGAACAGACTTGTGGTTGCCAAGGGGGAGGAGGGGTGAGGAGGGAAGGATTGGGAGTTTGGGATTAGCAGATGCAGACTAGTATATATAGGATGGATAAACAAGGTCCTACCGTAGAGCACAGGGAACTATATTCAATATCCTGTATTAAACCTCAGTGGAAAAGAATATATAAAAGAATACAGGGCTTCCCTGGTGGCACAGTGGTTGAGAATCTGCCTGCCAATGCAGGGGACACGGGTTCGAGCCCTGGTCTGGGAAGATCCCACATGCCGCGGAGCAACTAGGCCCGTGAGCCACAATTACTGAGCCTGCGTGTCTGGAGCCTGTGCTCCGCAACAAGAGAGGCCGCGATAGTGAGAGGCCCGCGCACCGCGATGAAGAGTGGCCCCTGCTCGCCGCAACTAGAGAAAGCCCTCGCACAGAAATGAAGACCCAACACAGCCAAAAATAAATAAATAAATTAATGAAAAAATATTTATTAAAAAAAAAAGAATATATACTTGTATAACTGAGTCATTTTGCTGTAGAGCAGAAATTAACATAGCACTGTAAATCAACTATAATTCAATAAAATAAGTTAAAAAAAAGAATTGCGGAATAGAACCAGAACATAGTGATACTATGAAAACCAAGGAGGGAAGACAGGGCAAAAGTGACAAGTGCCCATAAAAATGAGATTTTTAAGACCATGACTAAGGAGTTGTCACAGGGTTTGGCAGTGTAAACTTTCCCGGTCATGCTGCAATGAGATTATTTAGCACGAGATGGGGGAGAGGAGCCAGTTTGGAGGAACTGGAAGAGGAAGAATGAAGTGAAAACTGTGATTTCAAAGAATATGACTATTAATGGAAGGAGAAAGATATGTCATCATGTAAAATGGTGCAGCCACTATGGAAAACAGTATGGAAGTTCATCCAAGAACTAAAAAGAGAGCTACTATGTGATCCAGCAATTCCACTTCTGGCATTTGTCCAAAGAAAATGAAAACACTAATTCGAAAAGATACATGCACCCCTATATTCACTGCAGCACTATTTACAATAGCCAGGACATGGAACCAACCTAAATGTCCATCCACAGAGAAATGGATAAAGAAGATGTGGTACATATATGCAATGGAATACTACTCAGCCATAAAAAAGAATGAAATAATGCCATTTGCAGCAACATAGATGGACCTAGAGATGATCATACTAAGTGAAGTAAGTCAGAAAGAGAAAGACAAATACCATATGATATCACTCATATGTGGAATCTAATTTTAAAAATGATACAAATGAACTTATTTACAAAACTGAAACAGACTCACAGATTTCAAAATCAAATGTATGGTTACCAAAGGGGAAACATGTGGGGAAGTGATAAACTGGGAGATTGGGATTGACACACACACACACTACTATATATAAAATAGATAACCAATAAGAACCTACTGTAGAGCACAGGGAACTCTACTCAGTACTCTGTAATGACCTTTATGGGAAAAGAATCTAAAAAAGAGTGGATATACGTGTATGTATAACTGAGTCATTTGCTGTACACCTGAAACGAACACAACATTGCAAGTCAACTATACTCCAATAAAAATTTTAAAAAAAAGAATTCGGAGTAGAACTTGGACTTCAGTGATGATCTCCAGGGCGATGATAAAGACAGCTCAGATGCAATGCTGGGGAAGGCGTTAGGAACAGAAGTTTGAGGAACGATAACGTCCTAATGAGGACATGGGAAATGGCTGAAATCTTCCAAATAGAGATCAAGAAGCTTATATGTGTCCATTCTTTCTAGTTCCTTTGAGTCAATGTTGATTTCAGAGACAGAACACCAATGTTTCAACATCCCTATTAGGGATTTCCCTGGTGGTCCAGTGGTTAAGACTCTGCGCTCCCAATGCAGGGGGCCCGGGTTTGATCCCTGGTTAGGGAACTAGATCCCGCCTGCCGCAACTAAAGATGCTGCAGGCTGCAACTAAGACCTGGTGCAGCCAAATAAATAAACAAATATTAAAAAAAAAAAATCCCTGTTAAAGGACAGAAGGACCCTCATCCTTTAGTTGTATGATGAAAGCACCCTTGCCCCAACTATTTATGTTATAGGCGGGGTTTCAGGCATTTATTGTTATCTGAGGTTCCCCTAGCCAGAGTTCACACTGCATTGCAAGTCTGGACAGACTCTGTTAACACAGGCTCGGGGAATGTTTCCCAACATTTTCAATACCGTCTCTGAAGACGCTCCTAGCTTGCTGGACCACTGAAGCACATGGCGCCTGGCACAGAGCAGGGCCTGAAATATGCTCTGGTTGATGATGTGGATCAAGCCAGACTTCAGAAAGCTAGCGATGCTGATTTACGGTGCCCCTTCTCAGGGGTGACTGACAGCTCAGGACCGCTCTTCTTTAAAGGATCTGAGCCAGGCAAAGGGCAGGGTTAAGGAGCAGCCCACACACTGCAAGGTTAACCTGGAAGAGGGTGAGGGTAGCCTGGGGGGTTTTAGAAAAGCAGCACTCTGCTTGGGCGTTCTCTGTCATTTCTTAGTTCCAGTGTCTTTATTTTTTTTTTTTAACTTTTCATTTTATATTGGAGTAGAGTTGATTAACAATGTTGTGTTAGTTTCAGGTATACAGCAAAGTGATTCAGTTATACATAGACATGTATCTATTCTTTCCCTTTTAGTTGTCTGGGTTGTTACATGGGTTCCTGGATGTTACACAGATTCACATGGGCTATTTCACAGCAGCGCTGTAAAAAGCAAGCCAGGAAACTCACAGAAGCACTAAAAAAATTTTAACTAGTATGACTGTCACCACCACTATTAATATTACTTGTTGGAGGGTGGACTACATTTCCATAAAGCTCAGAGCGAATCTGTCCAACAGACTGGATGCTGCTGCAATTATAAGAAGCACGCAGATGTGCGCCAACTCCCTAGAAATTTCAGTCTCAATGGACACTGAGGTCCATGCATGCTACAGACTGAATATTTGTGTCCCCTCAAAATTCGTATGTTGAAATCTAATCCCCAGTGTGATGGTATTTGGAGGTGAGGTTTTTGGAAGGCAGTCAGGTCATGAGGGAGGAGCCCCCATGAATGGAATTAGTGCCCTTAAACAAGAGATCCCAGAGAGCTCCCTCACCCCCTCCACCATGTGAGGACACAGTGAGAAAATGGTCTCTGTGAACCAGGAATCAGGTTCTTACCATATACCAGGTCTGTTGGCACCTTGATCTTGGACTTCCAGCCTCCACAACTGTGAGAAATAAATGTCTGTGGTTTATAAACCCCCCAGTCTGTGGTATTTTTGTTACAGCAGCTCTAATGAATGAAGACAGTGAATCTTTGCACTTAATGATATAGGATAGATTCCTGGGAGAGAATTGCTGGAGAGAAAAGTAGTCTCTTTATAAATTTTAATATGTAATACCCAATTTCCTTCAAAATTCTCCATCAGTTCATCCACCCAACTAGCAAAGTGTGAGAATGCTCATTTGACCACGCCCACAGATAAATGAATTTAGCTTTGCCATTAAGCTAGGCAAAAGTATAATAGCATAAAGTAAAATAAAACAAAATTGATTTGCCTTTCTTTAAATATGAATGGGTTCGGGCATTTCTACTGATGACTTTTACACGTTTTACTTCTTCAACTATGACCTTCCTAATAGTTCTGACAGAGTCACTTGCAAGTTATTCCTCTATATATTTTTGGTGCTATTTAATTTCCTGCTTTTATTCTCAATTTGCTGTTCTTATCTACACACAACTTCCATATCTTCCCGGTAGCATTTCTCCGTCTACAATTCACAGCGGGGCAGGTATTTTGCACAAGCCAAAATTTGCAAATCCATGAGAGGGGAAAGGTGAAAAATGGCCAAAAATGCCAACTAAAGCAGTTTCGTTTTCTATGTGACATTTGTCACGCTCCACGCATGGAACGTTTTAAATTGCACATCCGACCTTTTTAACAATAGCAGCAAATGCCAAGAGGAAATGTTACGGTCTTCACTTTGTATCCTGACGCCCTTGCAGATGCCATTTTTCACGGTCCATGGCTAGAGTTTATGATAAGACCATCAAGGTGCCTGAAACTAGCCATCAATATGTGAACAGTTTTCCATCAAGGGGAACAGGAGGCACACGTATGGCACCGTGTCGGGGAGCGTGCTTTCCTCTGCTTTTATTCAGGAACGGTGCTGCATGATACCACACGACTTGATCCGTGATAAAAAGGAAATCAGCTCTCAATATGGTGTTATGTAGTATAAGCCAAGCAAATCCCTCTATCGCCATTTTAAGAACAGAATTATTTTATGCTATTAGGTGACTAAAGAGGGCTTGTGTAAGTCTTTCATCAGTGACCCTTAGGGATTTAAAACTGGAAAGGAAAAAATAATCTTCCACCTTCTCCATCCAAGCACCAAAGCTACTATTTTATATGTAGCTTTTTAACCAAAGTAATGATAGATGCTGTTGAGTTTTGAATATGTTTGATGATAATATAAAAATATACAGATATTGAATCTAATGCCAGGTTCACATAGATGATGATTTTAAATTAACGAACACATCTCTTTACAAACGATGGGAGAACAATTCACATCATACAATGAAGAAAAGGAATACGTCTGGCCATTTACATTTGGGTACACTTAACAAGGAAAGAAAAATAATTTAACTGTAAAAATTGTGGTGATTTAAGAATTAATGACCTAAAATGAAGTATTAAGAAGTGCTTCTCAATTATTTGAACTACAGTTTCTTTAAGGAGAATAGATTTCTGGTTATATGGATTTGGTATTAAAGTAATTTAACGATACTGTGTAATAATCTAAATGGGAAAAGAATTTGAAAAAGAATAGATACACGTATATGTATAACTGAATCACTCTGCTGTACACCTGAAACTAACACAACATTGTTAATCAACTATACTCCAATATAAAATAAAAATTAAAAAAAATAAGATAAAAAGCCCTATCTTTCTGAGTATAAAATAAATAAATAAAATAATCTTTTTTTTGAAATATTGAAAAAATAAACTAACATGGACATGCATTCTAAACTGTGAATTTTCATGTGAAATTAAGGAAAACACAACTATTTAAAAATTTTTAAGTTTTCTAGGAAAACACATCCTGACAATCATTTTTTTCCAAAATGTTTATCCATTATTTCTTTCATGTATTTTAACTTTCAGTTCATGAAGCTAAAGCATCAGTGTAGGCACTGAGATTTTGTTTTGTTATAACCTGACCATGAAATGCAACCATCTTGATGATGACAACAATTATTGCAACGTCAAGAATCCCAGGGATGGAAATTCTCAAAGATAATCATTATGCAGCATAAAGAAATAAGTCATTCTTTTGGTAACTGGCAGGACAGTACCCTAAGATCTGTTTTGATGCTTCTTAGTAGCCAATCAAGTTAAAGGTTTAAATTACTGCTTTCCAGAAGAAATAAACTAAAGAGATATTACCTTACAAAAGTAAAGCATGTACAGCATGTATCAAGTAATGCCACAGATCCTTCAAATTAACAGAAGCATCTGTCATGATACTGACCCATAAAAGTCCAGGAAACATGAATTTTACATCTAAAATGTTTCAACTATCTTCATTTCCTCATTTATCAGAGGAAGAAGATCAGCACCTTATATGACATGAAAGGGCATGCACCATCCTGCCCAAACCTACTTTCCCATTCGGGATCCACCATCCTCCCACTGCCCAGAACTATGTGCCACCCTGGGTTTGCTCATGGCCAGCATGGGAACTTCACCCCGTTTGTTTGTTTGCACTCTTGTTCTTTCCACTGAACCCTTTTTCACTGGCTCATCAAAACCTGATTCAGCCATCAAATCTGAGAAGATAACGTATGGAGCCTCCTGTCTGTCTCCACAACTCTTGTTACATGGATTCACACACAACGTATAATGCAACTTCTCATTCACAAGAGGATCTCAGCCTCAGAACTGTCTTGATCTGTCTTATGACCAAACTCTCTGCCCTACACCACGCCTGGTACCTAGAATGCGATGCATACACGTCTGTTGCCTTGGCTTTGTTTTATCACAGAAATGAGATGTGAGATTAAAGGATAATAAAACTACCAAACAATCTTTCAGTTATGATCAAAATGCTTTGCTTATACAGGGAAGAAGTAAATAAACTATTTCCTCCAAGAGTATAATTGAGGGAACTTCTCCTTTTTGAAATGTTCACTGGGTGACAATGATTATGTCACATAGCATCGGGGTTCATCCTACCTGAGACAGTGATATAACCCATGGCAACGCCATGCACACATCACGGGGCATTAGTGATGGAGAGGGACAGCTGTTTGGCTTTACCATCCAACCAGTTCAGGGGATCACACCCCTCACCATGAAAAATGTGTTGTATCTCCTTTATCCTAGTTCCAATATCACATTTTCAAAGCTTGCATTGAGTTCTTTGGGTTGTATCCTCACAAATACAGTAGCACACCAGTAAAATTTAGACAACCCAAAACATGCATGTTTCTGTACTATGTTTTACGATTTTCTATTAACTGTTACCCCCTTAGGTATTCTATTTTAAATTATTATTTATCATTTATATTATTATGTGACATTTATATATTATATAGTTATATTATTTGTTATACATACTATGCTTATTGTTGATATTATCCTACTTAAAATATTACTACTGAGTAATATTTTGCAATGAGAGGACGCCTGTCATGATGGAAAAAGTTTTCAACATCGTATAATCATCAAAGTTTGCCAAGGTCCCTAAATCATTAGCACTTCCCTGATTTTCCTTTCAAATACGTATCATTCTTATGAGCATTTATTACAGATTTTCATAATATATATTTATTTCATTATTTGTCATATATACATTAACTATTATTGATGTTACCATATTTAAGTCATTATTCCTTGAGTAATATGTTGCACCAAGCATGACTCTTAGAGGGCGCTTGCCCTAAAGGCAATAGCTTCTGAAATCATAAGTCATGAGGTTGCATGTGGTAGATAACAATGCTTTTTTTTAATTTATTTTTTTAAATTGAAGTACAGTTGATTTACAGTGTTTTGATTTCTGGTGTACAGCAAATGATTCATATATATATATTTTCTTGTTCATATTCTTTTTCATTATGGTTTATTACACGATATTGAATATAGTTCCCTGTGCTCTACAGTAGGGCCTTGTTGTTCATCTATTTTATATATAGTAGTGTGCATTTGCTAATCCCAAATTCCTAATTTATCCCTCCCTCACCCCTGTTCACCTTTGGTAACCGTAAGTTTGTTTTCTATGTCTGTGAGTCTGTTTCCGTTTCAAAAATAAGTTCATTTGTGTCATATTTTAGATTCCACATATAAGAGATATCATATGGTATTTGTCTTTCTCTGACTTACTTCACTTAGTATTGATAATCTCAAGGTCCATCCATGTTGCTGCAAATGGCATTATTTCATTCCTTTTTATGGCTGAGTAGTATGCCATTGCATATATGCACCACATCTTCTTTATCCATTCCTCTGTCGATGGACACTTAGGTTGCTTCCATGTCCTGGTTATTGTAAACAGAGCTGCTATGAACATAGGGGGTGCACGTATCTTTTCAAATTATAGTTTTCTTCAGATATATGCTCAGGAGTGGGATTGCTGGATCATATGGTAGCTCTATCTGTAGTTTTTTGAGAAACTTTCACACTGTTCTCCATAGTGGCTGCACAAATTTACATTCCCACCAACAGTGTAGGAGGGTTCCCTTTTCTCCACACCCTCTCCAGCATTTATTGTTTGTAGACTTTGTGATGATGGCCATTCTGACCGGTATGAGGTGATACCTCATTGTGGTTTTGATTTGCATTTCTCTAATAATTAGCAATGTTGAGCATCTTTTCGTGTGTCTGTTGGCAATCTGTATGTCTTCTTTGAAGAAATGTCTATTTAGGTCTTCTGGCTATTTTTTTGACTGAGTGGTTTGCTTTTGATATTGAGCTGCATGAGCTCTTTGTATATTTTAGAAATTAATCCCTTGTTGGTCTCATTTCTCCCAGTCTGTAGCTTGTCTTTTCGTTTTGTTGATGGTGTCCTTTGCTGTGCAAAAGCTTGTAAGTTTGATTAGGTCCCATTTGTTTATTTTTGCTTTTATTTCTATTGCCTTGGGAGACTGACCTAAGAAAACATTGGTACGATTTAAGGACAATGCTCTTTAAATCTCAGTTCAGACAGGAATTTAGAAAAGGAACACTTTTGATGTGAACCTCTACTTGTGTCTGTTGTAATCGTCCAATGTTTTCCATCTGAAGTGTTTCCCGTGCTAGGAGGTGGTCTAGACGGAAACAAAGGGGAGGTTCAACCTAACTTTCCATTCCCTTTCCCAAAGTCTAAGTAAATCATTAAACCTCTCAGATTTCCTTCCAAAATGTCTCTTAAATGACTCCATCCACTTCCCTTCTTGGCCGTTCTGGTCCAGGTGACCAGCTCCTCTCTGCACTAGGATCATCTCTCCTGGAGACATGAAGCTGGAACATGTTCTAACCTAATTTTAGTTTTTACTTTGTCAATATTTCTAATAATCTTAGGGTTGAGCTGAACTTTTAGTGTTTGGTCTTCCCATATTCCACTGTTACTATAAAAATCAATAGATAGGTAGGTAGATAGATAAATAGGCAGATAGATTCCACTATTAATATCGATTATATATTCCACTATTAATATATTTAGAGAAAAACTAATTAAAATTATATTCATTTTAAGAATTCCAAGAAGCTACCAGAAAATAGAGTATAAGGTCAGTATCACATACCTGAGATGGAAAAATCAGTGAATAATTATAATGCCATATCTTTACCATCCAATTTACTTTTGCCCATGTTTTTTCTCTTATCACAGCCTCATTTTAAGAGATGTAAAAGTAGTTAATATAATTAGATTAAGGCGCATGCTCATTCCCATAAAACACCGAGTTTATGCTGCTATATGAGGGGATATAAAAATAGCAATACAATTTCCTCTTTTTTCCATCAGTGGTGGAAGTAAGATTTTAAGATTCAATCAAAGAGCATCTCTAGAAACTTCGTAAAAATACCAACATCTTATAATCTTACAACTTTAAAGTGAGTGAAATATCTAAAGCAGGATGTTTATAATATATGGTATATTTTAGAGCAGGGGCTATCAAATAGGGATGATTTCACTCCACGGGGGATATCTGACAATATGTGGAGACGTTACTGGTTTTCATAGCTCAAGGTGGGGGTACTATGGGGATCTAGTGGGTAGAAGGCAGGGATGGTGCTAAACATCTTACGATGCACAAGTAGCCCTTCCCCCCATAATAAAGAAATATCGAGGGTAAAATGTCAGTAGTGCCAAGGCTGAGAAATCTAGTATCACAGGGAGGAGGCGGAGGGAGGGAGGGAGGAAAAGGAAGGAAGGAAGGAAGGAAGGCAGGGGGGAAGGAGGGAAGTGAAAAAGGAGGGAAGGAAGGAAGGAGGGAAGGAAGGAAGGAGGGAAGGAGGGAAGGAAGGAAGGAAGGAGGGAGGAAGGGAAGGAAGGAAGGAAGGACGGGAGGGAGGGAGGAAGGAAGGAAGGACGGGAGGGAGGAAGGAAGGAAGCAAGGAGGGAAGGAGGGAAGGAAGGAAGGAAGGAAGGAAAGAAGGAGGGAAGGAAGGAACAGATGGAGAGAGAATGGGGAAATGGAGAGAGAGAAGAGGACAAACAACTTGGCATTATGATAGTCTGATATGTGTAAAAAACAGATCATTTATTCCTAAAAGTAACTCTGAAAACCAGAAATTTTCATCTCCATTTTACTGTGAGGACATTAATACCTTGTGAGATCAATGACTTGCCCCAAGTGTTGCCGGTTCCAAGATTCTCCTACCTCAAGACCTTCTATTTACATAAAGTCAAGAATGAGAGTCAGTGACTTGACATCCTCACTGTTGTAAGACTCGTTCTTATGTCTCTTGTCTTTATGTTCCAGAAAACACAACCCTCACAAAAAGAATATACATTTTCATATATGGACACAAAAATCTGGTTTCTACAAATGCCCCTTCTTTACAGGACATTAAAGGAGATGCTGTTAATGGTCGAATATCTGCTCCTAGAACTTAGGCATTATGCAAAATCAATACTGGATGAGTTTTATCCACCTACAAAAAAATGGAATTACCCTTTTAATGCTATTTTTCTTCTCAAGCTCCTATTTGAGATTAATATTCATCATTACAACATGCAGCTCTATTCCTGCCAACTGCTTAATACCACAAAATCCCTTTTCATGAAACCTATTCTCTTACGGACCTGTATTACAGGGTAAGAGACAGTCCAATTCTCTTTGAAAAAAAAAATAAGTGGCTCATAGGGTAAGAGCTTATGAGAACTGGTTTTCACACCTGGCTAGGATAAACATCATTATTTCTCCCTCCCTCCCTTTCTTTCTTCCTTCCTTCCTTCCTCCCTCCCTCCCCTCCCTCCCTCTCTTCCTTCCCTCCCTCTCTATTTCTCTTTCTCTTTCTTTCTTGATATGGTGAAACTTTCTGAAATGAAAAGCTTCCACTTACATCATCAGCAGATAAAACAACACTCCAAGAGAACTTCCCTCTGTAGAACAATTGCACCTGGGTAAGACATGTTGTTAGTGAATTTCCAGGCTTTCTCACATAAGGGAAATATCCAAAGTTGATCTCCTCGACATATGCTGTCCCAGCAGCATGGGCTAAAGAATACTTGAGTGTCCTGAATAATGAGAAAACTGGAAAGGGGGATTTGCCATGAGAGAGCATGTCCATGGTTGCACTGACATCAGGGCATGGGAGCAGGCTCCTGAGGTTAGTCAAGTCAGTAAGACAGGAGTGGGGGGGGGGCGTTCTAGCAAGGTGGAGAAGCTGGATCCCCAAACAGGCTCAAATCTCACCCTCGAGCTCCCGTCAGAAGGACTAGCAAACCTGTTTGGGGAAAGAATCACCAATGGAGTCCTGAAAGTTCCCATACATTAAGAGCAAACAAACATTAACTCACAATCAGAGATCACTGAGCACAAGAGCACTGAGATTTTTAAAGTATCGTATATAAAACATCAACAGCTATGTAGGAAATGTTTAAAGCAATAAAGGATGGAACGTAAAAAGATAAGCAAGATGTAGGAAATTACTGGGAAAGACAAGATTTGAAAAATGACCACGTAGAAATTAAACAAGTGGAAGCTACAATTGTTGAAATAAACACCAATCAATGGACTAGTCAAAGAGAAGATCAGACACAGTAGAAAAGAGAATAAATGGAAGATAAATCTGAGAAAATCTTACAAAACACAGCAGAGATATGGAAATTAACAATATGAAAGTGAAATTAGGGGACACGTGTGAAAATGAGAATGCGTATGATATATGAAGTTCCAGAATGAGAAAACAGAAAGAACGGAGAAGAGACATTATTTCAACATTCCTTCAATGCCTAGGTAAGTATTTAGAAAGTTCTGGTTTTGTGTATATATATATATATATATATATATATATATATATATATATATATGTGTGTGTGTGTGTGTATATACACACATATATACATATATATGTGATTATTTTATATATATATATAAAATACACACATGTGCACATGTGTGCATTTAATAACTTGAATAAGTTGAACTATATTTCCCGAAGTAGATACTTCCTATTATTCATTTATACATACACATCCTAGCACTGAAAGGGGTGACCTTAGTGTGTTTTATAGTTCACAAATAACAGATATACCCTACTGAGAAGATAAAGCCAATAATGAAAGAATAAAATACTCTTTTTTTATGACCATCCATTTTTTCACCCTAGTCGTAAATAAACATCAAACACGTTCCAATGTTCTTACGTGAAAGTTACCAAAGTTTACAATTCTAGTTCTAATCAATATTCTACTGACTGTGCGCCATACAAAGTGATTTAAGGCATGGTCTCATTCACTGTCAGCATAACCCTCAGAGAAGGCAGGTTTCTTTTCTCATTTTACAAATACCACAACTGAGACACCAAGAGGTTAAACAGGTTTTTCTAGAGTCACATAACATGTAAGTTTTGCTAAAGAATATTTTATTTTTATCATTGCTCTACCTCAAAGTGTTAGAAATGAAGTAGGGCATCTAAGAGAAGAGAGTTGAAAGTCACTGTCGAATTTCAGACAGCTTTATCTCAAAGCTGTAGGGACCCATTGCTGCTTCCACCAGACCTAAAATTAGAATGACCTCATATACCCAAGTTTGTTTGGGACGGAGGCGTTCCCCATGTCACAGGGCTTTCAGTGTTAAAGATGGGAAAGTCTTACACAAACCATGATAAGTAAGTCACCCTCCTGGAGATTTCCATCGTAGGCATGGAGGAGATGCTACAGAGGGTATGCGTTTCATCTCAAATATGCCTGATGATGGGTGAAGCAAATATCCTGTAGGACATTTACAAAGAAGAGCCCAGGGAATCGATCTCAGGATTAAATAGCTTAAGTCATTAAGTCATTTCTCTTTGTGGTCAGGGACTTGAAGACATAAATTTGGTAAGGGGTCAACAGGCAGTCTCACAGTGGAAATGGAAATCAGTACAACCTCTGTGGATACAAATTTGGCAATATCTACACAGATTTAAAATGCCATTCCAGGTCTAGGATTTTCCCACAAAAATATATAAATACTACTGGGTTCATTGTCATGGTTTGTGATAACAAGAAAAGTTTGTGAGGAGTACATTGTCATGGTTTGCAAAATTAATTTTTAAACGTATCAAAAAGTAAATGTCCAGTAGTAAGGTGAAGGAACCTTACCAGGGACTGTGGAAGAATCCTCAGCTGTGCGTGTCTGTGTTGACATGTGAGGGAAGGCGGGGCCAGGGAGCGTGAAGTTACCAAGTCAGGGTGTGTACTTCCAGGATGCAACCTGAGGTGGACCACGTGTAAAGGCGTAGAGTGTTCATGAAAAAAGTTGCATCCAATTAAACAAAAAGAACAGGTAATGGCTTCAAATTTTCAGTAGAGTATTATTTCCTAGGATATGTTTGCCCTACTAGAACATCCAAAATGGCGCAGTGTTCCATATTTATGAGGTTTAGTTGTTACATTCTATTAAAAAAGTAGCTAAGGCTTTAAGTGTGTGTGTGTGTGTAACTAAGGTAATGTTGACAAGTGCATAAACAGAGGCTCTGAATTCCAGGTTTGAGTACATTGTACTCAGGCTTCACACTCTCCATTGGTAATGTTCTACTCTGGAGAATACCTGTCACTCTCTACTCTTGAAGCAGGTTTTTAGATGGGCATGAGGATGACAACACCATTGAAAAGGAACAGGTTCAATATGCAATGTCTCAATGCAATGCACAAATCCGTGCTTGTTACACTCAGAGATGGCACTTTGCCTTTCAAGCAATGGCCACCTTAAAGAAGAGGGAGCCTTTTCACAATCCTCATTGCTTAAAGACTAAAAGAGTTGTTTTTTGTTTTTTTTTTTAATATGAAGTGTTATTGTCTGGTTTCTGTAAAGAAGAGATTTTTTCCCTTTCGAGATGATGTCATATAATTGCAATGACTATCAATAATTATTCAAAGAAATTCATGATCATGTAGGGTTTTAGACCAATTGTACCAATGTGTGCTAAGGAATAATAACAGAATTCAATAGATTATTGGTGCTCCACGTGTCAGAGGACAAAACACTGCCCTCTCAGCTGACAGGAGACATTTCTGGTTGTTACAACTGGGGGGTAGAGTAGGTGTGGGCAGCAGCATCTAGTAGGTAGGGGTCATGCATGCTGCTAAGCAACCTGCAATGCTCAGGACAGCCCCCTCCAAATGTCAACAGCACCCATGTTGATAAGCCCTGCATTTGGGAAAGAAATAGGTGGAAAAATCCCAATGGCCCCTGGCCTGGCTCCACACCTCCCCTGTGTGTAGCATCTGTATCTGGCCATGGAATCTCCAATGTCCAATGATTTGGAGTTTCAGATAGACATCTGGAAATATTCCTCACCATGAAGCTAATTATTCATTACACAAGTGAAAAAGTAAAATACAACTGTCTATATATACAAGACAACAATTATTTTATGTCTTCCAGCCCAGGAAGAAGCTAAGCTTCACAGACAAATCCAGACTGCAGGGGACACGTCTAGTTGACTCCAAATGGGATGCTGCTACTAAAAGCTCATCCTAGTGAGGGTTTGGAGAGCAGAGAGGTCAACCAGCTGCGAATCTAACATAGTCAAAGCCTGTCAAAGGGCAAGTCCTTCAATCTCCCTCACACTCTGTGTTTTTTTTTTTTTTTTTGGTAATATATATATATATTTATTTATTTATTGGCTGCATCGGGTCTTAGTTGTGGCACACGGGATCTTTCGTTGTGGCGCGGGGGCTCTTCTTTGCGGTGCGCGGGCTTCTCTCTAGTTGTGGCGGGTGGGATCTCTAGTTGTGGCGCGGGCTTAGCTGACCCACGGCGTGTGGGATCTTAGTTCCCTGACCAGGGATCGAACCGGCATCCCCTACATTGCGAGACGGATTCTTAACCACTAGACCACCAAGGAAGTCCCTCCTTCACACTCTTTTTTGTGTAGTCATGGTCCATTAACATGGGTACTTCCCTTCTCATCCAGCCACACTGCCTGCATATTAGAGCTAGCCTCTCCCAGGGATTAGCAGCCAAGCTGGAGTTGGAAAATGGAAACAATAATCACATTATTTGAAATCACTGGCATCAAAAATCCACTCTGGAATGTCCCCTGAGTCAATGTCAACCTTTACCGTGTCATGCCCAGAATTCACCTTTAGAATACGCATCTTTTAAAAAAACATTAATGCCGGTAAGTTATCTCCCAGCACAAGGATTGAATGGACAATGCAATCGGCATTCTGTTTTGAAAAGGAAAGCTCATGTGTCCCGAGACTCCCCAAATGCCTCTCGTAGAAGAATGGACAATGTACGTCATTATGTGAGGAATTTAAGGTCAAAAATGTTAATTTGCTGAGAGCCTCTGTCTGTCTGACACCAAAATCTCCTGGAGAGAAGCAAGCACATACCATACAACCACGAAAGTGTCATCTTACCAAAAAGAAAACGTTTCAGAAATGGTTGGCTAAAGCCAACCAGTTCTGACCCTGAAAAAGGAGGTTTCCGAATCAAGTTATAAATAAAATTAATCCCTGAACTCATATGTTCTACTAGTTATGTAAATACACCTCAAGAATGCTTTCCTTATTCCCAAGCAGCTGGATTCCTATAAAGGATGGAAAGATTCTGTCTAATCACTGGGATCTGAGCTGTAAGTGCATTAACTAGACCTCGTGTGAGTCACTCACCTCACACACGGTTACCTCATCTATTAATGACGGATTCACGCTATCCACCTGCTATGAAGCGAGTAATACCACTGAAACAGTTATGTAGCAGTTGGGATATTGAAAAGTTCTATAAAAATGTGACCAAAGATGGTATAACTGAATGAATTTATAAAATGCTGATTTCAAAGACACTTGTCCTTTTAGTCTATGGAGCTGTATAATATAGGGCTACAGAAGATAGCATAGATTTTAAGATGTATTTACTTCAAGAAAGGATGATTGTGAAAAGACAGCCTATGGACTGGGAGAAAATATTTGCAAACGATGCAACTGACAAACAGCTCATACAACTCAACATCAAAACAAAAAAAACAACTCAATCGAAAAATGGGCAGAAGATCTAAATAGACATTTCTCTAAAGAAGACATACAGATGGACAAGGGGCACATGAAAAGATGCTCAACAGCACTAATTATTAGAGAAATGCAAATCAAAATTACAATGAGGTATCACCTCACACCAGTCAGGATGGCCATCCTCAAAAAATCTAGAAACAATAAATGCTGGAGAGGGTGTGGAGAAAAGAGAACCCTCTTGCACTGTTGGTGGGAATGTAAATTGATACAGCCACTATGGAGAACAGTATGGAGGTTCCTTAAAAAACTAAAAACAGAGTTACCATATGATCTAGCAATCCCACTCTTGGGCATACATCCGGAAAAGACAAAAACCCTAATTTGAAAAGATACATGCACCCCTATGTTCACTGCAGCACTATTTACAATAGCCAAGACATGGAAGCAACCTAAATGTCCACTGACAGAAGAATGGATAAAGAAGATGTGGTACATATATACAATGGAATATTAGTCAGCCATAAAAAAGAATGAAATACTGCCATATTCAGCAACATGGATGGACCTAGAGATGATCATACTAAGTGAAGTAAGTCAGAGAAAGACAAATATCATATGATATGACTTATATGTGGAATCTGAAAAATAATACAAATGAACTTATTTACAAAACAGAAACAGACTCACAGACATAGAAAAAAACCTTATGGTTACCAAAGGGGAAAGGGGGTGGGGGATGGATACATTAAGGATTTGGGATTAACAGATACACATTACTATATATTTATAAAATAGATAAACAACACGGTCCTACTATGTAGCACAGAGAACTATATCCAATATCTTGTAATAATGTATAATGAAAAAGAATCTGAAGAAGATACATATATATATACACATATATATAAATCACATACATGCATATATAAACGAATCCCTTTGCTGTACACCTGAAACTAACACAACATTGTAAATTGACTATACTTGAATGAAAAATGTTTCTTTTGAAATTATTGGTCTAAATGTAGAAGGAAAGGCAAAAGACTCAAGATATCAGGGGTTAAGGAAGAGCTAGGTGGAGAGACAAAGAATAATAGTCAATTAAAAGCCATGAAAAGAGTATTCTACATGGTAGAAATCTGGGAAAGTATAGAAATTGTTCAACATTATAAAAAAATAAAATCTATACAAATGGGGGGGTACAGTGAATTTGGCCCTTTGCTATAAAAACCAAAATAAGATTTATAAGACAGGTTTCAATAAGGATTTTTAAACATTAAATACATGACTGTTATTTGGGGATTAATATTTCAGAAGAGACAAATTCAGTAATAATATTAGTATATTAGTTTATCTAATTTTACATCATTTTCAGATATAAAATTTAAGATGTATTATTAGTTTAATTTTATTTTCAGCAGGAATATGATGATGGTTTATACATGTCTCAGAATTGCAGTCTTATTGTGTGGATACATTTTGATATAGGAATAAATTTAACAAAAATGGGCAAGATTTCTACATTGAAAATGACAGATTTGCTCAAAAAAATTAAGAAGATTTAAATAAATACAGCGCTAAAGCATGTTAATGAATTGGAAGGCTCAACAGTCTTAAAAGTTGTCAAATTATTTAGTCATCACCATTTTAATTAAAAATCCCCAAATCCCATTTCTTTGTTAAAAATAATATACATTCTTTAAACCTATATGGTCTTACACAAATTTTGCTAACCTTATTTCTAATATTTTATCCTTTAGGTTGCTATGATTAATAGTTTATTGTAAATTTCATTTTCCAATGGTTTTTTGTTGAATACAGAAATAAAAATGTGTGTGCATCTTTAATCCTGAGATCTTGCTAAAATCACTTAGTGTTTTAGCTGTTTGTAAATGCCTTAGGAGTCTCTATATAAACAAACATGTCATCTGCACGTAAAGTTGACTGCACATGTGTAATTCCCAACTGCATATATGGAATTCTTCTTTTTTTTTTTTTTTTCTTTAACCTTACTGCCCTGGTGAAGACCTCTGATTCACTGTCAGATAGCAGTGGGGAGAGTGGACATCCTTGCCTTGTTCCAGATCTTAAGAGGAAAGCAATTAATAGCCTATAATTACGTTTTTGTTGGTTATTCTTTTGAAAATGCTTAATGTTCCAAAACATAAGCCATAGGACAAATAAAATCTAACAAGAAAGTCTTAATGGTATTGCTGTGATTGTTAACAATTGGGATTCTGGAGATTCCCCCGCCCTAATCCCAACCAGCTAGCCTCTCTATGTTGACCCTAGAGCAAAAAATTACGGAACCCCCAAAATGAGAGACGTAGTTTAACAAGATGGGGGAAGAGGTAGTGAAAAGCTAAAAATGGCAAGAGAAACACAGTCAACTCTGAGCTTTTGCCACAAATATGTCCCACGACCTTCACGTACTCTAAGAGGATGACTTTATCACGGACACTCTCAATTTGAAAAAAAATCCACATCACGCATCAGTTCAGAGAGGCACTCACACACGACAGCTTAGCAATCACATACAACTCTAATCAGTTCAACCTCAGGCTTCAGAAAAATGACAGAAGTCCTCAAATCAGAACTCTTAGCAAGATGCCACCTGAAGAATCAACATCTAGCATTTCAAACGCATGACTGACAAGGTTTGATTGTTTGCCATCTGACTTTGGAAAGGAAAAAGAAGAAAAAGGAAACACTTCCACAGTGAGGACTCAATCACGCTGACCTAAAAATGTGGGAAGAAAAGAAACCAATGGAAAGCTAGAAAAGCACAAGGTATGAGGAGGAAATTACATGCATTTGAGATTCATGAATCCGGCCCAGCAAAGGCCTTCTGAGAATACCAACTCCCTGACACAGGCAGCATTTTCTAGCTGCCTCTATATCCCCAAGGTTTTTCATTGGGTTAGATGGTCGTAGACAACAAAAAATGTTGATCCAAAGACTGAATAGTACAGGAAAGAGGACAGGAGTTCAAAGAATCATGTCTGTGCCCTACACTATTAATGGCCGGCAAAATTTAAAAATCTGACCCCTCCCTGCTTTTCTACTTTTCCCTCTTGCCCAGCTCCACCTTTGCCCTTGTACCACACCTGTACTCTCAGATCCTGGATTATGCCAGCGCCTCTCTGACCCCAGGGTCTTTGTACATGCCAGTCTGTCTGCCACCAAGACCTTCCTACCCTGATGACCCACCGCGATCCTTTGGCCTCCCTCTTTTTCTCATTATCAACGCATGTCCTGTTGACCAGACCCCTGAAATGAGCCCCACCGGCACCAAATACTTATTAAAGTTTGTAATTATCCTTGTGGGTAATTAGTTGATTATTTTTCCTCCAAAACTAGAGTTTCTTAGCCTCCCTTGGTGCTACTGACCTTTGGGGTCAGCTGGTCCTCACTTTTTAAAAAATTTTATTGAAGTACAGATGATTTACAATGTTGTGTTAATTTCTGCTGTAGAGCAAAGGGATTCCATTATATATATATATATATATATATATATATATATATATATATACATTCTTTTTTTATATTCTTTTCCATGATGCTTTATCATAGGATATTGAATATAGTTCCCAGGGCTCTACAGTAGGACCTTGTTTATCCATCCTGTACACACTAGTTTGCATCTGCTAACCCCAAACTCCCAATCCTTCCCTGCCCCACTGCCATCCCCCTTGGCAACCACCAGTCTGTTCTCTATGTCTGTGAGTCTGTTTCTTTTTTGTAGATAAGTTCATTTGTGTCATATTTTAGACTCCACATATAAGTGATATCCTATGGCGTTTGTCTTTCTCTGTCTGACTTACTTCACTTAGTATGATAATCTCTAGGTCCATCCATGTTCCTGCAAATGGCATTATTTCATTCTTTTTTATGCCTGAGTAGTATTCCATTGTATACATGTACCACACCTTCTTTATGGGTTGCACAATTCTTTCTTGTGGGAACTGTCTGGTATCTTGAAGGATGTGAAGTGGCATCTTTGGCTTCTACCCACTAGATGCCAGTAGTAAACTAGATGACAATGCAAACTATCTCAAGACATTGCCAAGTGTCCCCTGGGGGCAAAATCACCCCTGGTCATCTAAGGTACAAGCTACATTAAATTAGAAACTATGTCTGCTTTGTTCAACGTTCTATTCTCAGAGTGTAGCTCCATAGAGAACACATAGGAGGCGTTCATGACATTTTGGTGGGCAAAGGAATCAATCGGAAGTAACCGTGGGTTAATTTCAGATTTGGTTATAGCTGGTGTAATATTCTGGGACAGACAACTCACATCAGCAAGTTTTATTTTATCAATTTCTACCAAGGTTTGAGCACTTAGTGGCTCTGAAGAATATACAAAAATGCACAAAAGCCTGGCTCGTTTCCTCCCATAACTTTTGTGGTTGTCACAATGATTCTGTTCTTCCCTCCTCTCTACCTGGTTCCTGATCACTCTCCCTGATGGCAGAACACATCTGTTCATTCCCTCGAGTACTCCGTGCCATGAATCCATCACCAGGCAACCGCCTTTCAAAGTAGATGGGGATAAGAAGTCTCCTGCCCACTGTGACATCATCCAGAACGACTGACATCATCATGTCCTGTGCAAAGCAAGTGCTCAATCAATATCTGTAGCCCTGGATTGAACTGAATAAGTCAGCAGTATTTAAGACTTCCACACGAAGGAAGTAAAGGATGCTGGAAAAATGATCAGATGACCCTGTGATGCAGTCGATATGAAGGGAAGAGACTCGTCTCTGCTTACTTGTTGGGAAAAAAATCTTGCTTCATCAGTCTCTCTGAGCTTTGTTTTTGTCACCTTTTAAGTCAGGTGAATGCCTTCCACACCTCGTTCATTGCGTGCTGGGCAAAATCTCAGTGAATGGCTCATGCTTTGGTTTTATGAAAGCAAAGCCAGAATCTTCAAGTAATCAGGTCTAATCATCTGGAAGGATGGAGTGTTAAAAAATACAGCATAATGTATAGATGCACATAAAGGTCAACGGGAGTTCAGTGGAGGGAGACTTATCTCTACCCAGGAGCAGCTGGAAAAGGCATCTTACAGAGGAGTTATCTGCCATCAGTCTTTTTTTTTTTTTTTTTTTTAATTTGCATTGTCTTTTTTTTATTGTGACTAGTAAGAGTTCTTTATTTATTTAAAATTTATTTATTTATTTTTTGGCTGCGTTGGGTCTTTGTTCCTGGGAGCGGGCTTTCCCTAGCTGCGGCGAGCGGGGGCTACTCTTCCTTGTGGTGTGCAGGCTTCTCATTGTGGTGGCTTCTCTTGTTGCAGAGCACGGGCTCCAGGTGCACGGGATTCAGCAGTTGTGGCACGTGGGCTCAGCAGTTGTGGCTCGCGGGCTCTAGAGCCCAGGCTCAGTAGCTGCGGCGCACGGGCTTAGTTGCTCTGCGCCATGTGGGATCTTCCCGGACCAGGGCTCGAACCCGTGTCCCCTGCCTTGGCAGGCGGATTCTTAACCACTGCACCACCAGGGAAGTCCTGCCATCAGTCTTTACGTGTGGGAACGAGATACTGGAAAGCAGGGAGGGGAATCAAGGTAGAGGAACATCAGCCAGACCATAGCGATGACAATATTATGATTCATTTATCCATCCGTGCACTCCACATGTATTTATTAGGTGATTCATATGGACGAGGAACCACAAGTACGGTATTGAAGAAGAAAACAAAGCCCTATCATCTTGGAGTTCATATTCTGGGGAGGAGTGGCAGAGAGGACATACGCATACAATAAAGTGATCTCTCTCAGGAAATATGAACACCTTCCTCCTGATCTTACTCTACATCATCCCCATGAATGACATCTTTACACCTGACACAGACTAGAGACTGAGTGTATTTCAGAAGACAAGGGACTTGTAGGAGTCCCAGGCAGCAGGCAAATTGTGTCATCCAGCGGGGGCATTTGAAAGGAAGAGGGGCATACAGCTAAGTGAGAAAAAAAAGAAAAAGAAAAGAAAAGATCAGCAGAGCTTTTAAAAGGGAAGGTTGATGTGGCTGACACAGGGCCCTCACATGACGTCTGTCACGGTAATCTTACTTTCACATCAAATATTCAGGGATAGATAGATAGATATGATAGACAGAGATGATGGGTGGATGGATGGATAGATACACAGATAGATGACAGATACATACATAGATACACAGATAGATACCTAGATAGATACATAGATAGGTGGATAGATGGATAGATAGATAGATAGATAGACAGACATGATGGATAGATAGATAGATAGAGATGATAGAGATGATGGATGGATTGATAGATACACACACACGTATGTATGTGTTTGTAGATGAGATAATATATATGCAAATATAGAATCCTGTATATACATATGTATACATATAGTATATATGTAAACATACATACATATATACATGCACATACAGGATCATACATATGTGTGTGTATATAGTGTTATTAGGTTACTTAACAAAGCCCTGTAACTCATGTGCTCATCTAAATTTACAGTACATGTATAAAGACTCATTCACATGCAGAGAGGCTACTTATTAGACAGGGCCAAGATAGTCAACCAATTCTGTAAGTAAATACTTTGATCTTCAGCAAGTCCCTCAGTTGACATCACGTAAGGGTCTGACTTGCTGTCTGAGGAAGCTGCGGACTTGCTGTTTTTGGAAATTATTAAGGTTTGAAAAGACAAGAGAGCACTTCTTGGAAGTATGCAAGGCTCACCTCCAGGGGGTGTGAGTCGGCGGTTCCGAGACCCCTTTCCTTTGAAGGCTTTCTGATACTAAACCCAAGAGAGTAGATATTCATTGAGGTGAATGTTAAGGTTTACTTACTTTGGTGACACACATAAAATACTTATCGACACAAAACAAAGGAAAACAAAATGACATCATGAAGCTCATGGGGTCGCCCGCTCTACGAGGTCGGGTGATTTGCCCGCTGTCTCCCTCTCTCCCTGGAGGACGCCCCGGACTCTGATTGATCCTTCCCTCCAGTTCCTGAGAGTTGGTACAGATTCCAACTTTCCCTCACCCTTCTTCGAGGCTGAAAATCCAGCTTAGGGTAACTGGTATCCAAGATAAACGCTTCTCCCAAAAGGGTGAGGGCGCTGAGGCAAAAACAAAAGTGGTTCCACATCATTCTGGATGGTCTGAGACTCAGGAAGCAGGGAAAGTTCACGAGTCCAGTGTCACTGCCTGCAACATCTGCCAAACTGCCTTACAACGGACGGAACCATCCCAACCAGGTCTAACACAGCACTGACGCAGAATGCGGGCACCATCACCAACACGGACAGGCGGTCCACCATCCGGACATAGTGGTCTCCTGCAGGATACAGTTACAGGAGGCCACCTGCTAACTGCTTCTTCTCACTACAGCTCAACACCCGTGAAACTGGATTGCAAGGCGTGAATGCTTAGGGGTGGGGGGAGGGAAGGATTGGGAGTTTGAGGTTAGCAGATGCAAACTAGTATATATAGAACAAATAAACCACAAGGTCCAACTGTAGAGCACAGGGAACTCTATTCAATATCCTGTGATAAACCATCATGGAAAAGAATATGGAAAAGAATGTATATATGTGCAACTGAGTCACTCTGCTGTATACCAGAAACTAACACAAAATTGTGAATCAACTATACTTCAATAAAATAAATTTTTTAAAAAATGTGAACACTTAATCCGTCATTATTTTATTTCAAAATGTTATCCAATTTTATTTGTAAACATTAATACTTCATAGTCTCCAGCACTACAGGGAAATCCACACTATGTCTACAATATGTGAACTGTTCGGGTGTTTCTACCCAAACCGTAAGGTTGGTATACTACACTTATTCCAGAATTCTGTGCCTATCAGAAAACAATAGTTATGGACTGTATCTGTGTAAGGGGTGTGTGTGTGTGTGTGTGTGTGTGTGTGATGCCTTTGTGTCTGAGTGGAATGGGTGTAGGAGTGCTCTGTGTGCATGCACGCGGGAATGCGTGTATGTATTTGTGTGTATGAGTGCTGTGTGTGTGTGTGTGTGTGTGTGTATACATTCCTACTCACTTTAAAATCTATTCAATGTTTTTCAGATACTACATAGATCTCCACTTTAGATTCCGAAACTTGTAGCGTTTATCCTAAAATTCACCTCCTCTGCAAACTATTAAAATTGCACATTTATTTTCTATGTATTCATAACCAGCTTAAATGCATTCTTGGAATTGCAAGTACCTACACATTTCTAGAAATACAGCGAAGAAACCTTATGTTTCCAAATGAGTAAAGAGAACCTATTGCATGGCTGTGAAAGTTGTTAGCTTTCTTTGTAACGTTCCGTAAAGGCTTCAGACAGTATTACATACGGAGAAATATATTGTTTGCTACTTTCACAGGTGGGTCATCTCTAACTACATGTGCTCCTGAGTTAGCCTGGGAGGGTTATATCTGAGCGTATTCATCACGTGTCTGTCTCCTTCCTCCTTTTCTCTCTCACTTGCATCCTGCAGGTCTTTCTGAGAAAAATACCCACAGGAATGCCTTCAGGACCTGGTTTTCTCCTGGGGATGTTTACATGATGAGACTCGTGTTAGGACAAGAAGAGAGAAGGAATGCACAGTTAAAGGGAGAGCGATGAGAGACCAGCTGGAGAGACCCAGAGTTCCCATCACCCCTGGTTCTCTACATATTTCCGGGGGGCACGCACTGTCATTGGTAAGTAGACAGTCATGAGCCACCTGCATGGCGGGCAAGGTACAAAAACAACTTATAGGGGGATGGAAGCGGGATCAAAGACCCTCACGCACTGACCCAAACGGAACCAACAGATCTAGTGGGTGAATCGAAAAGGGTAGGCACGAAACGCAACTGTTAGACATCTGTGCTGCCTGAGCTGGAGCGATAATGCATGTGAGTCGGGGCAGAAATTGGATTAACAAAACCAAATTACTTTAGAGCATTTAATCAACGTTAGTTTACAAATATCTGCGAGTGTCTACCTCCGTTTTATAGGAACTTAACTAATAGCCTCATATGTGTGAGTCCATCCATACACAGCTTAGACTATGGAATAAAATGTTTAAGCTGCTGTGATTTAAGGAAGTCAAACCACGAGCCAAAAAGAGTGTCTTCAAAGAAGTCTTGCGTTAAGACTGTAGATGAGCGTGTTTTAAATAGACTAATGGCCTAAAAATCCTCTGTGCTCCCCTTATATATGCCCCCCCCCCCGAAATCTCTGGCATCCACTGATCTTTTTACTCTCTTCACAGTTTTGCCTTTTCAGACTGGTTTCTTTTACTCAGCGAAGCTCACTTCTTGTGAGCAAAGAATAATATCCCACTATGTGAATGTACCACAGTTTGTTTATCCATTCACCTACTGAAGGACATCCTGGTCGCTTCAAAGTTTTGGCAATTATGAACAAGGCTGCTGTAAGCATCGGTGGGTGGGTTTTTGTGTGGACCTAAGTTTTCACCTTATTTGGATAAAGTCAAATGACTTTCGAATCCTCTTATTCTTAGCTTATCTGTGCTGTTTTGTTTCAGATGTGTCTTTTGTAAGCAACATATAACTTGGCATTTTTAAAAGCCAGTTTGTGGAGAGGCAGATAATGAAGCAAATATAGCAAAATATTAATTGTAGAATCTAGGTAGTATGTGTATGAGTGTATACTGTATAATTCTTTCAATTTCTCTGTATGTTTGAAAAGCTTCATGAGAAATGTTGGGGGAAAAAATGAAAAAACAAAAAAAAAATTAAATAAATAAATATTGTATGTGAACAGATATAAGTGGGTCCAACACTCCTTGGTGCTTAGAAAGTATCGTCTCACCTGTCTCATTAACTAAATTATTATTTTCTTAATTAACGCAAATGGGGAAATTATCATCTTGCTCTAACTGCCGTGGAATCCCAGAACCATCCCTTGGATATCCTTCCCAACAATGAAGCGGGAGCTTAATTTACAAAGTGAACTCACGTGGAGACTCATCCCACACCTTTCTCCACAAGGAAATGTCATTATCTTGATGGGTGCCACTTCTAATTTTCAGCTTGCATAATGTTCTATAAACACCGCCCAGACATTAGTCCTTAGAACTCAGGGAGGGAGACACGTTACTTGCCACCTTTTGGAAATCAGTAAATATGACTTCTTACTGCAGCTACTGCATGATTTCCAGGCTCTGTTGCCTCTTTCTGCACATCTTATGTCCACTTGACCACTGACCACCAAGACGCTGGACCTGGTACCTCAGGTCCACCACCGGTGATCTAAAACCCTTGGGAATGAAGATGCTTTGGGGGAAAAGGAGGGAATTTAGAATTTTTCACTTTTTTCATGCATAATTGCAACAGCCCTAGAGGAACCTGGAACCTCACCCCGTAATCAAATTCATTGATAATTCCACAGCAAACTGTCTAAATGTCCACCACAAGTTGGAAAATAAAGACCGTCAATTGACATCTGTCAGGTCGGTTTTGCCCCAAATGAGTTATAAGATCATTTTCACGTTTTGAATGGGTTTTGATCTCAAATTGTGCACAAGGGACTCAGGAGGTATATCTCTCCTGATCTCCATGGGCCAGTCCTAAGAAAGCAGGCAAAACAAGCACCCAAGAACGTCCCATTTAGAAAAAGGGCTTTAGGTTATGATCATCGAAGTTGGTTTAACACTTTGACAGTGGAAAGCCGTGCACGCTGCATGAGATCTGTTATGATGAATATGAGTAATTAATTAGGCAATATGAACTTTCTCCAGTCATGCTGTAAACACACACAGGGGTGGGAAGCAGCAGTGGTCAGGAGCACAGGTATCCCAGCCTCACCACTTCCTGCATCTG
Organism: Eubalaena glacialis; assembly: GCF_028564815.1. Taxonomy (NCBI): domain Eukaryota; kingdom Metazoa; phylum Chordata; class Mammalia; order Artiodactyla; family Balaenidae; genus Eubalaena; species Eubalaena glacialis. The sequence continues at coordinate 2,879,852 of NC_083737.1, read as the reverse complement.
AGCCCCTGAACAGAACATAGGACCATTCTGAGCCTCAACTTCACCTCTGCAAAGGACAAGACACACGTAGCAGAGGACCCCAAACCAGTGGTTAACCATTCAAATAGACTGAATGAGTGATCCCCAACTTCCCCAGGTTGTAAGTGTACTGAACACAGGAAGCCCTGGAGGAATGGTAGCTGATGTTGTTATTGCTGTTACAGTAATATGTTCATTATTCTCTGTGATTAAGTTTTAGCAGCATCCAGAAAACTAGATGTGGAATCAGAAGACCAGGGCTTATAATAAATGCTGGAATGGGTGTGAAGAAAAGGGAACCTTTGTACACTGTTGGTGGGAATGTAAATCGGTGCAGCCACTATGGAGAACAGTATGGAGGTTCCTTAAAAGTCTAAAAATAGAGCTGCCATATGATAGAGCAATCCCACTCCTTGGTATATATCCAGAAAAGATGAAAACGCTACTTCAAAAAGATACATGCACTGCAATGTTCACAGCAGCACTCTTTACAACAGCCAAGACATGGAAGCAACTTAAGTGTCCGCTGACAGATGAATGGATAAAGGAGATGTGGTACATATATACAATGGAATATTACTCAGCCATAAAAAAAGAATGAATTAATGCCATTTGCAGAAACATGGATGGACCTAGAGATTATCATACTGAGTGAAGTAAGTCAGAAAGAGAAAGACAAATACCATGTGATATCACCTATATGTGGAATCTAAAAAAAGGATACAAATGAACTTATTTACAAAACAGAAGCAGACTCACAGACATGGAAAACAAACTTATGGTCAGCAAAGAGATAAATTAGGAGTATGGGATTAACAGATACACACCACTAAAACAGATAAACAATAAGGATTTATTGTATACCACAGGGAACTATATCCAATGTCTTGTAATAATCTATAATGGAATAGAACCTGAAAAAAATATAACGTAACTGAATCACTATGCTATACACCTGAAACTAAAACAACATTGTAAATCAACTATACGTCAATTAAAAAAAAAAGAAGACCAGGGTTTACATCCCATCACGTCTCGTTTCCATGCTGCCCATCGGGAAATCGATTTCCTTAACACCATCTCCTCCTATGTCAGTACCAACGGACTCAAAAGAGCCTTGTTTACTTGCCCTGAAAGTCAGTTCATCAGGGCCCTGATTCCTTCGAGAGACGGTGACAAGGAACGGGAACAGAAAACGCGTTTCTTGGCGTTTCTGAGGACATGTGAAACATTCAATCTTCGGGCAGAAATTTCATTTCTCTTTAAGACAAACTGGAAATTAGAACACCTTAAAAGGAAGGAGTTTATCTAAGGCTGGGCTTGCTTGGTTATTATTTTTGGCCATATTCAAGTCACTCCTTCAAAGTGAGGTTGTCTCTCGTTTCTGTCAAGGGATCTGCTGAAATATCGGAAGCTTTTTTGATTTTTTTTTTTCATTTTATTGGCATACAGTCGATTAACAATGTTGCATTAGTTTCAGGTGTACAGCAAAGTGATTCAGTGTTACATAGACATGTATCCATTCTTTTTCTCATATAGGCTTTTTTGATCTTCTTGCTGTCTAAAACGTGGAGCTGCTTTGGCGACTTCCCAGGGCCAGAAGCATTGCTTCCCTAACCAGAAGGCTATGGTGACAGATCAAAGAATTGCCATTGAAAACACGTGCAGACACCTGGAAGAAACTGAAGAATTCTTGGAAGTCACTGTGGTTCAGACGAGCTAAATTCTGAAGTGTGGATTTATTGTTTACCCTCTCCTTACTCACAGAGGGGCCCATGGGTCTAAGGACAAGTCAATGATGAGCCTGAACTCAACACAAAGCATCTTTATGGTGAGCTTGAGTGCGACACAAAGAATCTATTAGACTTTGATACATCTGAGCCTCGCTCAACCACAGCAAGCAGAGCTCTGGCTTCACTGGAGGGTGGCACTGGTTACCTCCTGGCCACCCGGCTTCTTCCAGCCATTCTTGTGGTAACCGAGGCTGCCCAGGCTTCAGCCAGATTTCTGGAGGTGCAAGCACATCTCGCACCTGCAAACCTGTCTCTCTCTTCAAGCCCTGAGGTTCCTCTGATGACTCCCAGGGAGCCCTTGTGGAAACCTACTTACCTGCCCAACAGGCTTGGGGGAGATCGCCCCCAGTGGACTCGTGAGAGAGGAAAGTTGCTGAGGAAACGGTCACTCCATTTTTCCCCTGGGAAGGTCCTCAGACACACACCAGATGGGTTTGCAGACAGCCCCCTGGGTCTAGTGAGAGCCATTCAATCGGGGCAAACCTCACTCTGTCTCGCTCATTCCCGGCATCACGCCGCTGGGTCCCTCATTGCTACGCTTGACATGCTATTCACAATGAACTTGTGCAACATTTTCCCCTAGGCTTCTGCTTTTAGGGGAACCTGGGCTAAGAACATACTCAAGCCAGCATTTTCTGGATTGCCATGAAAATAAAAAATCAAGAAGGATTGGATTTCCGAAGTGACAGCCACGTAGCCACGTCAAACACCCAAGTCTCATTTTGAATTGAACTTCCAGGCTAATCAGTTTTCACTAAAATGCAAGTGTACGTTCACTTTTTGTGGAACTTGCACTGGGAGTCACTGTTTCATAAAAAGATTGTTAGTGCACGTGTGCAAAATAGGATTCCACTCCTGGGTATATATCCAAAAAAACAAAAACACTAACTCGAAAAGAAACATGCACCCCAATGTTCATAGCAGCAGTAGTTCCAATAGCCAAGACATGGAAACAACCTGAATGTCCATCGACAGATGAATGGATAAAGAAGATGTGGTACAGGTATACAATGGAATACTACTCAGCCATAAAAAGGAACGAAATAATGCCATTTGCAGCAACATGGATGGACCTAGAGATGATCATACTAAGTGAAGTAAGTGAGACGTAGAAAGACAAATATCATATGATATCACTCATATGTGGAATCTAAAAAATACAATAAACTAGTGCATAAAACGAAAAAGAAGCAGACTCACCGAGATGGAGAAAAACGAGTAGTTACCCGTGGGGAGAGGAAAGGAGGGAGGGGCAAGATAGCGGTAGGGAGAAAAAAAGAGTTATTATGGGATTATATGAAATCGTGTGTGAAACCTTTGAAAATTGTAAAGCACTCTAGAATTTAAAGAATCTTTAACTCAATTAAAAAGAAACAGAAAAAATAAATTAAAACAAAAGAGCAGAGGAAACAATGCTTAGATGGAGAAATCCCTTTTCCAGACCATCCAAGGTATTGACTGCAGAATTCAGTGTGTGTGTTTTTATTGCCTGGTACTCGCTCCCTTCTCATCTCTCAGGTTTTGGCCAAAATCGTCCTTCCTCTAGGAAGCCCTGCAGGCTGTCTCCAAGATCAGCTCAGATGTGGCTACTAGCTGCTCCCAAGCAGATCGTTGTTTTAAAAGCAGCATGAGACCAACCTCGTTTTAAACTAGTATTTATTTATTGTCTCTCTTCCCTTCTATCAAGAACTCTAACACCCGATGCATCACACTGACAATGTTATAAACCTTCCAAAATCAAGTAACACCTGGCCGCATACTGTACGTGTGGCCCAAAGCGTTGAGTCACATAAAAGAAGGGGGTTATGTAAGGGTGAAGCCAATGGAAGGAAAGCAAGAAGTACACAGAGGATAGGGTTAAACAGGACATGACCCAACTTTCGTAATGATGGGAAATATCAACAGGTTTTCCTGTATTAGTTGACTGGCTAATCCTAATGAACAAAAAGAATGTAGGAATTGATTAATCGATTCATTCTTCCTTTAAGTCTCCCGATCTCTAACTTTTGGGCCCATCAATTATAAACCCAGACTCTCAATAGTGGCAAACATCAGACGTGCGTGGATGACACGTGCACTTTGGGTTTATTCTCTAAGCAGTCTGGGTGAAAAATGATGCCAAACCTCCCCCCCCCAACCCAAACAAAAAAGAAGTAGAATGTGCCAACACCGCAGATAAATCTACTGTATATTTCTCTTTTGAAAGGAATGTTTTATTTTGTGACTGCAAACCTTCTCCGGATCCGTTGGTAACAGGTCTCCTAAAGAGAGTAGTAACACCCCAAAGAGAAGGTTTCAGAAATAAGATTCCAGCATCCCCGGATGGGTAGACGTGTCCTGGGTCTGGCCAGTCAAGCAGCAGAGAAAACACTTTTCTGAAGCAGAAAAGGAAAACTCCAAAGTTTCACTCCACCACATGCAGGGCTGTGGATGTCTATACTCTCTTCAGCCAAGCCACATGGAAAGGTAAACGTGCAGCCCCAAGGAAGAGACCAAGAGCCACTGGGGAATGACAGCAATATCTCTATTAGCAGACAGGTGTGTTGCTGAGATAGATGGCATTGTCAGAAGCTTTGCTTACAGATGCAGAGCAAATCTTGGGAGAGGGAGCTGGAAGGATGTAGTGCAGACAACGGCTTCCAGAGCGCCCTGGCATGGAAAGGCATCGCAGCGCTCTCCCCTGCCTGCCGAGGTCCCTCTGCCCTCACACTCCCTGCGCAAGAGAATCCTGCCCACCAACAGTGAAAGCTCACAAGGAAGGATGCTGGGGACCCTCGCATGTGTACAGCTGAACTATCAGAGCCCTGGGTGTCTGTGAGTCCCCCATAACTGGGCTCCCATCTTACCGGCAGGTACCCCTGGCAGGTTGGTACTTCCTAATGTGCTGCTCTAGCCACAGGGAACCTTCATTCCTGAAATACATTTAACTGTAGAATCCTGAAGTAGCGAAGCAGCAGTGAAGAGCATCGTCTTCAAAGCCCGGGTTCTACAGAGGTAAGAGGAGTCAGAAGTACCAGTCGCATTAGGAGCAGCACATCTGGGCAGAAACGCTGGCAGGAAAGAAGGAAAGAAATGCATTCGGTCTTGGAGGTGCTCCTAATGTCCAGCCAAGAGAAAGAGGTTCCGTGTGCCTTTGGGAGTCCTGGTTCCCAAATCTTCGAGTGTCTCCTGTTGGGTGTAATTCTGAATAAAGACGTTGCAGGGATTGGGCGTGGAAGTGAAAGGGAAAGTGGGAGCGGAAATACAGGTTTCCTCCACTCTCCAAAAGTAGAGCTCGCCTATGGAACCTTCCAGAAGCCGAAATGGCACAAAGCCAAGAAGCAAGGTCCTCAGGACACACCTTGCTCAGGGATGCACACGAGAAACCGAAGTAAAGTACAGACGTGCACAGACACAGTTCAAGGTTACGGCGGCTGGATGCTGGGATACAGAGATGCCGAGCGTGGTCCCCCGGGGAAAGTGCTCGGCGGCGCCCCCTGGCTGCTGGGGAGCACGCTGCCCCTTTGCTCACGCTGAATGCCATTTTTGCTTTTCGCCTTTTCCCTTCAAAAATGAAAATCCCCCTCGAATTTCTTTAGGTTAGCGAAAACAGGTTCTGGTGTAGGTCTTCCGTAAAAACACGGTGGTGTAAAGTGAACTTTCAAAAGTGGGGAGGCGCGGTGGTCCCTGTATTTATTCCACTTAACAAAGCCAAGCACCTCATGATAACCACAAGAGGGGTAAAGCCCTAAAAAGATCGTGATGCACATCCCGCAGCCATTCCCAACTGTTACTTTGTGATTTACAAAGTGCTGTTGATTTCCTCATGCGGTTGTGTTTCAGGGAAAGAAAAAATACCTGAAAGCGCACTCAAGTCCAAGACACCCCTAACCTAATGTATGCCATTAGATCTTCAATTCATCACAGACAAAATATCATATGCTGGGGATCTGTAGAACTCTAACCACATCTAAACTATGACACAAATGAACTTAATGTACGAAACAGACTCAGAGACAGGGAACAGACTTGTGGTTGACAAGCGGGAGGGGGGTGGAGGAGGGATGGAGTGGGAGTTTGGGATTAGCAGATGCAAACTGTTACATATAGGATGGATAAACAACAAGGTCCTACTGTACAGCACAGGGTGCTATATTCAATATCCTATCATAAACCATCATGGACCAGAAAAAAATATACATATATAAAAAATTTTCGTTTCCAGATTATTTCTTAAAACCTGCTGTAGATAAATGACACAATACTGGATTATAACCCAAGTATAAAATAAATACCCATTGGGTCCACCTTTGCAGAAGTAAACGACTGAATAAATAAATGGGGGAAAATGGACACATCTCTCAGGCAGCAGAACTTCAAACAATTTAGCTCATGTGAAGATACTCTGCCCTCAAGGAGAGAGAGCGTTAAGTCCCATTCCTGAAGTGTGGACCGCACAGTACCGACTTCTTTCCAAAGAGGACAGCAGGCAAAGGGGGAAAAGTCCCTTCGTAGCAGAGAACCTGAGGAACATGACCTCAGCCAGGTGATCAAGGTCACACCACCAGTGGTAGGTCACGTTGAGGACAGTATACCCCCTTTGATGCGATGTGACCAGAAGGGCAGTGCACCTCTGTGGGCTTCCTCTGCAGATCCACAGCCCCAGTCTAAGCATGAGGAAAACATCACACAAACCCTGATGGAAGGACATGCTACAGGATACCCGATCGGTCCTCCTCGAAACTGTCAAGGTCACAAAAGACAAGCAAAGGAGAGATTGTCACAGCCGAGAGCTGTCTAAGGAGCTATAAAGGCTAAATGCATTATGGGATCCTTGAACAGAACCACACAAATGATGAAAACTGAAGCAACCTGAAAAATGTGTGAACTTCAGTCAGTAACACTGTATAAACACAGATTCCTTAATTGTATCAAATGTACGTTAGTACTAGAAGATGCTAATAATAAGGGAATCCAGAGTCGTATATGGAAACTCTGTGTCTCCATAACAATTTTGTAAATCTAAAATTAGAATTAAAAGTTTAGTTTAGGGCTTCCCTGGTGGCGCAGTGGTTGAGAATCTGCCTGCCAATGCAGGGGACACGGGTTCGAGCCCTGGTCTGGGAAGATCCCACATGCCGCGGAGCAACTAGGCCCGTGAGCCACAACTACTGAGCCTGCGCGTCTGGAGCCTGTGCTCCGCAACGAGAGAGGCCGCGATAGTGAGAGGCCCGCGCACCGCGATGAAGAGTGGCCCCCGCTCGCCGCAACTAGAGAAAGCCCTCGCACAGAAACGAAAACCCAACACAGCCAAAAAATAAATAAATAAATAAATAAAAAGAAAAGTCTCATTCTCAACTGTAAAAAAAAAAAGTTTAGTTTAAAAACAATTTTTGTCAATATTTTCTCAGGAGTGTAATTCTTACATATTGTTTTCTCAGGAAAGTAATTCACATATATAAAAACTTAAAAGAAATATATTTCAATTTTATATTTCAATTTATATATAACATATTTCTTTAAATTTTAAACTTGAATATTTTAGTAAAAAAGAAGAACCTAAAAATAGAAAGTAGTGGAAAAAAAGTATTTATAAAGGAAATCGGTAGTTCACATTTTTAAACTTACTAAGTATTACAGGGAAAAAAACCTAGAGGAATTTACAACTTTGCAATAAATCCCAAATTCTGAAAGAATAAAAAAGACCCACATTTATAGCATCTAGCATCATCAGGGTCCTTTCGAACACCCTGGCTCTGACCAGGTCACTAAGGGTTACTTAATTCAGGTTGGGACATGCTTGGTTCTCAAAAAATACATATGATATGATTAACAGATAGACTTGAAGACTCCCCTCAGATCTGAGCTATTGTAGATTTTCACAGAATTAGAGCTGCTTCTCTTAAACCTATGAATCTTAAGGTGGTCAGCATTTTCATATTCCCTCGGTTTCTTCTCCCCTGTTTCACAATCACAGATTTAAAGCTTCAGAGACTTTAAACTGCTTTTGGCAAGAAGCGTGTAGGAAAGAATAGTCTCAGCAGGATATGCATCGCTTTTGTTTATTTATTGAATATACATTTACTTATGGAATTAATTATTGAGACAAATCCCAACGCTCAGCTCTTGTTTATAACCTGAGACAAAAGCATCGTGTTGACCCATTCCCATCTGGGTCATTACCAGGTGCTGCTGACTTTTAAGCCACATCTTCCCATCTTCCCTGACATATGCCATCGGTGTTACAACCAAGTTAAACCTCTAATGTAATGGAAAGCTCTTAAGAGCTAGCCTCTGTAAAATCTCTTCCTATCCAATTTGGCAATCTCTCTCTCTCTCACACACACACACACACTCCAAAATTTGATAACCTGAACTACTGAAGTTGAATTCTTCTGTTCATTATTGACTTTTCTGCTTTGTTACTGTAGTGTCAGGGAAACTAAATATCAAATCACAGAATATTTTCCTTCATACATACAATTACTAAAATGAAGATACTTGGTACAGTTGTCAGTGCTGACTGCAGATGGACAACGTATTGGTGAATCTGTGAATTACTTTATCCTACAGGAAGTTCAGTAAACATCCGTGCCCATGTTCTAAATGTCTGCCTTCTCAGAAAGCGTCACCTTCATCTTGCAAACCACGCAAACCCTGCTGATAAACTGCTACATGACATGTTCTCTCTTTCATTCAATCCAGAAAAACAATCCCTAACAGAAATGCACACCAGTCACCATGTCTACAATTGTTGCCATCTATAACCTAGTTTTGAAGATCAACCCATTTTCTAAAGTGGGTCTTCATCTCTAAGTGGCTTCTGGGAAGAAAAAAAAAAATGAGGGATAATGACCCTGTGATGAAAGAGTGTGCTCTTTTATGAGCGAGCGGCAGAGAGGACCATTTAATAATTCAGCAACAGGTCCTCCAGGACACACTGATTACTAGGAGGGGAGGTGGGGCTGGGAGCAAAAGGGATGAATTTTACATGATTGCAGCAGTACAAAGGAGAACAAAATCATGCCATGCTGGGTCTTGAAAATATAGGCTATGGCATGTGTCCTTTTTTTTTGATAAAAAGCTGGAAAGGAAATCTGCATTCAGTGCATGCATTTCTCTAACAGAGCTTATGGAACATCTGTGCTATTTTAGGCGAAGCTGGGCGAAAACACGCCTATGTTTTCAGGGGCTTTGAGTCTCCTTGGACAAAAGGACAAGTCAACCCAAGACCTAGCATCCCAGTGATGGAGTAGGAGCTGGAACAGTAAATACTAGGAAGAAGCATTCAAGAATAGGGACGTGCAGAGACCCCAAAAAAGGCACAGAGATGGATGGTCCCCGTAGCGAGAGAAATGTTTGGAGAAGTGGGGAGGCTAGGAGGCCACGGAAGGCATTTTGGAATTCGTCAGAATGTTTCCAGGCAACACTCAGAATCGCCCCTGCATCAGGCACATCTGAGCATGTGACCTCCCCGCCCCAAGGCATGCCACCTGGGTGAGATGTCCAGTGGCTTCCTGTAAGCTGTTAGGATGTAGAACAGGGTCTACAGTAGGGTGGTCCCACCCTCCCCTACAGTTTTACCTTGTCTGTTTGCTCGTTGAGTTAGGGTTATTTTTACACAAGTAATAAAGAAGTTAATAAACACTATGAAAGAACAGAAGTTGGATTCACACACTCGCTCTCATTCAACAAATATTTATCAAGCCTTACTAAATGCCAAGTTGTCCAGATTCTGGGGCTCTGTAGTTCTACAATTAGCACACTTCATTGTTCTAGCTCTGTGTGTGTTTAAACATTATAACTGTGGTTTAATGGACTAAATGCATTTGTTTCTTAGTACCTTTTGGTGTAATTTTGTGGCGTTGGCTTTTCCACGTAACAACATCACGACTTTTCTCTGTTATTTTAGGAGGACATTTCTACCCCAACAACTGCACTAATGCATCAGTTTAACAGCATCAGTCAGTCACTCTGAGAAGCTCACCTGCATTCCGTACCTTCCAATCCTACCCCTTCCTGAAAGTGTGCCATTGGCAACAATGTGGGTGGACCTAGAGGGTATCAGGCTTAGTGAAATAAGTCAGACAGAGAAAGCAAATACTCTATTATCATTTCTATGTGGAATCTAAAAAATAAAACAAACAAAGGTATGTGTCAAAACAGAAAAAGACTCACAGATACAGAGAACAAACTAGTGGTTACCAGTAGGGAGAGGGAAGGGAAGGGAGTAAGATAGGTGTAGGGGACTAAGAGATACAAACTACTCTGTATAAAATAGATACAAGAATGGATTATACAACATAGGGAATCTAGTCAACATTTTATAATAATTTAAATGGAATGTAAACTACAAAAGTATTGAGTCATTAAGTTGTACACCTGGAACTGATGTAATATTGTAACTCAACTATACGCCAATATAAATAATTAAATAAATACATAAGTAACCAATACGAAAAGAAGAATCCTAGCCTTTCCCCTCCCCTCCCTGCCTCGACTCTGCCCACATCTTGGTTAGGTTTCCTGATCCATCCTTCTGGATGGCTCTCAAAGCATCACCTGTTGCTGGTTCCATCCAGCTCCTGCCTCCCCGGCACCTGCGCAGGAGGGTGTGGCTGGAGAAAGACCTCATCTCAAGGCATGTTCCAGAGCCTGTCACAGTGTGCTCTACCAACCCATCTCCTAGAGGACTATTCTATACCCTCTTCACCAGCTCCTCCACAGCCTCACTCTCAGCTGAAGATCTGAGAAAGCAGAAGCAGTCAGAAGAACATTTCTCCACTCTCCTGCCAGCCCAACCTCCTGCATCTCAACCAAGAGTCCCCTCCCTTCCTGGGCATGCACAGAAAGGCCCCTTCTTTCCGAGCTCCCCACTCCATCCCATCGAACTCAGTGACGTCACCCTGCAGTTGTCTCTTTCACCCTGTATCTTAACCTCCTCTCTTTACTTGATCACACAAGCCTGCTCTAGCCTTTTTCACCTCTGAAAATCTCCCTTCCTCCAACCCCCCTTCCCTACAGCTATCTCTCTGCTGCCATTTACGGCACAGTCCCTTGAACGGATTGCTTTCAGTTTCTGTTCTCTACTCTTTGCTCACCCCTTCAAAGACACTTTAGCCCTGACAAATCAGTGACATAGCTCCTGCCAGGTCACCATGACCTTCAAGCAACAGGCTCCGTGGTCAGTCATTCGTGACCCTCAAACCATTATACTCATCAGCAGCACTTAGCACAGTCAATCCTTTTTTTTTTTCCCTCAAACACCGCACGCATTGCATCATTGCATGCCTGCCGGAACCTAATCTGTTGTTCCCGTCTCGATCAACACCCACTGCCAGGCTCCTTGCAGAACCTCCCCAGAGGAGGGGCATGTTGTCTGAGCAACCTAACGTGCGTGGACGTGGCACACCCCACACCGAAGCAGAAGCTTGAAGGATGGTTGCATGTTTCCCCTCTGCCACAAGTGCAGTTTCCTGGATTTGGATGGTTCCCCCAGCTTGGATTCTGGAATGAGTCCAACGTGGAACGGGAGCAGGGCTGACACCAACCCATCACTGGGGTGGCACCAACAGAAATCAAAGAAACCACTCAGATTGCAAATAATTGGGCTGTTGGTTTGGGGTTAAAGCAGTATGACTCCATGTGTCTCTTTCTCTTTCTCTCTCTCCCTCTTCCTCTTCTTCCTTTCTTCTCTTCCTCTTCCTCTTTCTTTGACCACACTTGCTTCTCTACACTCATTTCTCTTGAAAACCTGATTCGGTCTCGTAACGTTAAATCCCATCTACTTTCTGACGTCTCCTCAATGAGCATCTCCAGCCTATGCCTCTTGCTTCCCGTCCACACTCCTACAGCCAGGTACCAATCAGACACGTCTTGTGGTTGTCCTTAATTTGTACACAATCAATCCCCTTATTTCTACACTGCTCCTCCTACAATCTCCCTGTCCTCAGGAAATGCCAACCCCATCCTCTCAGTTACTCTGGACAGAGGACGGAGAGTCAGCCTTGAGCTGTCTCTCATTTCACATCCATCATCCATCTATTGGTTCTTCCTTGGAAACACTCCCAGAATCCGAACACCTCACCTGGCAGCTCCCTACCTCCATCATCTCTTGACTGCATTATGCCAAGGTCCGCCCAAGTGGTCTCCCTACGTGTGCCCACACCTCCTGAGAGCTCATTTTCCAACCAGAACTCACAGAGCTCCAAGAAAAATGTAAGTCATAGCTTGTCCCTCTTCTGACCAGAGTTGCGCCGAGGCTTCCCATCCCCGTCACTGGAAAACTAAAGCCCATTCAATGGCTTGCAGGGTCGTGCACGGTCTGATGGCAGGCATCTGCCTACTCGCATCTCCACTGCTCCGCCTCAGTCCTGCAGCTCCAGCCACATGGTCCCCGTGATAGTCCTAGGACACATCATGGTCTGTACCTCTTCAGGGACTTTGCACATGCTGTCCCCTACTTCCAGAAAGCTCTTCCCTCACTTCCTTCAGACCTCTCGGGGTGGCTTCCGCCAACCTCTGCACTTAAAGCAACAACGTGTCAGCCCATTCGTGTTATGCCGCCTCGTTTAAGCTGCATTATTTTCCTCCATAGCGTGAATCGCTATTGAAAATACTAGATATTCTTTTCTTTATTCATTTAAATTCCAGAAGGGGAAAGACACTGTTCACTGTAGTCTAATATTTTACTACCTAGGAAAGTGCCACGCTCATAGTAGGTGCTCAATAAATATTTGGTGAATGATTAACTGAAGGTCTACGCTTACGAATAAAGTAGCTCATAGACAGAAGATATAGGAAGATAGGGATCTTAATCATATTCAGTGTCTACTTGTTTAATTATATATATATATGTTAGGTCTCGATGAAAATATCAAGAGAAATGTTGTACTCAGTGAAGCAAGCTGGTGGATATGAAAATTTTTGAGTCAATACTTGGTGTTGAATTACTGATTTTTTTTTTTTTTTTAGTGCAAAACAGCCATATGAGAAAAACATAAATTCAGAGATATTTTCACAAGAAATACAAGAGTCAGGTAAGAATTAAGGAGAAAAAAATCAGGCAACACACATTCAACCTGAGTGTTGGGAACACATTAGGGAGTGGTGGGGAGTGTGGTTATGTGGCAAAGGGAATGCTGCCTCTGAAGGAAACACCCCCTCCTCATCCCCAGTCAACCACTGGCCCAGAGTTGCCAAACCTTACATAGTTTCAAGACATGGTGTAAATGTGGATTTTTTTTTTTTTTTTGCAAAAATTTTCAGCATCTACATATGGCCAGAATTTTAATTCTGTACACTGCTTTATCAGGGTTTGCAAAGTTATGAAAATGTGACCTCTGTAAGATACGATCAGGGTACCGTTATACAGATCTGCCTCAACTTATGATGGGGTTACATCCCAATCAACCCACCCTAAGCTGAAAACATCAGAAGTCGAAAATGCATTGAATACACCTAAGCTGCCCGACATCATAGCTTAGACCAGCCTACCTTAAATGCGTCCACAACACTCACATGAGCCTACAGTTGGGAAAATCAACCAACACAGAGCCCACTTTACAAGAAAGTGTTCACTATCTCATGTAATTCACGGCATACTGTGCTGAAAGTGGAAAACAGGATGGTTGGATGGGTCTAGAAGGGTTGTCAGTGTATCTCTTGTTTACCCTCGTGACTACATGGCTGACAGCTCACCACCACTGCCCAGCAACACGAGACAGCACCAGACTGCATAGTGATAGTCTGGGAAAACCCAACATGCAAAGTATGATTTCTACTGAATGGGGATCACTTTCACACTATCAGAAAGTCCAAAATTTTTCTGCAAACTATGGTTTCTACTGAATGAGGATCGCTTTCACACTATCAGAAACTCCAAAAGTTTTTGCATGTTCAACCATGGTCACGTTGGGACCGTCTGTATTTATGTTACCGTTGGTAGTGCTGGCATATGTATTATGAGGAGAGCAATACTCCAGAAACAGCCCTAAGTGAAGAGGAGAGCAGTTAATTAATCCCCAGGAAAAAAAAAATAATAAGCATTGTATCCTGTTACTGATTTGCAAAGTTGCTACCTAAGCTTCACTATACAGAACAGAGGCAGGAATCAACATCTAGAGTACAAACGGGCATCTCTGAGCAGGACAGAGAAAGGCCAGTCCACAAAAAGATGGGCACTTTGAATGCAAACACTGTTTTAGTTGCCTTCACTCAGCCAGCCCCCAGCACTATACCTGGCACTTACTTGGAACACAAGAAAAAAATCTGAGAGTCAGTTGAATGAAAGAACAGTATGGGAGCGGCTGAGTTCCTTAGTAGGGCAGTCAAGTCATCGTAAGGCTCATCGTTGCTCATAAAATTAGTAACTTCTGGCAGATGCAAACTAGTATATATACGATGGATAAACAACAAGAACCTACTGCATAGCACAGGGAACTATGTTTAACATCCTGTGATGAACCATCATGGACAAGACTATGAAAAAGAATGTATATATATGCATAACTGAATCACTTGGCTGTACAGCAAAATTAACACAACATTGGAAATCAACTATACTTCAACCAAATTTTTAAAAAGTTAGTAACTGGTGGCATTAATTAAAAACCTCCCATGAGTCAGTCAGGCGCTGTACTACGAATTTGCACAAATTATCTCAGGAATCCTTACAAAAAAGCCCTGTGAGGTAGGCACAATTTTCAGCTTCTCTTTACCGTCAGATAACTGAGGTTTTCAGAAGGCATCTCACCTGCTGAATGCCGGGCCTCAGAAGAGCAAGGGTATTCAAAATCGGACTCCCTCACTGCATTTCCCCTGCACATTTTTTTTTTTTTTGGCTGCGTTGGGTCTTAGTTGTGGCAGGTGGGATCTACGTTGTGGCGCGTGGGCTTCTCTCTAGTTGTGGCGTGCGGGCTCCAGAGTGTGTGGGCTCTGTAGTTTGCAGCACGTGGGCTCTCCAGTTGAGGCGTGCAGGCTCAGTAGTTGCGGCGTGCAGGCTTAGTTGCCCCGTGGCATGTGGAATCTTAGTTCCCCGACCAGGGATCAAACCCACGTCCCCTGCATTGGAAGGCGGATTCTTTACCACTGGACCACTAGGGAAGTCCCTCTTTATTCTGTTTCAAGTGGGACGCTGGTGAGCTTATTGATCAGATTTGGGGGCACAGATCACATTGGGAAGAGAGCGGTAAGCACTTGTATGAAAGCAAAGAAGAAGAAAGAAAACAAATACAAAGCAGGCACGAGAATGACAAATCTGCAATTGTCTGATGCCATGCAACACATGCCCAAGGAACTTCAGAGAATACAGTTGGTCCTGCAGGCATCACCCACAGTAAATAATATCTATGATGACAAACCTCAGTCAACAAGTCTGGGTCTTCTATCTTCTCACCTCTCTCTAAGGAAGCATGAATCTATCTTTCAATGAATTACAAAAAGCTTCATCCAAAGTCTTCACATTCCAGGGAAAGTTCTGTTTAAAGGGCTAAGGCCTCTTAAAAAAAACCTAACTGAAATAAAAAGTGTATTACCCTAAGGGTTTCAGGTAGGAGAAATCTTACTGTAAAGCACCACCTGGGTTTCAACGTATAATATTCTAGAATATTCAAAATGCTTTCTGTGGTGATTATCTTATGACTAAAGCCCACTGCATTGTTTGTCTCAATTCAGGTCTTTGAGATGGTCATCAGGTCATTAAGTGCAGGATATGCAGACACCAATAGTAGGGCAACGATAAAAACACACCCTGACATAAGACAGGCATGTCAGGTTCTAATGCAATGGAAACTGTTGGCAATCCAAAAGCCCCAGACTTTTGCAGGTCTGTTGGCCCACAAGTTAACAATAACAGATGCAGATGCAACAAGACGTTGCGAGAGAATCTTCTTGGAGCCAGAATCAATTCTTTTTTTTTTTTTTAAGACATCTGGAAACTGCTTCTTTTTATTTACAGAAAGGGCAAAACCACTCTTCAAAACCACTTCAGTCACAGAACTTTCCACTCTATCTTCTGAACAAGCCACCTCAATTCCCTTCTCTGTTTCTGTGATCCAACTCTTCACCTCTTCTGAGATCACTACCAAAATTGAGAAACGCTTGGAGAAATAAATAGCAGTTGCGTTCTGTGGTGACATGAAGGGGGTGCCTAGGACCTGAGCCGCCCAAGGTGAGAAAGATGGGTGAGCTTTTGGATTGTGTGTTCATCTTTCCCTCTCGCTGGGTGTAGGGATCATGGCTTTTCCTCTCATCAGGATCCTGAATCGGGAAATTCATGGGGCAGACTTGGGAAAACCAAAGGTCCCAAGGTTCCCGGGAACTCAGTAGACATTTGGTTTCCCACTGGAGTTGTAACTGAGCAGGACCCTACAAGGCCTTCCCAGAATACACACCCGCCCGTGTCCTGCCTTTTGTCTGTAGAAAAACTTTAGTCAAAGAATACATTTAATCAGAGAAGGGAGAAGATGCAGAAAGACAGGAAAACAGTCAAGCAAGACAGAATAATAATACCTTAGCCATTCAACAAAGTCAAGGACCTTTAGTTCTTCCTCAGGGTTACAGATCATATTCCGAGCCACATCCTTTGAGCTGTTTTGCAGATACTGAAACCTCCACCGGGCGGGAGAAGTTAACTGCATGCTGCCCACCAGCACGCAGACCCCAGACCGGTTGGAACCAGAAGGTTGATGATGCCGACTCCCGATGACCTCACCACCAACCAATCAGAAGAGTGTCCACAAGCTGACCACGCCCTTCTCCTTGAACACTGTAAGACTTCTCACGACACCCTCCAGGGCAGGACACACAGTCTTGAGGGCGTCAGTCCACTGTGGCCCCCTTTGCCTGGCAAAGCAATAAAACTATGTCTTTCTACTTCACCCAAAACTCTGTCTCCGAGATGTAATCCGGCCCTGATGGCAATTAAAACATCAGGCTAGTGAAACACTGGAGCATTCTCTCCCCATGCCCTCCATGCAGCAGGCTGCATATTTATGACTCAACTTTGTGGGTTTCTCAGAGAAGAACCTGCCTGTAGATGGGAGAGGGGAGAGGGCAGAAAAGAGTACAAAGTCCTTGGTTCAGGAGCCAGAAAGAGGATTCCAGAGGCCCTCCTAGGGGGACCTCTCTCCCTTCTCCAATATACCCAGAGGCATTAAATCGAGAGCAGGGCTTTTCCGTAGTCAGTGTATATAAATTACCCACCAAGGTATCTGTTAGCCCCAAGGAAATACATGATAAACTCATAGGAAATATTGTGGAGCCAGTCAGGAGCACAAACATGACAAACAAATAGAATCATCTATTTATTAGAAAGATGGATGACCGGAATAAATATAAGGCATTCACTAAAAGTATATTAAATACCCCCCAGTGAATGGCAACAGAAACAGTAACAGTTATGAAGGGGGTCAAAAGAGACACCGGGCAAGAAAAGTAAGATGCGTGAACTGAAAATTTCAAAGAATTGGCTGAAATGAAAGAATTCAGCGAAATCAGCCAGTGAATACATGTGTGAGCCAAAAGACAGAGTTATTTTCCCAGAAGGCATCTGGGATGGAGAAACGGGAAAAAAATCCCTTATATGCCAAGATATGGAAGACAAATATACACATCATCTAAGAGGACATTCATAAAAAGACATATTAAAAGGCTGAGAGGAATTCTATTAGCAATAATGGCCAACACTCAACTGTACACTTTTTAAATGATTAAAGTGACTCATTTTATGTTTACATGAATTTTACCTCAATAAAGAAAAAGACCAAAAAAAAAAAAAAAAAAAGAAAAGAAAAAGGAATAACTGGCTGAGACTTTCCAAGCAGTAAAGAAAAATGTGTAAGGCTTAGGATTGAAAACTCGCAAGTTAAAGAACGAGCTTATTTTAAAAATCAAACCGAAAAATCAACTTCTGGACCAATTACCATGATTTTTAGTAACATTAAGGACACACGAAATATGTTTCAAGCTTCCAGTGAGAAAAACAGCAAATAATGTGCAAATGAAGGGAAATCACGGTAATACGGGCTTCTTCACACCAACACAGGATAGAAACGGCAACACAGGATCTAAGTGGAATATTACTTTCTACAAGTTAAAGGGAGAGGAAGGAAGCCTAGGATTTTAAATCCAGTGAAAGCATCTTTTAAATGAAAAGGAAAACAAAATTTGCAAAAGTCTTATAAAATTTACTGCCTTAAGCCCTCTTGAAAATACTCTTGGAACGATTTATTTCTGCAAAGAGAGACATGGGTCCAGAACAAAGCATTATAATAAAGGTAAACATATAGCATTAGTAGCCTCAGAAAACAGTCACTTAGAGACAAAATTCCCTTAGCATCCTGCATGGTTGGGGGTGCAGGGGGATTGAGGACAGACATGCAAAGAACATAGTAAGTCTGTATCTTGTTCCGGGGAAAATTGTGAATATTGAAACGTTTGACAGGTAATACTAAGAATAGTTATAGGTCTCAGGTTAAAATCTAATTGCAGACTACAACTTTCAAGTAAGGAGAGGAAAACTTGATGAATCCACCCTATAAGAAGACAGAGGAAAAAAACAGTATAACAATGAAGTTAGCAATAGAAACTCAGAGTCGTACAATGAAACAGGAAAAGAAAAGAAAACAAATGAATATCAGGCAAGCGTGGTAAACAGACTATACAAAAAAATGACATGAATTATAAGCTCTAGAAGAACTGTCACTGCAAAAATAAAAGTGGGATAAACTGATACATTAAGATTACAAGCAGTTTTCTCAACCAATTGTTGACAGTAGATATATTTAAAACCAAGGGCTACGTAAACGAGATAGAAGAGACTAAAAAGATAGGGTATAAGATAAATTCATTGAAAAAATACCTGGGATGCAAATTTAATATCAGATAAAAAAATCATAAATGTCAGGATGGGATATTAAATGCTGGGGAAGGAGCAGATGAGAGAAAAGATGTAAATGACATATTTACGTAAGTCCCGATGTAAATGACATATTTATGTAAGTCCCTCATAATAAAGCCTGAAACTGTGTAGAAAAGTAAATAATATATATTATACATGTATATGAAGTATATGTAAGGTATATTATTAAATAACATATTTATATATTATTTAAATATATTTGTAATATTATGATAATTATACATTATAAATATATGTAATCTATAATCTATCTATATAGTACATAATACATAATTTAATTATATATTTATAGATATTACATTTAATATTATATTATATATTACATATAACATATATTAGTATATATTATTATAATATATTATTATATATTAATGTATAATATTATTATATAATACATAACATTTAAGATAAAATAAATGTAAGAAAAATAAAATATTACAAGAAATTAAAATAGCACCTTCTTGGAACCGATCACATTAGGAGAGAAAACGTAATCTGTTAGATATATATGGAAATCTATGCCCCTCAAAACACACACGCAGACACGTATTTGTAAATATGCATATGCATGTGTATAGCACGGTGTATGTGAGTATGTGTGTATGTGTGTGGCTTTCAAGCACACACAGAATGTTTACAAAATGTTCCACTCATAAGTGGTACTTTAAAGAAGCAGCATGATATACCAATATATTCTTTGACCATAATTCAATAGAATTAGAAACCAATAGTTTAAAACATCCCATAAAAGTGTTAGGACATTAAATATGTCTGTGTGTACACCTTTAAGCTAAAGTAAAGATACAAAATACTTGTCATTCAATGATAACTTAGGCATCAACTATAAATATTTGACAGGTCTAAAGAAATGCTTACAGGGATAATTAAAACTTCAAATACATTTACAAGATGATAAGAAAGATTGGAAATAAATGAGCCATGGAGGCAAATAAAAAACTAGAATGACAATAAAAGAATAAACACCAAGTGAATAACAAAATCATGTCTGACAGAGACGAGTAGAAATCTGTGAAATAGGGAACAAGAAAACAGTTGAGTTAATTATGAAAATGAAATGTAATTTATTGAAAAGCTTAGTAATATAAGTGAACATCTGGTAACACTATTCGAGGAAAATCAAGAAATAATGAAAATAAATGAACGAAGGGGGAAATCAGTGTAAGTAATCCTAAATAAAGTAAAAATACAAACAAAGAAAACTTTAATAATACAAGCAATCCTGCTAAAAAACCTAAATTTAAATAGATGTTTGAGAACATACTAATAAAACTTACACACCAATAGATTTAAATAAACTAGCTAAAGACTATTAATAACATGAAGTAAATAAAAACAATCTCCCACATAAAACTCACCAGCCAAGATAATGTTCAGGCAATTTCTAGTATGCCTTTCTATTGACATTTTGTTCAGAAAATATAAAATGAAAGGAAGCAGCCAAAATATTTTCGTAAGATTAGTTTAACTTAGGTATCGAAAGCAAACAAGGACTGTGTGAGATCAGAAAACCAAGTCTAGAAAGTGTGGATGAAAAATGTCGCCTGCCATATCAGTAAACGCGGGGTACTGTAGTCATCAAGCCCTCAGCCAATACAGCACAGCCCCACTCCCCCCGCCCCAAGTTGAGCCCTGAGGGGACTCAGGATGGGAAAGAACATGATGCTGGCCCCAGGTAGCTGAGGTGCAGATCAAAGGAATGCTTTCAATGAGCCCAGACTCTTGCCTCGCCCCATACACAGAAAAGTGCTAAATTCATTAACTTGAGATGTCTGGTTTTCTTTAATTAACAGTCATCTTTTGATGTTCCAACTACCTGGATTTTGTTGCAAAAACTCCTCCCCTACCTCTTTGGAGCAGTCCCTCAGAGCTACCTGAGAGACTGTCTCCGGGGCTTGAAGTCCTCAGAAAGTCCACCGAATAAAACAAAACATAACTCTTAACTTTTAGGTTGGGCATTGTTTTTTCAGTCAACAATATCAAATCAAATTCAAATAATATTATAAATCAAATTCACTTATGAATGTACTGATGTAAACATCCTAAGTGAAATATTAACAAACCAAATTTAAGAGAGTACTGGCAATTTTTTAAAAGTTTGCATTATGATCAAAATGGGGTTGTTTCCAAAATGCACTAATACAAAATAAATATATTATTAAATCAGGTGACTAGAAAAAAAAGAAAAGAGAGAAATCATGTAATCAACTGCAGAGACGCCAAGATGTGTTTACAACACTCACTACCTATGTATACTTTAAAAAAAATTTTTCAGCTTAGTAGAAAACTGGAAATCAAAGGTAATTTCTTTTATCTGATAACAGCCATTTGTAAAACATCTCTAGCCAAAATCACATTTATTTATCGAAGAGTGTTAGACTCATTTCCTATAAAATCATGAACAGGGATATCAGGGATATAAGTTTGCACTAATGTACTTCAATACAACACTGGGTGTCCAGGGTCAATGCAATGACACAAGGAATAAAGGCAACCAAAGTATAAATATTCAAAAGGAAGGGAGAAAACGGTCGTTATTTGTGGATAGTTTGATCACTGTTTTGGAAATCACGCACTTTAATAGCTAAGGCACTACAAATAGTAGACAATCCAAAAAGATTGCTCCATATACAATCAACGTACCAAAAGTCAAGACATTCTTTTATACCAGGAGCAGAAAATGACATAGAAAATAAGGTAATATTTACCAAGAAAATAAATTACCTAACATAATTTTAATAAAGCTAAAGTTAGAATTCAATCAGTAGTGAACTATGCCAGTTTATGGATGGGACTACATGAATTTGGAAAGGTATCTGTTCTTCTTAAACTAATCTTTCAATTCAATACAGCTCACAACAAAGACAGCAGAAGTTTGCAGAATTTGACACATTGATTTTCAACTGTATGTGAAAGAATAAACATCTTACAAAGAGGAAAGAGAACATTAAAGAAGAAAAAATAGATTATTCTATTTGATTCACATCTTGCTCTATTGCAGGAACTGACTGATGGATGGGACCAAATACAAAACCCATAGGTTGCCCTATGTACATGTGGTGGACGTTCGTTTTTATTGGGTTATTTTTGGCAGACTTTTTTTTTTTGAAATTTATTCTCTCTCAGCTCCACAGGGCTCTCTGCCCTGAACCCACAGGGAATCACTCTTGCCTCTGGCTTCCCCTGGGTTCAGCCAAGGCAGATACTAGCAGGCAATCTGGAGGGCAGAAGGAGAGAGTACCCTATATATGTAAGACCTCCTGGCAGGTATGCCTAGCACAACGTCAGTGGGTATTTGTAACTTCACATAAGGGCTCCCTACTATAGCTATTTCAGGGTTACTGCATGACCCTGTGCTGGTTTCCCTATATCCTGCCCCCATCTTTTTATATACTCCTTTTTATGTGGGTCATCTTTCCCTATCAGGACCCAGGCTGACACCACAAATCATTGGGAAGGGATACATTGTTTATCTTATATGTTGAAAACATTGGTTCACGATTTGGAGGAAAATAACACTGGATCCCTACCTCACACCATACATACAAATAAATTCTGTTTAGATTAAAAATGCATGGACTGGGGGGAGGAATTGGGAGATTGGGATTGACACATATACACTATTGATACTATGTATAAAATAGATAACTAATGAGAACATACTGTATAACACAGGGAACTCTCTACTTAATGCTCTGAGGTGACCTAAATGGGAAGGAAATCCAAAAAAGATGGGATATATGTATATGTATAGGTGATTCATTTTGCTGTATAGTAGAAACTAACACAACATTGTAAAGCAACTATATACTCCAATAAAAATTAATTTAAAAAAATGCATGGACAAACCCTAACACTCCTAGACAATTATGCAGGAAAACAATTTTGTGATCTTAGGGGAGATGAGAATTTCTTCAATATGTCCTACTTCGAAAAAGAGGTAAGGGAGAAAAAAAATCGTCAAGGGTTCGTCACTAAATCGAAACTATTCATTTTTGTTTCAACAGAGGGCATCAGAAATATTGGTAATGATGGGAGGGAACTGGGGGAAGATATTTGTACTGTAGAAAACTATCGACGGTTGACCTTTTAAACCAGACCATGATCACCTGTGCGCCTTGCGCCCTGTATGTCTTAGCTGGAGAACCAAGACATGGGGTCATGAAGGCAGGTGTGGCCTGAAGGATACACAGCCGCCTGGCAGGCTCCTCCTACCCCTGGCAGCCTCTCCTGTTTACACCACTGTAAATATTCTCAATACATAATGTGCCACCCTGTCATCGTTTTCTATTCTTGTCATAATAAGAAATAAAACTGAGAAGTCCTGGAGTAGATTATACAGGGTAACTTAAAAAGACTGCAAGTGCAATAGAAAATAATACTATTAAGATGCTTTTACAAAACAATACACTCTGAATATTTCCCCTATCACTAAATATTATCCTATAATGCAATTTTAATGGCTTGTATTCCATGCTTATATTGTATCTATAATTACATAACAAATTATAGACTGTTAAAAACTGTTGCATCCATTTTATTTTTCTTTTTGCTATCCTAAGCGCTTGGCAATGAAAATCCCTGATACTGGCATGTTTCTGCACATGTCCAATTACCTCCTGAGAATAAAATTCCTTGTCGTGCAATGTATTCCTGGCACACATTCCTAGCATTTGCTACCTATTGCCATGCTTTCTCCCCGGAAGATTATGACAATGCGCAAACCCTCCGGCACTGCGTGTGTAGGCATTTCACCCTATCCGCAGCTCATGGGGTGGAAGAGGAAATGATTCCATGAAGTACACAGCTGCAGAGAAAACTGAAGTCCTCCTTCCAGACAGAAAAAGAAAACACGGGTCTGATATTTACGCAGAAATTTATGTCAATTTAACAGATAATTAGCATCAGTTATACTTTGCATGCCTCGGTCATTAGCAACTCCAAAGATTTATAAGGATGAATACAACCCTTGCCTGTTGGTAGAGTCCTACTTGTCGGTTTAGAAGGGAAGCAGGTCACCTAATGAAAACAGGAAAGGATGGAGAACAATTCAAAGGGCAGATAACCTCCCATACAGACAGGAGGTAGCTTTGAGGTCAGAGAGGCAGAGAAGGCATTTTGGAAAGAAGCTTAGTTGAATCCATTTATTGATGTGTGATGTTGCCTGTCTACATTTACAAGCTACACAGACAAATAGGCATCCCTAAGTATACTCGTGCCTCCAAAACATTCCATTCACAGGTAGCAGACTGCTTTTTAGCAAGGTCCTTGCCTTACCTTGTCCTTATTTTTTGCAACATTTCTCTCTTTCCACTAAAAGATAACAGATGGCAAGTGTAGGAGTTGCATCTCTGTGCCTGAAAGAGAACTCTGCTTGCTTCCTGGGTCTCCACCAAGGGTGGGTGAAAAACTGAAGAAATCTGTCTGTGCAGAGTACTTTGTGGCAAAAATGTATGTTAACATTTCAAGATCCAATGAAAGAGTTCCCTCCCCCCAAAAAAACCCCACAAAGCAAATATAAAACAAAATCATACACAAACACCCAAGACTGACAATTTTTCAATACTAAAATGTTTTAAAAATCCTATTTGGGGAAGGAACCCAAGTGCCCATCAACACCTGAATGGATGAATAAGATGGGGCCTGTATACAATGGAATATTACTCAGCCATAAAAAACAATGAAATAATGCCATTTGCAGCAGTGGATGGACCTAGAGATAGTAAGTCAGACAAAGACAAATATTATATGATATCACTCATGTGAAATCTAAAAACATGATACAAATGAACTTATTTACAAAACAGAAATATACTCATAGACATAGAAAACAGTACGGAGGTTCCTCAGAAAACTAAAAATAGAATTATCATATAATCCAGCAATCCCACTCCTGGGCACATATCCAGATAAAACTCTAATTCAAAAAGATACATGCACCCCTAAATTCACAGCAGCACTATTTACAATGGCCAAGACACAGAAGCAACCTAAATGTCCATTGACAGAGGAACGGATAAAGAAGAAGTGGTACATATATACAATGGAATACTACTCAGCCATAAAAAAAGAATGAAATAATGCCATTTGCAGCAACATGGATGGACCTAGAGATTATCATACTAAGTGAAGCAAGTCAGACAGAGAAAGACAAATATCATATGACATCACTTCTACATGGAATCTAAAATATGATACAAATGAGTCTATATACAAAACAGAAACAGACTCACAGACATAGAAAACAAATGTATGGTTATCAAAGAGGGGAGGGATAAATTAGGAATTTGGGATTAACAGATACACACCACTATGTATAAAATAGATAAACAACAAGGACCTACTGTATAGCATGGGGAATTCTACTCAATATCTTGTAATAGCCTATAATGGAAAAGAATGTGAAAAAAGTATAAACACACACACACACACACACACACAGAGCTTTATATATATATAAAGCTGAATCACTTTGCTGTACACCTGAAACTAACAATATTGCAAATCGACTATACTTCAATTTAAAAAAACCTATTTGACTATCAAATGTATGGTATTCAATTTCTATACCAATTGTGAAAAAAGCTTCCTAATCTTTACAATATTCCCCATGCCACACTTGTTTCTAGAAATGTCCATTTTATAATGGGATTTTGCCTCAGTCCCTCACATAACAGTGTCATTATATTTTACCATATTGAAATTCCACGAGAAACCTTCTGAAATGGAGAAAAGCACTCAGTGAATTCACTATTGCTGCTGTTGTTAAAAGAGGTATTCACTAAGGCCAGACGCTTACCTAAAGCGGACGTGTTTTTGCAACCAAGCTTTCTTTTCATTTTTAAGATTCTGTGCCTCAGCTTTTTCCCACTAAACTCTGCTGCTGGTGCCATTAATTCTGTTTCATGCACTCCTAATAAATCACTGCAGCTCCACTCTCCTGGCTCTTCTGTAAATCTGGCAACAATGATGTTAATTGTGCATGAAAAATATATTAAAACTGTAAATCATCGCTATTTTCAAGCAGGATGGGAGTAACAAATCTAAAGTAACAAATCAATCCCTCTTCCCTTTGTCCGTATCTGGCCAGAGGCCATTATATTAAAAGCACAAAATCACAGGCTGTCTTTCATCAATTAGGCCTTATTGTTCGTTTCTGAATCTAATCAAGAACAATATAAAATGTACCACAAATCCCGTGATACTGACCACTGACTAATTTTGTTAATGGTGGTGGAAGACTCTCTTTGTACGGTGAATTCTTTAGAGTATTCTGATATGGGGACATTTTTGTACCAGTTGTATATAAAAGGGCCAAAGTATTTCTTTTTGATGTTTCCTTCTAGCTATAATCATGGCATAGAGGAAGGAGCTCTTGGGTAATTCTCTATCACTTCCTAATGGCAACAGCTAAATTCTGCTTTACGTTCCATGCAATAGTAAATAGATTATTTTTTCTACCAAGGATGAAAGATTGATCTTTTATTTTTAAATGTACCTATAGATATTCCCTTCGAATCGTGCTACACCGCTTGATACAGACAGCAGCACAAAAAAATTTTTATAACCTAACTTGGGAAGCAGAAGCAACCATATATAATATCTTCCAATAGACTTTTCTATGCCAAAATTAAAAATGAAAAGTAATTGAGACAACAGTCTCCTATTTTTCTTGTATGCACTCTCTCCTCCTCTAAATGCTCCATGTCTGGATAAAGAAGCTCGGCAAACTAATCATCAGATAAACTAACCCATCCGTCAACTTGTTGGATGGGTGATCTAATCCACTCTCACTTCTCTGACGGTCCTTGGAAATGAGGTGCCACAATGGAAACAAGTAAGTCTTTCATGGTCAGAAATTCAGGCCTCAGGCCAAGAGAACGATGGGACAGATCACCTCTCTGCAGAATACATCAAATGACACCATCTAGATGTCAGCTGAGGCCAAGATGAACGAGTGAAGAAAGTGAGTAATTAATCTCCAAATGCAAATCAGAGTTTGTCATCTGACTGCTTAATAAACGTTCCGTCATGGGACTCTGGCTGTCAACAAGACAATGCCCAGAGAGGATAAAGGAGATCATACGTGAAACACGCCTGCTGTAGTGCCCGGCACTTGCGCACGTGGTCAGGCAACGTTGGGCTCGCTCTCCCCTTCACTGCCCCGCTGGAAATCTCCTGCAAATCGGCTGCAATCTGCCTCTGCGGGAATTCATCTGACGGATCACACTGTTCTCTGTCCTCAGCGTGTCCCAAGCGCTCCAGCAGGTGCGGACCAGGGAGACCCCTGAACGTGCACACTGCCCGGGACAGCCGCTCACGACAGAGGAGGGCAGTAGCGCTGAGGCTGAGAGGTGCCAATGGTGGGAGAAACAGTGGCTGAACGCGGAGGTCATAATCACTTTGCCACCACCAACGTTTTAGGAATGTATGCATTTATCCATGAGGAATGTGAATGTGCTAAAAATATTAGACCTACATATGCATACTCTGCACGTGTAGGGTTTTTTGATGCTGTTGTTCATTGTTCTGCGATGAAGTTACATGAAGAATTCTTGCAAAGATGACAAGAATGTGTTCCACAAAGAGCAGAGTGAGGTCACGCTCCCGTTCCACACTGAGATGGTCTCACCTTAGTGATCCGGCCCCCGTGCAGAGGGCTGCGGATGAAATGGGAGACATATATTTATACAGGCAAGTCTCCCGTGCACCACACATTAACCCGGGTACAGAGGATGTACGGATCTCTAAAATGTGAAAGAATAGTGCCCGCTGAATATCCTCTTATCCTCATAGCAACCCCGGGTCCAACACACCAGCCCTGGGTTCACTCCTAAAGCTTGCACGTCAAAGTCTGACATCTATTATATAATCATCTAACCATTTAGAACCTAAAGATGATATTACTGATTGAGCCGTGGATTATGAGTGTTAGAGGTCATGGGAAAATGAAGGAATGGGTCTGTAATTCGTCCACGGTGTGTCTCAGGACATGCAGCTACCCATGCCTGAGGCAGGTTCTGAACACACACCTCAGCTCCCTGTTCCTTCACGGTCAAGGAGTTCCAAGGAGACCCCTCTGTGTCAACTGTCAGGAGTGGGTGTGTCCCCAGCTACCACCTTCCATTTTCCATAGCTTCCATCCATCACCTGCTAAGTTCTGGATTTGCTGGTGCCAGGGCAGGCTCCCTGGCCGGATGTGCTAGCCACAGAAGGGCCCTGATGGGCTCCAAACAGGTCCATGCTACAGAGCCTGGATGCACGAGCTGTGGTCCAAAAGGAAGAAGAATTCAAGGCAGACTGGTTCCGCTCTCTGCCCTCGACTCTGGTAATAGCCAACTTGCCCCCGTACTTTAGATGTTATTCGTAAGCATGTACTTACATGCGGTAAATGAAAGCAGGCTACAGTACTTCATTCCATGAATATATCATAAATTACCTCTCACCTGTTTTATTTATCTTTTATTTCCCCTATCATAAATTCTTAGCCATAAATCTCTAGGAGCATTTAAAAAAATTATTTTGTTAAAGTGGATTGCTTGAGGCAGAGCTACTGGTTCAAAAGTTATGGACATTTTTATTCTTTTCACACATACGCTATGTTGCTTTTCCAAAAAACATGCTTTTGCATATACCAATTTACAAAAATGCCTACCAAGAAAAGTCATGCATACACCATAAAACTCTTAAAAGAGAACATAGGCAAAACATTCTCTGACATAAATCATAGCAATGTTTTCTTGAATCAGTCTCCCAAGACAAAAGTAATAAGAGCATAAATGAACAAATGGGACCTAATCAAACTTAAAAGGTTTTGCACAGCAAAGGAAATCATCAACAAAACAAAAAGACAACCTACAGAATGGGAGAAAATATTTGCAAATGATGCAACCAACAAGGGGTTAATATCCAAAATATACAAACA